>NC_090449.1:780262857-780588483 GCF_031143425.1 Pleurodeles waltl
TCTGACACGGGCGGCCGGAGAGAAATCCAGGAAAGCAGATAATCAGGTGAGACTGTTCCTCGCTGGCCATTTGTCTGCTTTAACTTGCATTTGAGAGAATAATTGTTTTTAGATAACTGTTATCAATTTTGGGAATAATTAGTTTTTGGTAAAATTGCATTTGTACAAGGTACCATTTGACAATTTGTATTACAAGTGTTTTGTTAATTTTGAATATTTTTGTCCAGGCCTGGACCAATTTGTAAGTTACTAAGCATTTGATAAAAAGGATTTTGAGAAAGTTACTTTGTTGCATGTTACATTTTGAAATTTAAAAGGTTAGATATGGGAAATAAAAAATGCTGGCAAGTGCTATGTCGTTGTTTTTGCCGAAATCACGTTTCACGTTTAGATAAAAAACAACCGATCCCAAAAGAGGGAACACCAGGGTGGGACATGTTAAAGGATTATGGTTTAGAGAATAATTTGTATAACAGTATATGGCGCAGATATACTAGACATTGTCCTGACCTCCAGTGGCCGGAGGATGGTTCTTTTGATTTGAAGAAAATAACCTACCTGCAGGAATGTTTGTTTCATAAAAAGGCTAGACAACACATGTTTGAGGTATATAGAAAATGGGAGACTGAGGGTACCAAAAGAAAAATGAAGGCGGAGAAATTGGTAGAAAAAGAAAAACCATAATGCAAAAAGCGGCACAATACCACCAAACCCAGAAAATAATTGAGTCTGAAGATAGAGTCCATACAGCCCAGGTGGAGGGAAGTTATGTATCAAAACAGACAAAATCCAAACATGCATTAGAAGAGGACGAGGTATTGCTACAGATGTTAGATAATAGCCCCACTGCACCTCCACCTTACACCCCTCCCCTGCAGTAGCCCAACCTATCATGGGGGCACAGCAACAGGGGCAAGGGCACAATTTGGGAAATCCAGGTGCACCACCCCATCAGCACGTGCCACAGCAATCACAGACCCCAGCCCAAGTACAAATTTCTCCGCCCCCTGCTCTACCACTACCATCCAGCACTGCAAGTTTACCAATAAGGTCCTCTGCCTCTAATACCCCGAATAGACAACGCCGACAATATACAGCCATTCATACACTGTCGCCCATGTGGAGCACACCTATGAAGTCGATTTCGCCCCCTAGTACACGCTCCACTATTGGTGAGGATGAAAAACGGGTTATCAAAAATCAGTCAGAGACTTGGATGGCAAACCCTATTTACACTCACACCGATATTATGCACACAGTACAACAACTGTCACATTTTGGACAGCAATTAGCAATTCAGTGCATGATTGAAAAATTGGAAAAGGTTTGGAATTCTTGTATTAGCGGCCCTACCCCTCCCTTATGAACAGAAATTAAACCGATTTTGGCTTGACAGTGTGGCTTGTAAACTTGATAGTAAGGGCATAACTGAGGGAGTACGCATTTGCGTTGTAGCCAGAGAAGATGTTCTCAATTCATATGACAAGGAATACCCAATGAGGGAAGTACACCGTGACCTTCCCACTGCAGCCGCAATTGCAGCTGCAGCTGCCGCCCAACAAGCACCTCCCGTACCTGTGGCCCAGTTTGTCCATATTCCATGGAAAAGGGAGGAGGTAATCCCTATAAAAAAAAGATTTGCCAGATCCTCGAAAAAATTCAGCTGGATTCTATCGGGACCTTAGAATTGCTGTTTCTACCACCACCATGACCCTCAAAGACATTGACTATTTTTTTGGTGTCTTATTGGGCCCTGAAGTCTGGCATAAAATTCGAAGAGTAGATGATGTGCCTACTTTGGGAGCTATATGGGTGATTTTAGAAGCACATGAAGCACAAAGAGCACCAGGATCCCTGCCTCATCAGGATATTTTAAATTTACCTAACCGTATATTGACTAAATTAGAAACTGTTATTCCCCTTCAGACTGTGGACTGGGGAAAACTTCCCACCTATAAACAGAAAACAGATGAAGATGTCCCAGATTATTTTACAAGAATTGAACAAGCGTTCATAGATTTTAGCGGTCAAGACCTCGCCACCGTAACTGGTACCACATTATTTGTGGAACGCTTTGTCAATGGCCTTCTACCTGAAATATCACAAAAATTTAAAGCAACAGAGAGTTTGTGGATGACGAAGGGACAGACAGAGATTTTACAGATGGCACAATATTATGAGAGCAGGTATAAAGAAGAAATAGAAAGGAAAGAGAAGTCAGTGAAAGAATTGAAGAAAAAGGTACTATTACAGCAGGCATATCCCCAGTGGGACACAACCCCTCAGCCAAGGGGTGGCCCACCAAGGGGACGGGGAAGGGGTCGAGGGCGAGGTGTATCTGCACCACCCCAAGACCGCCGATTGAATATCAACCAATGTACCTACTGTAACCAGGATGGCCATTGGCGTGATACTTGCCCATTACTGAAAGGAAGGTAGGGTATGTCACTTGATAGAGGGAATGCGTCGGGTAATACACGAGGGCGAGGAAGAGGTAGAAATGGTCAGAATTTGCAGAATGGAAACCAGGTCCCGCATAACACTAATATTTTTGACAATGCATTTGAACAACAATATTATGCTGATGATTTTTTTCTTGAATTATACAATTATTAGGACAGCCACAGACAGGGCCAGGGGCGAGTAAGTATTCCTGTAGATCAGAGTGGTCCCTATATCGATGTAGAAATCGAAGGAGAGGGCCATAAGTTTCTTCTAGATACTGGCGCCACCAGAACATCTATTGCACATGCTGCAGTCCCCGGGGTTCCCCTGTCTGGGCTTCATACCACGTCAATTTGGATTTCTGGGATCCTGGTGGTGAGCCCCATCTTAGCACCTATGAGAGTAACTGTAGGACCATTTACAGTACACACACCACTCTTTTTAACCTCAGGTTGCAATGAAAACTTGTTTGCATTAGATATGTTAAAGAAATTAAATGCAGTTATTCACTGTTCAATGGATGGTGTCTATGTAACTATGGATAGTATTGCCCCTACCCGGTGCATGTTTTCACAGGAATACGACTTACCCCCAGAGCTAGCGGAAATAGACCCTCACTTATGGGCCAAAGGCAAAAATTATGTAGGCATTATGGATATCGACCATACTGTAATAAAATTCAAACCAGGTGCCTGGTTACCTCGTGTTCCTCAATACAAATTACCTAAAGCAAGCGAAAAAAGGCTCAAGGCAGTCATTTCTGACCTTGTGCATGCAGGTGTAATAAAGGAAATAGTGAGCAGCCCCTGTAACAGTCCAATTCTTCCTGTTGACAAGAAACAAAGTGATGCTAATAGATCAGATGTTGAGCAATCAGTTACTGATAACACGGTATATCGATTAGTTATTGATCTCCGAAAAATAAATAAAATAGTAATTCCCCCGTTTCCTGTGGTCCCAGACATGAATAGTCTTTTCACCATGATCCCACCCACTGCATGTTATTTCTCCGTCATCGATTTGAAGAATGCGTTCTTCAGTATTCCAATCGCCGAAGAAAGCCAATATTTGTTCAGTTTTGCAATATTTGTAGATCATTCTCAATGACAAGAATTCCTCAAGGATATGTGGAGTTCCCGAGTGTATATAGTCAATGTCTTAAACGTCAACTAGACCAATTCAATCCACCTTCAGGCTCTGCAGTGTTGCAGTACATTGAAGATATTTTAATTGCCTCAGATTCCATGACACAATGTGAGACTGATACTGTTGCATTATTACATCATTTAGCATCCCTGGGCCATAAGGTGTCCCTCCCAAAATTGCAGTATTGTAGAGAGGAGGTCACCTATCTAGGACACCTTCTCTCTAAGGAGGGAAGGAGATTACATCCAGACAGAATCAAACTGGTTCATACAATGACTGTACCACACACCCCTTCTGAAATCCGAGCATTTTGGGGATTTACATCCTTTTGCAGACAGTGGATTCCAAATTTTTCACTGATAGCGAAACCATTGATTGCTCTGACACTTTCAGATGTGCCCTCTCCTGTACCTTGGACTGACAGATGTGAGGAGGCTTTTCAGGAACTAAAAAAGGCGATGTGCTCTGCTCCTGTATTGGGTAATCCGGATTACAGCAAACCATTTGTTTTATTTGTGCATGAAAAGCATGGCTGTACATTGTCTGTTTTGACACGGGATCAAGGTGGGAGACAACGCCCTTGCGCATACTTCTCTTCCACCTCGGACACTGTCGCGCAAGCTTTGCCTACTTGTCTTAGAGGAGTGGCTTCTGCTGCTGCGGTGGAACAAAGTGAAGGGATTGTTGGTGGCAATCTGCTCACTGTGATGGTTCCTCATGCAGTTGATATTTTGTTAAACAAGACACAGGTGCAGCACCTCACCAGTGCTCGTCTAACGGGTTATGAATTAACATTGTTCAGTCCAAATATTACTTTGAAACGGTGCAATGTCTTGGACCCAGCTACGTTACTACCCCTCCCTCAGGGCAATGTGGAATTCGATCATAATTGCATTTTTGCCACTGAGGAAGAAACCAAGGGACGGGTAGACTTAACAGATACTCCCCTATCTGACCCACAGGGGGAGCTGTTTGTAGATGGGTCTTGCTTCGTTACCAGGTGGTACAACCACTGCAGCCTATGCCGTCACCACATTAAAAACAGTGGTTGAATCTCAGACTCACGCAAAATTCTGCACAGGCTGCAGAATTAATTGCCCTCACCAGAGCTTGTGAAATAAGTGAACATCTTAGTGTTAATACCTACACTGATAGCCAGTATGAGTTTGGAGTAGCTCATCATTTTGGGCGACTCTGGGCGAATAGAGGCTTTATCACGTTACATGGCTCTACCATTCAGCATGGTAACTTGATTGTGGCACGTTTGAATGCTCTCAGCTTGCCCCGTCAGGTCGCAATCATTAAGTGTAGTGCCCACAAGAAAATTACTGATGATATAGGACGAGGAAATGCTTTTGCAGATTCTTCTGCGAAAGCAACAGCACAAGCACCATTTGACAATGCATACGTTGAGAGTAGTATCAGTGGGGAGCCCAAGAACGAAATACTAGAGAATACCTTGCAGTGTGTGAGAGATATTCGAGCAGAAGCAACAGCAGAGGAAAGGGAACAGTGGGAGAAGAACGGTAGACTAGACAGGGAGGGTTGTTACACAGATGACAAAGACAGAAGAAGATGGATGTTACCCAATTGTTATGTACACGCTATAGTCACTATGGCCCACAGTCCTGCACACATCAGTGCCCAAGGCATCAAGACAACCCTGGACTACGTTTGGAGTAATCCCATGATATCCAAAGCTGCTAATAACCTGGTCAAGAGTTGTATGGTGTGTGCAGTGCACAATGCAGGAAAAGGGACCGCTACGCCCCCTGGCCATTTTGCCCCTCCTGACCTCCCCTTTGAGGCTATACAGATGGATTTTATCCACATGGAACCATGTAACAAACTAAAATATGTGTTAGTGGTAGTATGTATGTTTTCAAAACAGATAGAGGCCTACCCATTAAAAGACAATGGTGCCCTCTCTACCGCCAAGATATTACTCAAAGAGTACTTTCCTAGATACGGATTACCAAGATTAGTCTGGAGTGACAATGGCTGTCATTTTGCTAATGAGGTAATGGGAAAAGTCTGTACCACCCTTAACATCAAACAGCGATTTCATGCTGCAAATCACCCACAACCAGCGGGTCTTGCAGAAAGGTATAATTACACTTTGAAGAACAAAATAGCCAAGATTTGTACTGAGACCAATTTAAAATGGCCAGATGCTTTGCCCCTAGCATTGATGTCCATTAGGACAACTGCCAGTGGCAAGTCACGACTATCCCCCTATGAAATAGTCATGGGAAGGCCAGCCAATATCTGGGGGGTACCACGACCAAAGAATCTTTTTGAAGTACAATATCCTTTGTTTGTAGACTATTGTAAACAATTGACTAAATATTTACGTTTGATCCACCAACAGGTCAAGGCCAGCCTACCGACTCCTCTTGAAGGCCCTGGTCTCCCTTTCAAACCAGCCCAGATACTGCTTGCAACACAGACGGCAGTGAAAGTGGAAGGAAGTAAAAACTGGATACATGCTAGCCATTGTAAGCATGCACCAATTCCACTACAATCTACTCCAGCAGCAGAATTACCGTTGTCTCCTGACTACAGAGAAGTAGGGAGACAGGAGACACCTCCACATAATTCAAGTATCATCATTTCTGCTCCTGAGGTGACACAGCAGCCCAGTGACAAAGGTTTGCTATTTGAAGATCAACAAACTCATCGATACAACCTGCGTACTCGCCCACCCAAATGAACAGAATTCTGAAAGTGCGTAAAGTGGTGACCCCCACAAAAAACTACATTTACATCACCCTGATACCTCCCAGCTTGGAACTGCAAACAGGTCTCCTCTGAATGGCCAAGGAATCCTTTGCTCAGCAGAATACGGCACACTTGCCTTCATGAAATACAGTTCCCCGCTTTCACCGCCACAGGCATTTCCAATGCCCCTGATGTACCAGCATTGAAACGGGCTATCCTCACTTTTGTTACGCACACCTTAGGCGACGAGGTTGTAAAATATTTTGATGAATAAAACCTAAGCATGAACATGAACACGGGTGACTAGCCTGTGCAACAACACCAGAACATTGGTCAGAAAAAAAAACTGTCTCAATAAGAACACAAGCATAGTGGGATGCAGCTTGTGCAACGATATTATCTGTGATAAGAAAGTGTGTAAGTGGGGTTAACAGTTCTGTGACTTTCGAGAGAAACCAAGTACCAGTTCTACAGAAGCGACCAGTCAATAGGGTTTGTGCAGCTTTTAGTCCCAGCGGGAAAAAAGGTGCCTTTTCTGTTAAGTACCCAGCACACCACCGATCTGATTTTAATTGCTGGCCTCTGCCCTCATTTTGCTGAAACACTGAACAAACTGACGAACTATGCTGAAGAAGAGCTTTGAAGTATCGCGACCTATTCACTGGGAGTTGAGTTCTCATCAGGAGTAAAAACTCGACAAGGAGTGATCAAGGGACCCAGGATCAAGCCAACACCTATTGTCCAGTGTTCAAAAACTAGTTTATGGACCAGTTAGTGCAGCCAAACTGTTAGAGTGGGCACTGCTGAACTCTAGTGGATTGTGAACATTGAAGGAAACTCACTTATTGTGTGTATATATATATATATATATATATATATATATATATATATGATTATTAGTATAGTGGTCTCAATATTTTGCATTTGTATATTTGGTAATTGTGTGGGTATATTTTTGAACACACATAGGTGGTGGAGACGAGTAAAACACCACCATAGAAAGGCATAGGAACAAGGAGGAGAGTAGAGTAAAATTATGACAATATATCCGTTTGGCGAGACCATTATCCCTTGAGATAATAGAGAAGAGTGGTCTTATAACTATTTCTACAAAACAATAATGAAGTACTTAGTGACCCTCATGTTAATATGTATAATGTCCAGCGGTGTTGCATCATTGTTGCAAAATCCCACCTTACATCCATTGATAAAGGTTCATGGAAAGTTGGCTGAAACACTAAGGGCCTGATTCTAACTTTGGAGGACGGTGTTAAACCGTCCCAAAAGTGGCGGATATACCACCTACCGTATTACGAGTCCATTATATCCTATGGAACTCGTAATACGGTAGGTGGTATATCCGCCACTTTTGGGACGGTTTAACACCGTCCTCCAAAGTTAGAATCAGGCCCTAAGTCTCACTGACTGCTGGATTTGCTGGCACTTGTCTAGACACCCTGAGGACCCTATAGGCCTTTATAAAGTACCAGTATCACCAGGCAAATATGAAAGAGGGGAAGTGTGTCTTGTACCCAATGCCACTTGGAGAAGTGACCAACGAGAATATCATTGGTACACTAGGTGTGCTTTGCTCCCTAATACCCAGGCAGAATACAAGCTTTCCCCGATTCATGGAGAGAATGTCACACTTAAAATGTTTCCCATATGTTTTGGTACTTATTCTTACGGGCAAAACCCAGAGGCAAAATACATGGGGGAGGTCCCACCAGAACAACGTGTTTACACTTTGATTTTTTCTATTAACACGGGGAACTGGGATCTTGAAGGAGAGGAGAAAATAGACAGCAATTGGACTTCATTAATTAATGGGACTCAGCAAAATTACACTGTAAATTATTGGACGGTGGGAGGGAGAGGAGGTTCTGGTAGATCCAGAAGGATTGTTATATGATCTCTCAAGGGAAAGAGATAGAAATGGGAAGAATTCACCTTTAATATTGTCACGGGTTTTCCTTGGCCCCCTCTGGACGGCTAGATGTTCTTATGTTGTACCCTGGGCGAATGTATCATTGCTAAATTAAATTTGGGTGGATTACAAGTATTGTAATAGTTCTGGGCATGACACACCTGAGGGTGTGGGTTTGCCCTGAGTAAAATACAGCATTATTAATTCACAAATCCAGGGAGGCATGTATTTTGTATGTGGAAGAACTGCATATAAAGTACTCCCTCTAAACTGGGAAGGAATATGCTCACTGGCATACTTGGCACCCAACATTACTGTGATATCAAATATCATCTTCCCAGCCCCTTAACATGGGGGGTTTTGCTCATAGGTACAAACAAGGGACGCCCATATTGGAGGAACGAAAGAACTGGGTATTTCAAGTACTACATGTTCTTATTCCAGGATTTGGAATTTTCAACTTACAGCTGGCAATGATGAACATGTCTGCTGAATTAGCCATTGCATTTAATGCCACCAGGGAGGCCATAGGAAGTGTACAGCTAGAAATAAATTCTGCAGCCCAATTGGCAATACAAAATCGGCTTGCTCTAGATTTGATTAGGATACAACAAGGAGGAGTATGTGTTTTAATCCAACATCAGTACCAGCAAAAATGCTGCTACTTTGTCAACCAATCATCAGAGATAGAATTGGATATTGGGAAAATAAAAGAAGCAGTACAGGTATTTGAAAAGGGGGGCCAATATGAAGGAGGCAATTTAAGCTTATCATGGTTATGGTCTTGGTTCGGCGGGTGGGGCTGGTTGTTTAAAGACATAGGGGGTCATTCCGACCCCGGTGGGCGGCGGGCGCCGCCCACCAGGCGGAAACCGCCCAAACACCGCCCCGCGGTCGAATTTCCCGCTGGGCCGGCGGGCGATCTGCAAAAGATCACCCGCCGGCCCAGCGGGAAAGCCCCAGCAAAGATGAAGCCGGCCCTGGGCCCTGGGCCCTGTTAGGGGCCCCCTGCACTGCCCATGCCAATGGCATGGGCAGTGCAGGGGCCCCCAGGGGCTCCACGACACCCGTTCCCGCCAGCCTCTTCCTGGCGGTGTAAACCGCCAGGAACAGGCTGGCGGGAAGGGGGTCGGAATCCCCATGCCGGTGCTGCTTGCAGCGCCGCCATGGAGGATTCCTTTGGCCAGGGGAAAACCGGCGGGAAACCGCCGGTTTCCCTTTTCTGACTGCGGCTTTACCGCCGCGGTCAGAATTGGCCAGGAAGCACCGCCAGCCTGTTGGCGGTGCTTCCGTGGTCGTTGGGGGTCAAAATGACCCCCATACTTTTTATAATAATAGCTATTATATTAAGCTGTCTGTTAGTACAGTGCTTACCTGCTTTATGTTCCTGTTTAAAATTGTGTAACCCTCCTCCAGTTAAAATAATAGAAACAAATCGAACTATGATGCAGAGAGAATAGATAAATTCCCTAATGGCTATTGATCCCACTATTCTCACTACAGATACTGGTTGCTCATACCCCTCGGTTGTTTATGTCCCCATGAATGTCAATTCCAAGGAAGTAGGAGTAAAATTCAACATATATGAGGAAATTTAGAGCTCCTTTTGAAAAACGTTGGTTATGTTCAGGGAGGAAAACTCAAAAAGGGTTGATTGTTAGAATCCATTTTGTATTGCTCCTTTTCCTTTAAGACATGTAGTTTGATTTCTCTCTCTGAACGCACTGCCTATCGCATATGTTAACTTATGTATATTTGTTTAGGCAAAATAAGCATGGTTCCACACCATGGGCTCGCAGCTGGTTTCTTTCCTTAGCTGGGGCATGTTACTCATTATAATCATGTGGTAAAAATAACTAACCGACCTTGGCTGTTGTATTTTGGGGAGGGAAAGGCTGATATCTATACCTTTGAACCACACAATGCTTTGAAGGGTCTCAAGAATGTGGGAAGTCAGGCAGCTGCAGAAGGGAGTTGAGGACCAAGCAGGGAATGGAACCGGTGTGTGGAAACTTATTCCCTCCTTAAAGTTCTTGTATGACGTATATCATTACTTACTTACCTTATGTATCCTTTGATGTATGAGTATAAATATCACTATTAAACGCTCCATGCGAGCACACTTTACTCCAGGCCAGGGATGCCAGTTGTAAATCTGACCTCTTTGCTGCAGCAAAAATAAATAGACCTTTGGTCATTGATTTTTCACTCCAGCTCTCCGTGTCAAAACTCCTTCGTAAATGCATTTGTAAGTATCATTAAAATGTGCTTTACAAGGCTTTGGTCCCTCTCTATAGATATGAAGGTAGACCCTCGCTATGAGAGCGACCATAATCCTCCACTCCTTACCTTTCATAGTGTAGTGTTTTTAGAGAGTGCAGAATACTTGGATTTCTGAGGTTCCGGGACCCCTTCTGAATCACAGGCATACTTGCGTTAGCTGGCCAAAAGAAATGTCAAATTCTTATCTGGTTAAGAAAATGTATTTGTCCTTTTTAAAAACTCTTTTTATGAGGAGCATAAGACCAGTGACATCCCAATTTTGAGCATCCATGAAGAAATGGTAAGGATTTTGCAGGATATCTTTTATAGGGAGACTATCATTAGGCACCCCTTTGACAACACTAAAGGTAGGGAATGGTTTAATATGGATTGCTCCAATGCCAAACTAACCTTAAAATCAGCTATTAAGACTCACTCACAGGGAGTAATCAGAACTGCTAGACGTAGGCACAACAAAACCCTGGAATTGGCAAAGAAAGGTTGGGAAGATACTACCTGGCAGAATCTGTTGGATGCAATTAAACTTCTAGATAATGAGACCTTCTGGAAGCTGCTGGCCAATAGATATAGAGGGGGCAATGGCATTATCCGTACGCATATTTAGCCCGAAAGATGGGTGGATCATTTTTCTCAACTTTATGCTTTACCTCCGATACAGGATTCCACCTCACTGTATCTGGATGAATTGCGCCAAGGGATCGTTGATCCTAGAATATCTGTTGACGGTTACGTAGATTGTATAATTTTTTCAATGATGGAAACTATAGCAGCCATTAATTCTTTAAAATCGGCTAAGGTTCCAGGCCCCGATAAGGTACCGGGGGATCTTCTTAAATCCGAACCAGTTATCTGGGCCTGTTATATAAACACATTTTCAAATGCTATAACAGCAGGAGGCCCTATCCCTGAAACTTGGCAAGGGGTGGAAATAATTCCCATTCACAAAAAGGGCGATGTTGGTTCACCCGCTAATTATAGACCAATCAGCATTATTGATAACCTCCCCAAAATTTTTGCAAAGCAGCTTCTGGATTGGCTTTTGGATTGGGTTCATGTCAATCCAATATTATCTCCATTTCAGGCTGGCTTTCGTCCAAAAATTCGTACGATGGATCAGGTTTTTTATATTGACCCTCCTATTTTGGAAATACGTTGTTTTGGCAAAACAAAATGTAAATGTTGCCTTTGTGGATCTTCGATCCACTTTTGATTTGGTCCCCAGAGGGAAGGTATGGGAAGTTTTGTATAAAATAGGTATTCCAGAGAATATAGTACACTTAATACAACAGTTGCATGAGAATACTTATGCCCAGGTCAGATGCGGCAGCCAGGGAGAGCTAACTGATCGTATAGATATTTGGTGGGGGGTTCGTCAGGGTTGTGTCCTTGCACCTACCCTTTTTACTTTATTAATGATGTGGTGCATGCTGTGTCTTCCTGCCAAAATGACGCCCCCTCTCTGAGTGCTCAAAAAATTCCTGTTTTACTATTTGCTGACGACTCTCTTTTGATTTCTAAAACCCCTATGGGTCTTCAGATCCTGGTTGACAGGTTTAGTGCTTTTTGTGCAGACCATGGTTTGGAACGTAATGCCAGCAAAACCAAATTAATGATATAAAGCATGGGCTCTGATAGGAGATGCACTATTACATTAGACGGGGCTCCCTTAAGAAAGGTACGCTCAATAGACTATTTGGGAGTAAGAATTACAAATAACATGCAGTGGGAGGACCAGATTGGTAAGAGTGTCTCACTACTCCAGCATAGGTCAGGTGCCATTCTGCCCTTTTACAATACCACCACTGTGAAAGCTGTCTCTCCGGCTATCAAGATTTATTGGGCAAAGGTGCAGGGTGCGGCGGCCTATGGCGCTGAGGTGTGGAGTCCTTCTAATGTTAGCAAACTGTCTGTAGGTGAAAATAATTTTGTAAGAACTCTTCTTGCATGCCCTCGCAGTACACCATTCATTCCGGTTTTTCTGGACTTTGGGTTTTCCTGCATTTCTGATATGATAGCTCTAAGACCTTTACTTTTCTGGGTATGTATTTGGACTACTTCAGAACTCATTGTTTACAAGGAATCCCTTCTAGGTATTCTAGGCAGACCTAATGCAGTTTCTATTCCTTGGCTTAAGTATGTTTTGAAGTGGTTCTATACTTTGGGACTTGGGGACTTTTGGAAGTGACTCCATAATCTGGGGAGGGCTCGGAAACAACATTTGAAATCAGTTTACTGGTTCTATGTTAGGAATAACTATCTCCTATGCACATCACATGGTCGCTTGACCACACAATTTCTTGATTTTAAATGGTATCCTCAGTTTGAACCTTACCTGGACTTAATCCCCGATTTACTATGCAAAAGTTTGTATGCCCGTTTTAGACATGGGTGTTTACCATTCAAGTCTTTTACCGGTAACTGGCGACTATGACTATTACTTGATCTATGCCCTAGTTGTAACTGTGTATCCGAATCTGTAGTACATTTTATGTTTATTTGCCCAACTTATGCCTCGGCCCGGCGGAAATGGATTCGTCCAGTTTGTAGGAACCTGGGCTTAAGACAATGTAAAGTTGCACTGAGGATGTTGCTGAGAGATACTTCTCCTGTTTTAATTTGTGCTGTTATCAAGTTCCTTGCGGCCGCATGGTATATATGTATCTGTTTTTAAAAAAAAACACCTTTTAGTGACTGTTGTTCTTAATTTTTTTCTATTCACTTATTTATTATGTATATACATTTTTGATTGTTGTGATTCTTATGCTTTGATGGTTATATGTGACCGAATAAAGCTTGTGTATTCTGAACTACGTGGCTCAAGCTCTAAGCCAGCCAATAGTTTAACGTCACCATTAAGCATGTATAGGGGCCGGTATGATCCCATATCAGTTGGGTCCCTGTCTGGCTTGGGAAGCATAATCATGAGGGCCTCTCGCATATTGGTAGGCAATATGCCAGTCTTGTGCACCTCGCTGAGGGTCTCAAGGAGAAGAGGAAGCAAGGAGATGGAGTAGGTTTGGAGATATTCATCAAGTCCCGGACATTTCCTTCTGGTCATGTCCTTTAGGGCCTCTCCTAACTCCCCACATGATATGGTCCCCCAGCCTTTCCGCCTGTGTTGCAGTAAGGCGGGGTAGGGTGACACTGTCTAAAAAGT
The DNA here is from genome assembly GCF_031143425.1 of Pleurodeles waltl. NCBI lineage: Eukaryota > Metazoa > Chordata > Amphibia > Caudata > Salamandridae > Pleurodeles > Pleurodeles waltl. The sequence goes on from NC_090449.1 coordinate 780,276,537, forward strand.
TTGCAGCCTTGGGGGACGTCACAATTGCCAGAACAGTATACATTGACTTTAAATGTTTGTAGAGTGGTAGATTAATTGCCGCTTGGGCAACGGCCAGTGCAGCATCTAGGGTACAAATGTCAAGAATGAGCAGTGGGGGGTTTCTCTTTTGAGTAGCCATGCTAGCATGTGGCCAGATTTACCGCCGTCATGGTGTAAATGTAGCTAGTACTCTTTTCGAATATGACAATCCAGCAGAAGCCCTGTAGGGCCTCTGCCATATCAATGGCGTACTCGGAGTCTCCCAGCACCTCCGTACGCAGCCGCCAGAGGGGGATGACGGTCTCCAGCTCGACACTCCAGCAACAGCTGGGCGTGGTCTGACAGGAACCGCATTGGATAGCTCACTGTCCATACATTTCGGTCACCTTAATTCGTTAAAAGTACGTAGAATTGTCGGCTGTGAGCTCCATGGGTAGGGATATAGCAGGAGAGAACCAGATTATGGGAGTCCCAAGGTAGGGTAATAGTTCGGACTACATGGCCCCTTAGAACTCACCATTATCTGTGTTAGGCGCATATACATTAAGAATACAGAGCTCACGACCATTGAACTGGCCATGAATAAGCACATTATGTCATGTCACGTCTGCAGTTTGGCCCGCAGCTGGAATGGGACTCACTGGACCACCCATATGGATACTCCTCTGGCATAGGAGGAGGAGGTAGAGGAATAGAGCTATCCCCTCCAGTTTTTGTAAAGCTTCTGTGCCTCTGCCTCCAATAAATGTGTCTTCTGCAGGAGGGTTATATGTATCCCCAGCCTTCTAAGCTATGTGTGGGTTCTATATCACTTCACAAAGGAGTTCAACTCCTGCACATTCCACATGAGCAATCTCACACAGTCATCCATCCTGCAGCGTTCTGCTCCTCCTGTTTCAATCTGACGCACAATGGACACTGCATGAACATTAACTTGAAACCAAAAACAACTCCCTCCATCCCACCCCAGGTAAACACCTCTCAATATATAGCTAGTGCCTTCTCAATCATTCTATGTCACCCACCCTCATGATCAACATTCACAATGTAACTGCAGTGTGTGCGAGTACCCCCTGTTAGGTGTAGTCTAAGATGGTGGTCTAGGGCAAAGTACAGTCAGGATCTCTCATTGGAGCGGACCAGTCTGCAATTCTGCAGCCGTGTACCCCAGGGATACTCCCACTCTAAGTTGGTCGAACAACACACCACTCCAGTGAAGGAACAAGAAAGGAAAGAGAGGAGAGGAATGAGTAGAACTGTGGAATGTGAGGGGCCTCTCAGGAAGTTCGTGCCCATTCCCCACCAGTCTGTGCCGCCCCCAAATCCCACCCCACTCATTCTTGTATCAGTATAAAAACATTACAGTGCACTTAGGGTCTCCGCAAGCAGGGAAGCCTGACCCAACCTCTGCATGGTTGTCCAACCCTCATGTATGTACGTTATACCTGCTCTGCCGGGCTAATGCCATAGAAGATAACTGCATTACTTCTGGGGGGAGAGAAGCCACTAAGTTCACACCTGCTAAATCCCAGCAGAATAACCACTTGTTGTCCATGTTCACCCCCACCCCTCCTTCAAATCTGGGTTTGTAGTCCTGAGTATGGCGCTGGGGGCTGGGCATTGGGGGCTGGCCCTCACCATGGATCTGCATCCAGTCCCAAGTCTCAGGTGACAAAAAAGAGTGAGCGCCCATCACATATTACCTTCAGTTTGGCTGAGTATAGCAGCATATACTTTAGAGTCATCATTCAGTTTTTGGTTTACCCCACTAAAGGACTGTCTTTGTAGTTGGACGGCTGTAGTGTAGTCAGGGATAATGAGTATGCAATGATTTTCAAATGTTGGGGCTCTGTTTCGGCACCCCTCCTGCAGGATTTCAGCTCAGTTCCTATAATTGAAAAACTTCGCAGTAACTGTTCTGGGTGGGACTTCCAGTTTTGGCGGCAGGGCCAACAACCTATGTGCTCTCTCTACTGCAAAATATCTTGTGAGTTTAGCATGCAGGAGTGTAGGCTTGATCCATTCCTCAAGGAAATTCTCTGAGGCACCCTCTTCCACTCTTTTGGGGAATCCCACAAACCGTAGGTTATGTCTGCAGGATCTACCTTCTGCGTCCTCCATGCGTGCCTCCAGTCTGCTTGAATGAACTTTAAGTGCAGCTACCGCAGTATTCAGTACGGAAACCTCTTCCCTAAGTTCAGTGACGTTGGTCTCTGTTTCCACAGTTCGTTCCGCCACCTTGCGTAAGTCAGCCCTGAGTAGGTTCACATCAATGGCAATGGTCATAACCTTGGTCTGAACTGCCAGGTTGGAAACCTTGATTGCTGTCAATACCTGGATCCCAGTGGACTCACTCGTGCCCTGTGACATTTCCCGAGTCTTTCTGCAGGCCACCGCCCACAACCTGGGTGGTGCATTTATCCATTTTTGTCTGTTGGGCACCCTTGGACTGTCTCTCCTTACCCATTTTACAACAGAAGACCACAGAGATCCTGTGTATCACAGCCCCCCACCCAACTTCAATCCAGGCTCTCCCGATCAGATCCTTACCTTCACAGTGACACTCCACACTTCCAGTGAGGTCCAATGTTCTGGGCGTCGTCCTCTGGAGCAGTAAGATAAGTCCTCAGAGCAACCCTTCTGTCATATTGGTAATTTATTTTCATATTGTTTTTGTTTCAGGTTTTCTGTTGATTCAAATTTGTAAACATGAGCAAAGCAGGTGGTAGCAGAGGATCTTTACCTCCTGACAGTGTTGCTAACTAAAAAATCTGAGGACTCCTTCAACAAAGAAAAATGTGTCATATTCCAAACTAATCAGAAAGAAAAGCTAACATCAACTGCACTAGACAGAAGAGTTTGATATGCCTCAGAAATACAGCAAGACAAAGTTCACAGAAGATTGAAACTGATGAGTGAAGAGGATCAAATATTTTATCATTGTAACAAGTGCTACAAGTCATGTACAATGGAAAAAAGCCTGGAAAAAAATCATCCAAAAATAGCAGAAACACAGCAAGAATCGGAATCTTCTGAGAAAGAGACAACAACCAAACCCAATGCCCATCCACTTATAAGATTGATGGCTACCCCTTGTCCACCTCCAACTGATCAGAAAGCAAAGGATCTTCAAAGTGTTATCTGCCTTTTAGCCAGAACAAGGGCCAAAGGGACTGATGAAAGAACGAAGTACAGAGTATGTGAGTCTCAAAGGGCAAACATGTTTTTATCAGCAGCTAGTTTCTTCCAAGATGAAATTTTCAGCCGAGTAGCTGATCTTAACAGCAAGTTGAATGTATTTGAAGCAGATTTGTATGCCCACCCAAACTGCATGCATTTGAAAATATGAATGTACAATGAGGTCCCAGCACCAACGTAACCGCCAGCCTTCAATTAAGTTTGCACTCTTTGAAAAAGTAAATGAAGTTTTAAAGCCATTCTTGAGTGCTGGCTATGGGTTCATGCTCGGCGAGAGCAGAGAAATAATGGTCAACATTGATGAAACTGTATTGATCCATAATTGTGAAATTAAGGGCCATATTTATACTTTTTGACGCAAATCTGCGCTGACGCAGTTTTGCGTCAAACATTTTACCGCCAGCTAACGCAATTTATTTTTGCCGCTCGGGCAACAAATTTATACTTTGACGCACTGCGGCGCAAACCACTGGTGTGAGTCATTTTTTTTTACTCAAACCAATGTGTCATGTCGTGAAGAAAAATGACGTTAGTGCGGCGAAAATGACTGTGAGACGGTTTACGATGTCGCAAACCGGATAAGCGCAGTTTTTTGATGCAATAGCGTCAAAAAGCAGCGTAAACACAGAAAAATGTGCTAAGGATGGCCAAAATTAATCCCAGATGCTTGCACAGACCCCAGGAAGATGACGACAGACCAGGAACCAGCCAGGAGGATCCCCCAGAAGACCCAGGACATGGAGAAGACGAAAAGAAAGTGTCGCCTCAGTGCAGAGGAGCAAGAAATTCTAGTGAAAGAGGTGACGGAGCACCAGCACCAACTTTTTGTCAACTCAAAGTTGCCAATCAGTGGGAGAGAGGCAATCTGGAAACAAATTGTTGACAAGATAAACAGTGTGGTAGAAGTGCGGAGAACAGTCATCGAGTGCAAGAAACGCTGGCATAACTGCAAGCACAGGACCAAGGAAAAGATGGCCAGGAACAGGAAGGCAGCACTGCAGACTGGAGGTGGGAGTCCAGCACCGCAGGTGGCCCTGGACCACATGGAGGAGATGGTGGCAGCCGTCATCCCGGAGGAGATTGTCACAGGGTTTCAAGGACAGGAGAGCGCAGACTACCAGGAGACAACACAGATGCAGGGTAAGTTGCATGGGGAATTAAAATGCACAAATGTTAACTGTAAGCAGGGGGGGGACCTACCTACTACACAATGCATGTAAGTCATGATATTCAGGGAGTGGCATGGGTAAAGGTGCAACGTTAAACTGGCCTGCTGTCACACGTCAGCTGGCATTCTCCCTACATGAACTAGGGCTCAATTAACACTCTCAGGGCATATCTGCAAGTGGAATTTAACATTGACAACAGTTGCCACTACAACCTCTGCTGTGTGTGCAGGTCAGGTAGCTAATGGCAGTTACGTGCCCATGGATCAAACACACCCAAAATAGAGGGTTCAGGATGACAATGTTATCAATCCCCTGTAATTAATAAAAATGTGCAAATCCTGTCAAATGCCCATGTCCATAGGCGCAACAAACATCAGGTATTGTATTTAACATTATGAGGTACACAGCAGTGATGTCATACCCATGCGGCACATGTCATGGTCTACCCTGTGCCTGGGTCACAATAGCTGCAATGCCACCATGCAACATCTCAAGTGTCATAGTGCAAAGACAACTGCATTGAGGGGAAGGGCATATGTGTTTAGGAAGGCGAACACCCCCGCACAACCATAAGAGGAAATGGAACACTGCTAGGACCATCAGTGCAATCCAATGTAGTACACATTTCCCAACATCAGCAGTACACACTCCTGATGCGGACACCTGTATCATGCCATGCCAATGCAATACATAGTATATGCTAGGTCTCAGCAACATATAGGTGGATGTGAAATATCAGAGACTGGGTACGTTCCTGATTGTTAAGTGTGGTGCAAGTGCTATCACAACAACCACAGCCAGTGCAAGGCCTCACAATGAGAATGGAAGTAGATGGAGAGTTGAGTAGGACAAGAAGGTGGCACTTCGCAATTTGACCAGAACCAACACCTAGAGGATGTGATGCTGACAAGTCCCCAAACTGACCACAATTCATGTGACATGCAGGTGGTGCATAGGCCATGGGAGAATGCTAATATGAGAGATAGGAGTAATGAACCGGAACCAAGATCACAATGTGCAACAAATAGGAAGGCAGGCATGTCACATTACAAATCCCACAACACAGACACACTAATTGTACCATATCTCATTGCAGAGGACGATGACTCTCCTGGGGATATGCCTGTCCTGGACTTCCCTGATGACGTGGATGATGAGCTGACAAATATCAGCCAGAAAACCCTCCAAGATGTCCTTGGGACCCTCCAGACCCCACCTTCAGTCGCAAGGAGGAGCAGAGATACAGCAGCCATCACAGAGGAAACAATTGTACGACCTGCAAGCTCCAACCCAGCTGAGGACTCTGACGACACCGGCACCAGCTTTGAGAGAACTGTAGTTGGAGTACAGCGGGAGCTGGCCAAGGAGGTGCAGGTGGGGATGGAAAATATGGCAGCCAGCCAAGAGGGGGTGCGTTTGTGCATGATGTCAACTGCAGAACAGGCAGCAGCCATGCAAGGGGGAACATCAATCTTTCAGGAACTCGAAAAAAAAGTGTAAAGGAAATCAGCACAGCTGTAAGAGAGTTGACACAACACCTACAACAACAATCCTGTCAATGCGCGCAAAATGCAATATTGACCCCCTCAGAGCCACCCTGGCTGCCTACCACAGTGATGTAGCTGCTACTCTTAAGAACCATCAGTTCCTCCTTGCTGCAGTACTGCCCTTAATAGCCCCACAGTTGGAAGCTGGTCTGACTCCATGTCTTCAAACACTGAAGTGTGTGTTGTCCCTTCACAACCACCAGCACCAAAGGCAGAGGAGACAACACACACATCAGAAGATGAAGATGTGGAACAGATCACCTTCACCCGTAAGAGTACCCGGTAGCACTAGTCCCTGCCACATGTCCACCTATAACCAAGGTCCTGTGCTTTGTAACATGCCAGTCTTGCAACAGCTCCTCTCAAGCACTGTTCTCCAGCCCACTGTTTATCTTGTCACAGTGCCCTGTGATTGTCTCTCACTAACTCATTAACAAATCCTGTCCCTCTGCACTGTCTGACACTTCACCCCAGCATGTCCAATGACATGTCCTTTTGCACTTGTGTAGGATCACAATGGAAGGTGTCACACTAATGGACTCAAAGTCATGGACAATGTACATATAGCACTACAGCACTTTAAGATAAATAACACTTACACAACAACTTTGTCTCTGTGTCATGTGACGTATCAACTGTGATGGCCATCAGTGATGTTTACCTCAGGTCAATGATTAAAGATCGTCAATACAACTGATCTGAAAGAATGTGGGCTGATAACTATGCACTGTGGGATGGATTGTACCATCATCTACCCTTCCTAAGCGTTAATTCTGGGTGAAATAGCAACTATGCACTATAATACTTTGTTGGACAGAATAAGTCTTCCTCAAGGGATGTCTAAGCCAAAAATGGTTGCCTTCAACTTTTTCTTCAAGCCAAAATGTACGTATGTGACATTTGATCCAAATTCTACCTAACACACACCATACAGCATGAATGGATGTGTATGATCGTACGTACAAATATGTAACCTGGCTGAACATTGTAACAAATGATAGGTGTGAGTTATGTATACCATACTACCTAAGATCATACTACTACTCACCTTATAAGGCTTCGCTTGGACATCAGGCTGCAGGCAGACTTGACACAGTGTCCTCAATACCAATTCTGGTTGCAAAGTATGTGAGATTGAAAACATACATCAAAAATTAACAACACTTTGGGATACATAGTAACCTTCAGTGGTGGGTGCAATGGACGGCAGATTCTTAGAAAAGTAGCTCTGGTGTAGCTGCCAATGTAACAGCTCAATAAGGATTTGGTTGCAGGATGGGACACAAATGCTAATACTAAAGAGACACTGTTCAACCATGCCAAGGCCCTGATCCCCAAGCATGTGACACATACTGTAAAAGGGTTACCTAAATATTTATTTAACAGTAAAAACAGAAGCTAAAACCAGAGGAAACAACTTACCTAACCTAACATATCCTAACTACACATTACCCACAACTGGCCCTAACTAACCTAAGCTAAACTTACTTATCACATTTAATGAAACGATCTAAACATCAACCCCCCACCCCTCTTATAAGACGGGACACATGGAGGACAACATATACTAACCTAAACACATACTATCTTATACTAAACAAATATATACATATTTTTGTATTTTTATTTTTTATATATATATATTTTTAAACACCAAAACCCCAACATCATCCCCCACCCATCCACCCACATAATAAAAAACATATATTAAAAGTATACCCCCACCCCTCCACCCACTACTACTAACTAAACTAACAACCTATTCTAACATAACACTAAGCCCCCCAAAACCCACTAATGAAAAACAAAACAGGAAAGAGGAGGGAGGGGAGGGAATCATGGCTGAGGGTAAAATGTTTACAAGTTCGCCCTCCCCTGGGTCTTCTTTATGGCACGCACCCTCCTATTCACTTGTGTCACCTCCTGCTGCAGCCTGTTCATTTTCCTCAACATACGGTCAATGTCATGTTGCTTCCACTGAAAATCTGCTGGTTCACTCACTGCAGCAGGGGTGGTCTGTGTGCCAGTTGAAGATGTATGGCCCCTTGTCGGTGCCATGTGAGTAGGAGGAGGTGCAGGTGGTGCTGTGATAGGTCCTGGAGCAGTGGTGGTTGACGGTCTAGCAAAGGTGCCTGCTATGGTTGGTGCCACCTGGGTGGTAGTGGTGGTGCTGGTGGTGGTGGCAGTGGTGGACACCGAAGGGCCCCCTTGGGCAAATGCCCTCCACACTCCGGAGGCTCTTTCATGGCGAAAACGCTTTGCCATGTTGCGGAATCCAGACTCTACATCCAGAATGTGGCGGTAACACATCGCCCAGCACTGAAACTACCGAATCTGGATGACATTCATAGGCAGCTATTAAAAAAAATATCAAACCAAACATTAGGTACTTCATTGTGTGATATGGCTCCAAAAGTAAATCAGACAATACATCTATTGTACCAGAAACAGGCCATATCATCATACAGATCACTTATTGTCCCTGAGGAAGTACATGCCAATGCAGCCTACACATGTCCTATCAAACAGCACAGCAATGCTCTAAAAGATGTGTAACTACTTAAATGACCAATGCATCATTGTTCAGCCATTTGTCAGGTAAATGCTGCAAGTCCTCCACACGTGACAGGCCAACTAATGACTAACTTCTGGATGACAATCAAGGGCCACAAGATCTGTGAGTTGTAAATGGAATTGCCTGGATAGAATACAGTTGCTAATCATGAGTGGGTATCCTAGTTTTGGACAAGTGATTTACAGATTTACATGTCTGTGTTCTAAACTTGGATCATCAGTCCTGGGTACACATTTCATAACCCTATGCCTGTGCCTGAGGGGAAGGGATGGACAAGCAACAAATACTTTCAAACATCAAGGACACCCAGGAAGCTTTGGACAGCTGTACATGGGTTTGGGCAGTCCACCACAGGTAAGGACGATGTTCAATAGGATACACCCAAACCTTGGACAATCCCATCCACATTTATGTTTGGAAATGCAGACAATTGTCAACATCATTTCATACCAGTAACACATGACTTATAACAAGCAGATAGATGCAAGCACACATCTGGCCATGAGCTGAATGCACACCTAGGCCATTTTTACTCAAGTTCCTCATACACGTAGCACAACATGTGGAGCTACATGCTGCCAGGAAGTCATACATACAATCAAACATGTTCATTAGTGAATAGGGATGCTCAAGTCTGTGGGGAAGACTTTGGCATCCCTATTCTGTGAGATTCAGGGTCTGACTTGCTGACTAAATCATAAATATGGTCCTCAGCTAAATTTTCTTAATAAAACTTTTATCCACAAAAGTCACCCTGTTCACATGGCCATGCCGACAGGGCTGCCCTACAATCCCAAAATATGACTATACACTAATGATTACCCAACTCAAAGATAGAAAATAAATTATACTCCACTCAAGGAAAATATCCAATCATTTACCAGTGCATCATACCTTGCTATGTGTCCAACACACAACAGCAGCAAATACAACACAGAACAGAAATATCAACACTTACTGGAGATGTCTGGGCCTGCAAATTGAGCCACCACTCCGATAGTGTAGGGGGCAGGTCCACTTGTAAGCATGGAAGGGAGAAATGTGCTCAATTCTGTGCACTGTACAACACTTCCAAAATTACAATTGCTGTGTGTAAGATTAATCCAGAAGGTCAAGCCTCTCAGGCATGTTGATACTGCAGCAGACATGCCACTGCAAACATGTACAGACCCGGGCACTCCAGTGAGTGATACACACATATCTGCACACATGCAGTGGCCCTAACTATCATGTGGTGTCAAACATGCTCCATCATTTGTTTGCAGATTCATTTATGGAGTGTATTCCTCTCATCATGTGTATCAGTGAGAGACATGCAAAGCCACTGTCCTGGAGGACTGCAATACCAGTCACTCAGGTTTTGTGGCTTGGGCATCAAAGGACAATCCTTTACTGTGTGATGCACCTGTGGGTTGAATTAAAGGCATGATTTATCATGCTTTCTATGGTCCCTTACAAGTAGGGCCTGTGTTGTGTCTAGGTTACATATGCTACATTAAAAGGGTACCCTGAGCCACATATGCCCCCTCTGACACAATAATGGCAGGGATCCTGTGCATTATTTGGTGACAGTTTGAGGCTAGCCATGGATTGAGCAGTTTTCATATTTAGATACAACAAGGAGATATATGTTGACAATGTATATTGGATTCATCCATGACAGACTGCATGGGCACAGGTGTAGTCATTGCACCTGAAATGTGTCTCTCATTGCCCTGTTTACCCAATATGGGTTTTGGAAATCACAGATGAGCCACATTCATCATCTTACATTTGCCAGTTTGGTTGATCAGCGGATCTATAGCAAACTGACACCATAATATTATAAATACACGGTTTAGCAAATGTACCAGTGTGTCAATCATGCTGATGTAGTTTTCAATTTGTATGTATCTTCGGAATGAGAGCAGTCACAGGAACGCTGGTCTACTGATCTTAGCATACACCCATGTCCGTAATAGCCTCCATACTGGGAGGTTAGTTATTAAACATGCTGCACTTGATCAGCATGGGTGTGCCAAACTAAACTAGCTAAGTATTAGTCAACTTTATATGTATGATGGAATTGGTCACTGGTCCCTTGCATGACATCATGCACTTAATCCATTGTGATCATGCATTCCCCAACGTCAGGATTCCTATGATGATCCCATAACTTATGAGAAGTACATGGCAATAGAGTAACACAGATGGCAAATGCATTAGCTCGGGCCAGCTATTGTGACTAAGACCAATGTAAAATACACAGGTACAATGTACTGAGGGCCATGGATAGTTGTTACTCCTGAATTTGTATAATTTGTTTCATTTTATGTGCCACAGCTATGGTAAGTTGCACCAAACATTTTGATATGAAGGGGTGAGCATTACTTTTGGCATCCATCCCTAATTTAATTGCGGCACAACCAAGTTCAAATATCAGTCTAAGAGGTTACCTGAGGTCAGATATAACTTGTTACGTATGTGTCAGAATCCAGTTCAGACATTTATCAGAAATAATTGAGGGACACATTATTTCTTGAAAATATCTGGATTAAAAACATGTCTTTCCTGGTACACTCACAGACCATGCATAAAACATATATTAGAGCCACATTTACATCATCTATTGACGTGAAGGCAGCACTAATTTACAGGCTCCTGTTGTGTTGTGTAAGTTAGTGCAGCTGTTGCGTCAACAAATGACGGTAATGTGTAGGAATTATTGTATAACTCACGGCAACTGTATGTTTAACTTGCATTCCACATGTCCAAAAGCATTGCCTGCAGCATATGAACACATCTGCTACTGTCACTTCAGAGCTTTTAAATGTGCACATTACTCAGAATTGTCCTCACCAACAGGGCCACCAGTCACAATACCCAGGTGCTCCAGCAGGTCTTGCTCTCTGACAACCAGGTCAGCCCAATGGTGTTTCAGCTGGTGGTCGTTGCACGGTGTGTTGTAGATTCTTTGAAGATGGTACAGTACCTTTGCCCACCAGAGCCTCCTTGCCTCTGTGCGATACCCCTGTATCACACGGCCACCTGCTTCAATCATTAATGTAGGAAGTGGCACACAAGCCAAATAAATCCTCCCACCTCCTCCTCTCCCATTCTACAAAGACGTGGCCTACCCAACATGCTTGAAAAAAATATTATGCAATAAAGGGGTACAGAGGATAATGAAGGGAAAGTAGGAGAGGGAAATGAAAACAAATTAATACTAAAAAAGCCCAACTGTCCCCAAACTAACACCACCCACAACAGACTCCCAACAGTACAAAGACAAATTTAGACACCAGAAATGACAAAAATACACTTACACAGGGTAACACAGACACTTAGGAGAGACAGGTCCAAACACAGCCACACAGACAGGAAATATTGCAGACTGCAAAGTGAAAGTGAAAGTACACCCACTGTACCAATTCTGTAAACAGGATATCCTATTACCTCACTTCCTGCCTCAAATGTGGTGCATTTTTATTCTTATGCGTCAAAATATTATGACGCTTACAGTCTGTGCATCATTTTTTTTAACGCACATGCTTAGAAATTACCCTGCATCCATATTTTCAATTATTTTTCATACTTAACCAATTTCATGGGGTACAGTGTGGGAATTACCACTTAGGGCCAATGGATGTATCATGGCAGTGAGCGTAATTTTTCCACGCATATGCAGCATTTTCTGACACGTGCGTCTTTTTTGACGCTTATGTGTCAAAATCTCTGTCTTTGACTGGGTTTGGGTCATTTCTCAATTTTAATAGTACATGACAGGTGTGACAATACAGAGATAGGCTGTTTGCACCTACAATGTGCATTCCGGTATACAGGCACATGTAACAGATCATACTACTGTGGACCATGATCCTCTAGTTGTTGTACCGGATTTGCACTCCTCACTGACGCAATAGATGGCCAAACGTGTGGAATACAAATTGGTATTACCCAGTTTGGCCATGTTGTGCGTCAATAGAGGATAGCAAGGCTACGCAACTCAAAACAGTAACTCATTGCCTGTGTGTCAATGTGTGTGAATTGTCTCTTACTAATGTAGTTGTCCCACTGTATGAACATCACAAGACGCGTTCTCTCAAATCTGCATGTATGCATGTGTTGTCATTGTGGCCAACCATCAGATGCTATTCAGTGTGGAAATGAGAAAGGAAATGTGTTTGTCATACACGTAGCAACGAATGGTGTGTGAACTTCCCAAGTTTTTTGGGACATAAGCATCGCCAATAACAAACCATGCACAGGATAGATAGAAGACGGTTGATCATGGCAAAGTACCAAGACTAGGCCATCACATGTCCTGGAATGTTGGATACCACTTCCTGGGCACTTGTTTGTATGCTACCCATGAGTCAGGCTTTGACGAATGCTATGTGGGTACGGTGTTTGTGACACCGAGTCCCAAAACCAATCCACAAATGACAAGTCACGCCACAGTTTGAGTCATATAAATGACCTATGTTTCACCTGTGGCAGTGGAGGAACAGCAGACCAAGCAGCACATGTGCACATATTTCCAGTGGTTAATTGCACAAAGGTGTCCAGTTCAAGTGTGTGGGGCCATGTGTAGCCTGACTCATTATTGGGGTCCATGTTGTCACAGTTACATGCAGGTCTAGTCATGAGTCTGTGGAGCCATTTCCTGCATTTACAAAGTATCCTTCACAGCTGAATTGAAGGAAAGCCGAAGAGGAATTGAGAACACACATGGGGATAGTCCAGCTATGGCACTGCAGACGTTTCATGAGACTGACAACAGGGCAACCTTGGTGTGCTGACAAAGTTAATGGATCAGGAATTTTAACCAGGCAGTATTCCTCCCAACATTTGTACACAGGGTGGCCTCTAAGATTCTCACTGCATTAGGGAACATCAGTGCCTCTGTGCTGATTAATCTCACAGCTATTCACCACACAAGCCCCATCAATATGTTGGGGGCAATGTGAATCAGTGTGTGGACTGTCAGGGTACAAACATGTGTTGACATTTCATGCACATTATCTGACGTTGTTTGTTGTGCTGTAGGCACCATACCCAATCCATGCATACAGCCAATGTTACACTGTCACTATTTGTCACTCATGCATACATGAAACCCAGACAAGGGATGGGCCGTGATTAGGCTATTTGAAGACAAGTTCCACCGCATGATACGATAAGTAAACTGATTACGCTATACAATGTATTTGAGTATTCATTGTAGACCTACCAGACACAATACCCCAGGAGGAAAGTGAGGGCGTGGAAAGCAACTATGAGACAAATGTAGCCACAGGGAACCTTCATGGTGACACAAAGACAGGAACCAGTCCGGCTAACAGGATGCAGGGTCAATCAGGAACAAAAATGAACAAGGCAAATACACAGTGAGCATACTGAGACTGGTCAAAGCTGGAACAACACTGTGGAAAATTAAAACTGTATTTGTCCTGTGTGTTGTAACGTAACACAATAACCCATGGCCTGTGTTACACAAGTGATTTCTACAGCAATGCATAACAGTGTTATACATATAATGGCAGCTTCTATGCCGTTCCAGGCAGCTGCAAGGGCAGTGCATGTTCAAATGGCTGGTCTGCATGGAGGTGCACACAGGTGTGTGCACCTTCAGTCTCTCACAAGTCCTGTAGGTGAGAATCAAGTTCAAAGGGCAAACAGTACCTTTCACATGGGAAGCAATGGACAGGTGATAACCGGTCCTACAGACTACAAGGCAGTGCATTATTCGACCATAAGTTCATGCAGACAGAAGAACAATGACTATGGCATACCATACTAAAGAGGGAAGCACACTGGAGTCAGAATTTGAGTCTGGGTGTGTGTAGATGAGGGATTATCTGGGTACAAATATTCCATTTCCAGGGCCCTCTGAAGAGGGGTGGGGTGAGACAGGGAACATGGCAGTGACAGGACTCATGACCTGGGATGGACTTCGCAGGGTATGTCTTGTGAGCAATGCTAGTCATTCCTGGGGCACTCGTGCTATCCATTTGCTGCTTATATGGATTTCTTGTCACACATACTCCTTGCAACGATAGCTGATGTCACACTTACTGATGTCAAGGGTCTGGTCATACCTTCTTGTTACCAATGCAATAGCACATCCACTGCCTCATGTATGAGGCATTTATTCCCTTAGTGAATGATGATGTCTTAGTTGTGTGCCATATGCTGCAATGAACCATGTTGCCAACATCTATGTGTGAAATAGCAGTGCTCCTCTGCTATTGCCCTTCAAATGTGAAATGGACAGGATATATGTCATTAGCAGTGTGTGTGAAGTTGGGTGTACATTCATACCCATCAAATATGATGTGGATTTTTCTGTATCCTAATATGTATTTCTGCAATGCTCCATGAGGCTACATTGTGATTATGATTCTTAGGGATAATGTAATGAAAAAATGATTACCCAGACCATCATATAGTGATTAGAATAGGTGTTTATTGACATATGGTATGACAGTGGTGATGGTGAGTAGAGTTAAAAGAAATGTTGGACAATATGTTGTCTCCGACGCAATCCTGCAGCTGTGTTTGGATGGTCCCCCTCATGTTGATGGACAGCATCCTCCTCTTCCTCCTCTTCAGGCATTTGTGGGTCGGGTTCATATAGGGGAATGTTCCTCCTTACACATATGTTGTTCAGGATGGCACAGGTCAAAATGATTCTGCACACTATTTCAGGTGAGTATAGGAGGCTGCCTCCGGTGATGTCGAGGCACCTGAGTCTTGACTTCAGGATGCCAAAGGTCCTCTCTACTATGGTGCGTGTCCTCCTACGTGACTCATTATAGGCACGCTCTGCTGCAGTGCTTAGGTTTACAAATGGGGTCATGATCCATGGCTGGATCCCATACCCCTGATCAGCTGAAAGAGAAAATGAGTGAGAAAATGTTGATGTTGCTTGCACCATGATTATCACTTTGCATGGCAGTTGTTCTCTTGTGTAGTCTGTGACTCATCGGCGTTTGTGTTATTGTGTGGAATCCTAGGCTTCTAGGATGTACCATCAGCATTGGGTTGTTTCCTTATCTGAACTGGTGTTTGGCTAATTGACCAGATGTCAGCGGTATTTTTGTAGAGTTGCAGTTCATTGTGTACTCCCTTGCATTATGTCATGTGAAAGAGGTGTCCATGTGTCTTAACTGGGGGTGGCATGATACTTCCATACACAGAATCAATTCCACAGTGGTGGTAACACGGTTGCATCTATATGGCTTGGACATCCCATCCAATTTAACATATGCAATAGAATTTGTTTAACATCAGTGAGGCCCTTAGATCTGGCAAGGTGACAATGTACAACACATCTCCATAAGTTGTCAGCACTGACGTTTTGACAATTGACTATGCACAAATATCCCATGTGTGACAATTTCTCTGCAGACCTATTTCTCTGCCCTTGCCAAGTTGACTCAGGTTCAAACGTGTACCTATACTACTGAACATGTTCTAGTTCAGCTGGCTTACTTGGCTGTGAGGTTGTCATTTACAGTGCCAGAAGGTCCATATGCTTGTACATCTGTTGTGTATATGTGTAATTGTCTCAATCCGTATGTGTAGGAATGTGCACTTTCAATATTGTCACATCAATATGTGTTCTTATCACAGTCCACTTGCTTATAGGTAGTGGGCAATGTCAGAGCAGGAGTGATGTGACGTATTTGTACAGCCTCAATGATTCCATGTCACCTTCATTGTAGTCATCATCATCATGCTATGTGTCTCATGGTGTTTGACCTGTAGCAAAACACATTACACACCCCGTGCACAGTACTTATTGCTTGGAAGGGTGTTTGATTGAGTGTTCTTAATGTGATTTGAAATATTAATCTTCCAAGTTGTACTGCCAGTTGAGGCCATGTCATTGTGTTGTTTTAAATTGTTCCCTTGTGTCTGTGGAGTGGCATCTGTTGTTACTTGGATCTGTCATTTGTCCATAGGTGTGTATCCAAATGGGTGAGGATATAAAACATGCCTAGTGGTGTCACAACCTCAGCGTCTTCCTGGCCACGTGTCAATGTAGTGGTGTAAGTGTTGTGTGTCCTAGAGGGTTGCTGTGCAGTGTGTACTAGGTTTCTGTACTTACCAACAAGTAGGCCATTTCCATATCGTCCATCCTGGAAGCAGTGGATGGTGCAGTGGTGAAAGATGAATGAATCATGTACACTCCCAGGATACTTTGCCATGATGTTGGTGATCAATCCCTGGTGATCGACAATGGCCTGCACATTGATGGAGTGTGTGTGCTTCCTGTTGCGGTATAGATGTTCGGTTGCAGCAGGTGGCACAATGCATACATGTGCATCCATCCACCCACTCCGGTGCCCCCTCGGACTCCTGTCCACACTTCATCTTCAACAAAGCCGACAACATCATCGCCCCGCATTTCCAGACCATCATCAACAGCTCGTTTACTTCTGCCACCTTCCCCGAGAGCTGGAAACATGCAGAAGTCAAGGCCCTACTGAAGAAACCTACGGCGGACCCCAGCGACCTGAAGAACTTCCACCCCATCTCGCTCCTCCCCTTCCCTGCCAAAGTCATAGAGAAGACTGTCAACAAGCAAGTTACCAACTTCCTTGAAGACAACAACCTACTCGACCCCTCTCAGTCCGGATTCTGAGCCAATCACAGCACAGAAACCGCCCTCCTCTCAGTCACAGATGACATCAGAACTCTGATGGACAACGGAGAAACAGTTGCCCTCATCCTCCTCGACCTATCGGCTGCCTTCGACACCGTCTGCCACTGAACCCTAACATCCCGCCTGCGCTCCACCGGTATCCAAGGACTGGCCCTGGACTGGATCACCTCTTACCTCTCTAACCGCTCCCAAAGAGTCTACCTCCCTCCGTTCCGCTCAGACCGCACCGAGATCATCTGCGGCGTCCCACAAGGCTCCTCACTCAGCCCGACTCTCTTCAATGTCTACATGAGCCCCCTCGCCGACATTGTATGCAAACACAACATCAACATCACCTCCTACGCCGACGACACTCAGCTGATATTTCCCTCACCAAGGACCCCACTGGCGCCAAGACCAACCTACAAGATGGAATGAAAGACGTCGCAGAATGGATGAAACTCAGCCGTCTGAAACTGAACAGAGAAAAAACGGAAGTCCTCATCCTCGGAAACACCCAGTCCGCCTGGGACGACTCTTGGTGGCCCCCGGCCCTTGGCACCGCACCAACCCCTTCAGACCACGCACGCAACCTCGGATTCATCCTGGACCCGCTTCTCACCATGACCAAACAAGTCAACGCTGTATCATCTTCCTGCTTCCTCACCCTCCGCATGCTCCGAAAGATCTTCCGCTGGATCCCCGCCGACACCAGAAAGACTGTGACCCACGCCCTCGTCACGAGCCGCCTGGACTACAGAAACACCCTATACGCAGGAACCACCGCTAAACTCCAGAAACGTCTGCAGCAAATAAAAAACGTCTCCGCCCGCCTCGTCCTCGACATACCCCGCAACAGCCACATCTCCGCCCACTTGAGACATCTGCACTGGCTTCCCGTCAACAAAAGGATCACCTTCCGGCTCCTCACCCACGCACACAAAGCCCTCCACAACAAGGGACCCGAACACTTCAACCGTCGCCTCAGTTTCTACACTCCCACCCGTCAACTTCGCTCCGCCAACCTCGCACTCGCCGCCGTCCCTCGCATCTGCCGGACCACGGCAGGTGGGAAATCCTTCTCCTACCTGGCGGCCAAGACATGGAATTCCCTCCCCACCAACCTCAGGACCACCTAGGACCACCTCGCATTCTGGAGGCAGCTCAAGACCTGGCTCTTCGAGCAGCAGTAACCCCCTAGCGCCTTGAGACCCCCACGGGTGAGTAGCGCGCTTTATAAATGTTTTTGATTTGATTTGATTTGTGTGCAGTCAATGGCACCAAGCACATGTGGGAAGCCGTTGATTTGGTAGAAGCCCTGTTTGGTCTCCTGCTGCTTCAGCTGTGTGTTGGGGAAGCTGATGTGGTAGGGTGTGAGGGTGTCAACATCAGGACAGTGCGCACTCTACGGGCGACAAAAATGCAAAAACCCAGCCTTTATACAAGGACCTAATTCATACATTGTATTTATATGCAGTATGTTAACCTTTTGCATTGCAGACTTTAACCTTGAAAAACACTATTAATGATGTTTGCAATAACTGTTCATTTGCAATGTATTGCTGCAGGCTTACTGAGTGTGTTAGGGTCTGGTCTCTTTCTAGGACCTTCTAGAATCTTTCCCTGCAGCATGACTGGGTGTGGTTTGTGGGCTGGGCCAGACTCTATATAAGGGAGCCAGCCCAGCTCCACGTGCTCACCATTCAGAGGTCCCGGTGCAGAGCAGCAGCAACTTCCTGAGCTCCTGTTCCGGAGGCCTACCTTGACCTTCCAGGCCTTTGCCCTTCATTGTATTGGTGATCCTTGATCAGGGTGGTAAGACGGGAATCGGGCTGGGCCCCTGACCCCGTTTTCACAGGCATTCGAGTTTTTGGGCCTAGTTTTCATGTTGAAAGATTTTTCCTTGTGCGTGTGACTGTGCTTGTGGTTTCTGGCATTTACATGTTGATATTCGAATCGGCAAGACGCGCAATTCATTCTTGGCATTTGACTTTTGAGATTCGGGTCGACAACAGTGTGCGTGACCATTTCTTGACATTTGCATATTGACTTTAGAATCGGCAAGACGCGCAATTCATTCCTTGCATTTAACTCTTGATACTTATTGTGCGATACCATTTCTTGGCATTTGCATGGTGGCATTCAAATCGGCAAGACACGCAATTCATTCCTTGCATTTAACTCTTGATAATCATTTTGCGCGACCATTTCTTGCCATTTGCATGGTGGCATTCGAATCGGCAAGACGCCCGATTCATTCCTGCATTTAAATCTTGATGTTTCAGATCACTTTCAGAGTGCGCGATCATTTCATGGCATTTGCATATACCTGTAGGAATCGGCAGTGTACGCGATTCATTCCTGCATTTAAACCTTGATGTTCAGATCGCTTTCAGAGTGAACGATCATTTCATGGCATTTGCATATTCTTGTTGGAATTGGCAAGACCCGCGATTCATTCCCGCATTCAAATCTTGATGTTCAGATCGCTTACAGAGTGCGCGATCATTTCATGGCATTTGCATATACTTGTTGGAATCGGCAGTATGTGCGAATCATTTCCCGCATTTAAACCTAGGTGTTCAGATCGCTTACAGTGTGCGCGATCATTTCATGGCAATTAAAACTTTGATGTGTAGTGTTTCCTGAAGTGCACACAACTATCCAGGGCTTTTGAATTTTCTGCAAAGGTGTTAAAATTCAAGATGTTACATTATATGTGCATATTAAGTCCTTAGTACAATTCCTATTGTTTTCCAGGGAATGTTCAGATTAATTTTTGTCCTCATGTAAAAAGACAATGGCCCTCATGCCCGCCAAAGTCCCGCCGTCAGGTTACCGTTCCGCGGTCGAAAGACCGCGGCGGTAATTCTGACATTCCCGCTGGGCTGGCGGGCGGCCGCCTTCAGGCCGCCCGCCAGCCCAGCGGGAAAGAGGCTTCCACGATGAAGCCGGCTCGGAATCGAGCCGGCGGAGTGGAAGCTGTGCGACGGGTGCAGTTGCACCCGTCGCGTATTTCACTGTCTGCGCAGCAGACAGTGAAATACATTTAGGGGCCCTCTTACGGGGGCCCCTGCAGTGCCCATGCCAGTGGCATGGGCACTGCAGGGGCCCCCAGGGGCCCCGCGACCCCCCCTACCGCCATCCGGTTCCCGGCGGGCGGACCGCCGGGAACTGGATGGCGGTAGGGGGGGTCGGAATCCCCTCGGCGGCGCAGCAAGCTGCGCCGCCTTGGAGGATTCCAAGGGGCAGCGGAAAACCGGCGGGAGACCGCCGGTTTTCCTGCACTGACCGCGGCCAAAGCGCCGCGGTCAGAATGCCCTGCGGGGCACCGCCGGTCTGTCGGCGGTGCTCCCGCCGACCCTGGCCCCGGCGGTCTAAGACCGCCGGGGTTAGAATCACCCCCAATGTTTGTTCTGAAAACATAATTCTAGAAGATTCTTATATTCCTAGACAATATGTGACATTTCATGAAAAGTTCATATGAAAAGTTGTATTAACCATTCTTGATTCCTTCCCAGGTACCCAGACGTCTTGAGGCCTAGTTATAGTCCTTTTTTAAGTTATCCATGGTTACAGTATGACAATGCTTAGAATCATAGTCTAGTGAAAATCAATGTGATAAAATCTTGATATTGTGTGGTTTAACCTTTTGCTTCCTACAGGGCTCCTTCCCAGCTATTCCCATCCTAATCCACTTTTCCCCCACTTGGACTCTCTCAGGCTCTGTGATTTTTCTATCAGAGTTTTGGAGCTGTCTAGTGGTGGACATGTTGGGAACGTGCGCAGCTCCCAAGGATCTGGTCTCCCTGACAGAGGGAGATGATGGTATCCAATACCTTAGGTAGGAAGGCAGAGAATGAGGGCTGTGAGATCCCAGCTACCAGGGCACCAGTAGTTTGAAAGGAGCTACTTGCCAACATGTGGAGTACAGCTAGCAGCTTGGTTTCTGGTGGAATGGTGTGGGGTGTCTGCAAGCTGGGTGCCAACTGTGACTCAATGTTGCCCAGCAGCTGCTGAATGGCTTGCCAGTTGAGTCTGTACCTCTGGATGATTTCTTGTTGCTGGAGTCCCAGAAGGGTTGTCCTGGTGCGGAATATCCTCTCCTGCCTTCTGCCTTGCCTTTGGGGTCCCTGCTGGTGTTGTTGAAGCTGCTGTTGTTGGTCCTGTGCTCTGTGTCGGCGTGCATGCTGGATGAAAATCACCTCCACGTCTTCCTTTTGGAGCTCTGCTGTTGCTTCTGTGTATTTTCCTTAAGTACTGGTGTGTTTGCCCCATTTTAATGCCTGCCCTGACCCAGGCGTTATTTTTTTACACAAATCGGGTTGTGCGTCATTTCCTGACTCCGCCTCACGGGCGTGCAGGATTTTTGCGCGGTAGCATAAATATGGCGCACGGGTATTTAAGTCATTTTTTGGACGGGAACACCTACCTTGCATGTCATTAACGCAAGGCGGTTTCCAGCATCCAGAAAATGATGCACACAGTGGACTTTTGGCGTTCGCGGGCGTCAAAGAATAAATATGGTGTATGGTTTGCGCCGAATGTGCGTCTAAATTTTTGACGCACATTCGGCGCAAACAGAGTATAAATATGGGCCTAAGATTTTTCTGGTGAGAATGTACAATGACAGAATTTGTTTTTGTCAGTCTAACAAAAAGAATGAGCCACTTATGGTGTTCTCGGCTGATTTGAATCCTGATGTTCTTGCTGACAAAATAATATCACAGAATGCAGTAAAATCATCAGAAACCATTTTAGGAAACATTGTGAAAGATTTAGATTTTGGACTTAATGACAAATTTTGTGATGCCCCTGAGCTCTGCAAATCATGGGAATCAACAAGAAAGCCTGATGTTGTCATAACATCATTGTTTAATATTAGCAAAGCAGAACTGTTGCAAATTAAGGCCTGTATTTATACTTATTTAGCGCTGCATTTGTGCTGCTTTTTCACACAAAAGCGGCTCAAACTTACAAAATACAGTTGGATTTTGTAAGTTTGCGCTGCTTTTGTGTAAAAAAAAATGACGCAAACGCGGCGCTAACAAAGTATAAATCTGGGCCTAAATTTCTGGAGTTCAGAACAGAAGCCGACAACATTCATGATGGCTTTGAAGATGTAAGCAAAGAAGTGGTAGACAGTCCCATGAACCGACAGGCTTATGCTGTGCAAATGTACTGTCTTTTCCAAATCATGTTTTATGAATCACATCACAGCAAAAAGAAAATCTCCGCTACACATAATGACTGCCCACGCAATCTATGACAAGTGGAAAAGTAGAGAGCTAATCACTTCAATAAATAGGATTGGTGTACCAACCAGTTATGACATAATACGGAGCAGGAACTTATTAGTAGCCCATGCTGTAAAATCTTGTGAATCCGACAGCACACCAATTCCAGGTCACTTTACCAGGAAAGGATTTACAATTGCTACTCTTGACAATTTTGATTTTGAAGACAGCTCTTCTTTGTCTAGAACATACAACAAACATGATACTGCCATGTTACTTTTTCAAGACTGTACCAATGATGTAGCTGCTAAAAAAACAAGCTACGTCAGCTGTAGGCATAAACAAAGCTGTAAACTAATAACCCAAATGCCTTGCCAACATGTGTGAAATCACTACAAACCATCAACATGTTCCAGTCTACCAGAAAGTTTCAAAGTGGCTGAGAACATTGATCTTCTACCTGATGTTGTGGTCCGCAAAGCTGATTTAACTGTATTTACCATATTGCTTATTCATTGTGGACTGAAGGATGAAGAAAAGCCAGTTCCTCTGTGGGCTGGAATTCATGCTCTGATCTCCCAAGATACCGTCCCACAGAAGAAAGTTGGGTGGTTACCACCTCCAGTCACAAACTACACAACAGTATACACAGCTCAAAAACATTTCCAAAATGTGCATGCTCAGCTTGAAGACCCAATCCTGCCAATTTTCTGCAATTAAGGTGTTTTCCGTATTGTAACTGATATTTTTATCAGCATTCCAATAGAATTTGATGAGCCTTATCCAATGATGGGCGTTTTCCATATCATAAAAGTTGTGTTGTGATGTGCAGGAAGTTATCTCAGTGGATGTAGCATGAACAATGTACTTATTAGGGCTGAAATCTTTGAAAGCAAAACTGTCAGTCAGTATTGAGCGGAACTCATGTTCGTTTATTACAAGGTATGCTCATCATATCTGAGGTTACAGAAACATTGCGTTGGATTGTTCTCTGGAACAAGAATGACAAATTAGGTTTTGCATATCTTATCTCAGAAGTGAACAGGGCACAGGATGCTCTTTGTTCAAAAGACATCATGCAAAGCCAGGCAGTGTTCACCACACTGAATTCAAAATCAGAAAACCTGAAAACCAAGGCCCAGATTTAACCAAAATGATGCACAACTGCAATAGTACAGTTGTGCGTCAAAAATTTACCACAAGCTGACTCCATTTCCTAGCACCATATTGAAAAAATGACGCACAATGATATTAAAGAATGGTTAGCATTAAAAAAAAATATGCTAACCACTGCGACATGCCGTAAGAAAAAAATTACGCTAATGCTGCAAAAGTGGCGTTAGACTGTCTTGCGGCATTTTTTTTTAATGCAAAACGGGTTAGCGCCATATTTTACCGCATTAGCATAAAAAAAAGCGTGCAAGAAAAAAATATTTGGTAAGAGAAGATCCCAATCAGCCAAGTACCTGCCAGGAGGGTCCAGAAAAGACCCAGGGGAAGAGGAAAGCGGAAGTGTCGCTTTAGTGAGGAGGAGCATGACATCTTGGTCAGAGAGGTGATGGAGCACCAACACCAGCTCTTCCTCACCTATAAATTGCCAATAGGTAGGAGAGAGGCCCTATGACAGGCAATAGTAGACAAAGTCAACAGCATAGCAGAGGTGAAGAGGACTGTCACGGATTGCAAGAAGCGCTGGCACAATTACAAGTACAGAACTAAGGAGAAACTGGCCAGGAACCGAAAGGCAGCACCGCAGACTAAAGGTGGAAGTCCCACACCCCAGGAGGACCTGGAGGAGATGGTGGCATCCGCCATCCCGGAGCTGGTCACTGGAATCACAGGACAGAGCTGTCTACCAAGAACTACCACAAATGCAGGATGAATTGCTGAGAGAGGCTATCTGTAATCTCACAAATGGCAGAAGGGGGAGGCACATAGGACACACTCAATGCATGCTAAAGAGTTGCATCGAGACACATAGGCCCTGAATTAAAATGCCCCATTGCAGCGTAGTGATGCTCTGGTGGTGCAATGTACTCCAACATATACACGCCGGCGATGGCGGTAGTACCATCACTAGGGCGGCAGTAACGACTGCCAAATAATGACCATGGCAGTGAACCTTCCCATAGGCAGCCAATGTACCACCCCACCTGCCAGTGCGGTACAACCACTGAACATGGCGGTAGCCCTCTCCAGGCAGGCGGAAGACAAGGATCCGCCTACCATATTAATTTAACACCCACCTGTGCTCCCAAATAGATGAGAAAGCGTGTTCCCTTGGTATAGGTGAAAACGATGATCCATTTCATTTTAATCACAACTATTACGGCAATTTGTTGAATGACATACTATTTAAATTCGATCTTTTTTTCTGCAGTGTTTTAATCAATAGTAATCCACAGCCTAAACCTACCTTTAATGGCAGAGGTGCAAAAACTATAATTGATTTTATATTAACATCTAATAACTTCGTTTTTTGCACATCTGAGTATAAAATCCATGATATCACGTTTAGTGACAACTACCCTCAAAGTTTACGTCTTGCTTTGCCACAAGCTATAAATAAACCTAAGGGAGTAGAAGAGAAGGTAGTGAACATTGAATTGGGTTCAAGGAATGGTTATTCTATTCGTTGGTCACAGATTGAACCAATAGCTTTTATGAAACGACTGCTGAGTGATTACGTTAATGAGTTTGAAACCTGCCTCTCGGATAACAAGAGTCCACAGGAGTGTATTAAAGCATTGACAGCAATCACCACTGGAATCAAACAGTCTCTCACAGTAAGCACAGACAAATCTAGACCACGGGGAAACAAAGGGTGGTTTGATACTGAATGTACACGGGCCCATAAGAGACTTAAACAGTACCTACATAGTCAAAACCCTGATAAGCATGAGATCACTACTCTCAGACATGAGTATAAAAAGGCTATAAAAAATAGGAAACAAGATTTAAAAGATGAGACGTGGCACTCTCTTCATAATGCAAGCCTCTAGAACAACAATGCCAAATTCTGGAAGATAGTGAACTCCCCTCTCCTGGGTGATGGAACATCACCAACTATGGAAATAGCCATCACAGATGAGGAGTGGGTTACCTATTTTTCTAAAATATACTCCTCAAAAAATGTAGTCCCAGATACAAATGCCCATAGAGCGGATTTTCAGCCTATTACTCCACCATTCAGTTTAAATGAGGTAATTGATGCCATCAACGCCAGCAAGAGTGGGAAAGCACCAGGCCCAGATGGAGTACCAATTGATATCTATAAGCCTAACGTGTCACTTTGGGGACCTTTGTTGACACAGGTCTTACGAGCCTGCTGCGCCACAGCCTTTATCCCAACCTGGGCAGAGTCCATTATTGTTGCAATATTTAAAAAAGGGGACCACCAAAACCTAGTATGTTACAGGCCAATTTCACTGCTTGATACCCTCGCAAAGATTGCAGGACGTATTGTCCTAAATAGGTTGCGGGAATGGACGGAAGCTAATAATATACTAATGGACCTACAATACGGCTTCAGCGCTGGGATAGGGACTGTGGCACAGGCCCTGAATTTAGATATTTTAATTGGCAAATATACGAAGGCTAAATCAGGAGCTCTACACCTTGTATTTGTAGACTTGACTTTGGTGTTTGACTGTGTAATTCACAGCAAACTCTGGCCCATTTTGCTGCATATGGGGGCAGACATTACAATAGTCCACTTTATCAGGGAACTATATTCTGCAGCTAAAGCTAGGATGCGTTATTGGTCTCAGGGGGAGGGTACCTCCATCTTTTCTGTAAAGCGGGGGGTACGCCAAGGTTGTGTTTTAGCTCCCCTACTTTTTGCTCTATACATTAATAAACTAGAGGCAGTTCTATCCACTGCTTGCAGAGATCTTCCACCAGTTGGCTTCCGAAAGATTCCAGCACTTATGTATGCGGATGATGCTGTCTTGATGGCTCGTACCCCAGTAGCTTTGCAGCGACTATTAACAACTTTTAACAATTATATGGAAGACCTAGGCCTTAAAATCAATCACTCTAAAACCTTTACGATGACCTGTGGTATAAAATCTAAAAAAATCCCAAGCCATTTTAAAGGGTGTCAAATTAGATGACATAGAAACCTTTCCATATCTTGGTATTATGTTTGATAACAAAGGCACCTGGCTGCAAGCCATTAGGTCTAGGAAATTACTTTTGACAAAAACTATTATGGCTGTAAAAAACGTTTCTAAAAAGGTCGGTAGGGCCACTCCGAAAGACTTGATGACAATTTATAATGCAAAATGTGTCTCTGTTGCACTGTATGGGGCAGGCCTATGGGGATACAGGAAATGCAATGCCCTTCAGCTAGCTGAAAATGATTTCTTAAAGTCCATCCTAAGTGTGCCAAAATCTACCTCAACCTTGGTGTGCCATTCAGAAATGGGGGTAACATACTTCACAGATCTCATAAGCACACAACCAATTTTACTCTGGCATAAAGTATGGACCTCTGATTTTGCTAGCTTGAATAGGGCCATTATAGAAGATGCTCAATCACTAAGTCATTCACTGCAAATTCCATGGCTGGATTATATGAAGAACTTTTTTACGGATCTGGGCCATCCTGAGTTTTATTTTACACCAGAAAAAATGGAAACACTTTCCTGGAAAGATCTGAAAACATCTGTCTTACTTATCTGGCTGACTCAATGTGGGCTATTGAGTCAAAGAAACCTAGTGTAAGTATGAATCTTCTGCTGCAGCAATCAGATAACATGGAACCATATTTAAAATATGTATTGAATCCGAGGCATCAATATGTCCTCACACGCTTAAGATTAGAGACATTCCACCAACTTGTCAGTTTTCAGCTCACCAATGACTGGAGTCCAGTCCTGGGAAAATGTCCTTGTGACTCAGTGTCAGACCAAAGCACAATGCACATAGCTCTTTTTTTGTGCAAATTTTACTCTGATTTAAGGAAAGTGTTTGTGATTCCACTCTTAAACTCTACGCGTTTTAAAGAGTGCCGCCCAGCTTTTATTTATTTGTTGTCTCTTCCATCGATCAAAATATGTAATGGTCTAGCTCTATATATATGTGCAGTAATTAAGGCCAGGTTAGATTTCTAGGCAAATTGTGGAGGCCCTGTATTTCTAATGTTTTTAGCTAGGATAACAGTTCCTTGCTCTCTAAATATTTGTTTTTATTGATCTTAGACTGGTTCTTAGAAGAATAACTGGATTTAGTTTTTGCAGCGAATTTTATTATATGGTACTAATTGTTGTATGTCTTGATTCATTTTATCTTATGTGGTTGTCGATTGGTGTTACTTGTCTATTTTATCTGCTTTTATGATTGTGAGATACAATAGAATAAAGTATTGTTTGATGATGATGACTGCCAAATAATGACCGTGGCAGTGAACCTTCCCATAAGCAGCCAATGTAACCCCACCTGCCAGTGCGGTACAACCACTGAACACGGCGGTAGCCCTCTCCAGGCAGGCGGAAGACAAGGATCCGCCCACCATATTATGACATAGCAGACCGCCAGCATTTCCCAGGCGTTAGCAATGCCACCAAAAGCCTGACGGAAACACATATAAAAGGGCACACTCAACTCCAGGGACACAGAGGAGTTAGAATGCAGGTATGGAACCAGAACTGGAAGTCTTCCTAATGCTGTATCACGCCATGACCATCCAGGAGCACCGACGAAGACGACGATGGTGAGTACAGCCGCCTAGCACACAAGGGAAGGAGGGGAGACTGACACAAACACGCACAACACACCATACACACACACCCAGAACAATCTACAGAATAAACAACAGCAACATCAGCCAGAACTAAACAAAGCCAAGACACATACCTTAAGTCCAACCTCTGTATTTCGCTGGACCTGCACTCACAACTACTGAGGCAACTATATAAAAATGGCCATTGGCCAGTCCAATGTCAGTCATTAGCCACAGGGCAACATCCAAGGCCCAATTTGACTCCTGACAGCCCAGTCACTCCACTGGGCAGGGATATCATGGAGATGGTAGGGAGGCACCTCAGAGGATTGGGGAGGGGTTCTTCCTGGGAAGGGGGTTCTTGGGCTTGGGAGGGACCCTTCTTCACCTTACTGGCAGGAGTACACTTAGGGGAGGAACAGGAGTCAATTTGGAGCTGGAGGCACAGGGCTAGGGGTGGGACTTTTCTCTTACGTGCAGGACAGGGGGTTGGGGAGGAAAGAGGTCAAGGCGGGAAAGGAAAAGCATCTTAGGACCAATGGGGTGGGGTGTGGGAGGAGGTATGGGAGAGGAGGTAGAGGGAGTGGTTGTTGGAGGAGGAGCTTTGCTGGACTTGGGTGCAGGTGCATGGACAGTGTGCGTTTGTGAGGTGGATGGCTGTTGGGGGTCTGACTGGGAGCATTTGTGTGTCTTTGGAGGGGGCAGACAGGGGGACAAACAGGACGCGTTGATGGATGTTGTGCTGGTGTCTGCAACTGAGGTGGGTGTGCTGCATGAGGTGGTGATGGTGGTGACTGTGCACGTCTGCAGGTCTGCTGTTGTGGTGACTGGGCAAGGTTGTACAGGTGGCAGGATCAGGGACTGTTGATGCTGTGCATGCAGGTGTGAGTGCTGATGTGACTGAGGGAGGAGGGAGAAACAGTGGAGGCAGTGGCTGTTGTTGAGTCTGCAACTGTGTGTTGGCTGTGTGTGTGCTTGTGGAGTGAAGTGTGGTTTGTCTATGTGAGTCCTGTCTTGTTTTGGGTGCATGCTTGTCAGAATGTGGGCGTGGGATGGGTTGGGGGAGAGGAGACAGGGACTAGGAAGAGGTAGTTGGATGGGGAACAGAAGAGACAAGGACACTAGCTACCATCAGAGAGGAGGCCAGAGCCTGAAACGATCTCTGTAGGGCAGCAAAGCCACTGTGAATGTCCCCAGAAAGGTATTGCATTGCTGCATTTGGGATGCCAGCCCCTGGATGGCATTCACTATAGTCGACTGCCCTACATAGATGGATCTCAGGAGGTGGATAGCCTCCTCATTGAGGGCAGCAGGGCTGACTGTGGCAGGGCCTGAGGTGCCTGGGGTGAAGGAGAAGCCCACCCTCCAGGGTGAGCTGGCACAGGCAACTGGGTGGGGGCTACTGGGAGGGCGGTGCTGGTAGGGGGGTGGCAAAAGATCCTCTGTCTCGGGTGGTCCCAGAGGGGTTCACCACCACCAGGGAGCTTCCATCTGAGGAGGAATCAGTCAGTTGTATCAGCTCCAGTCTCCCCCGTGGTGCTGCGTCCCACTGGTCTCCTTGGCATTGGTGGAATCTGCCTCATGGGTCCAGTGGGCTGTAGCTCCTTCACTCGCTGGTGCCCCTGCTCCTTCTCCAGATGATGCTAATGCACACATGGATAGAATGACAAAAGGAGATGGGGGAGAAAGAAATGGAGCACTGGGTCAATAAAAGCACCAACAGCACAGGTGGCATACACATCACAATCACTCCCTGGGACTAAGAATTGGGAGAATGGACCACAGTGACAAGCCATTGCCTATGTACTACAGCAGTTAGGACCCCAAACACTACCATCTGCACACCTACTGGGACAAACTAAGTCGTGCCTGCCATGGCAAGCTAGCTACCTAGCCCCATGTTAACCAGTGAGGAATTGCACGGCAGTGCAAACCACCTTCCGCCATGACGCCTGACACCAGCGGAGTGAGGTCACTTCTACCTGTCCCTGCATACAGGACAGGCGGTTGCCATTTGCTACTGCTAGTACTCATGTATTGAATTAAAATGTGCATCATTGGTGTCGATTGTACACACCTAGGGCCAGATGTAGCAAACAGTTTGCACGTCGCAAACAGCAAATTTCGCTGTTTGTGACGTGCAAACTGCACTTGGCAATGCACAAAACCCCTTTTGCGATTCGGGAACCTGGTTACCGAATCGCAAAACGGGTTTGCGGGTCGCAATTAGGAAGGGGAGCCCCCTTCCTAATTGCGACTCGCAGTGCAATGCCAGATTGCTTGGTGAACGCGGTCGCAAAACAATCGTAGTTAGCACCCATTTCAAATGGGTGCTAACCCATTCGCAAAAGGGAAGGGGTCCCCATGAGACCCCTTCCCCTTTGTGAATGGCATTAAAAACATTTTTCCATAGCAGGCAGTGGTCCAATGGACCACTGCCTGTTCTGAAAAAATGAAACGAAAACATTTTATTTTTTAGTTTTGTAATGCATCTTGTTTTCCTTTAAAGAAAACGGGCTGCATTACAAAAAAAAACTGCTTTATTTAAAAGCAGTCACAGACATGGTGGTCTGCTGTCTCCAGCAGGCCACCATCCCTGTGAGTGCCGCGAGTCTCAAGGGGGTCGCAAATTGCGACCCCCCTCATTAATATTAATGAGGTGGGCCTTTGCGACCCCCTTGTGAGTCGCAGATGGTGTCAGGGACACAATCCTACATTCCAATTTGTGACTTGCAAATTGCGAGTCGCTCTGGCTCGCAATTTGCAAGTCGCAAATTGGAATATACCTACATCAGGCCCTTAGACAATTCCAGTGTCCTACATACATACATGCTCTGTGTACTCTGATGTTGTGTGTCCATAGGTCCTGTTGTCACACCCATTTTACTTTTGGCTCACTTAGATGCCAACCACTGCGGAGGAATAGGAGGAGGAGGCAAGCACTCATGTACAGACACCTTGTGGACTTGTCTACACTGGAGGGCAGGAACATCATATCTCCTATCGTCTGGACAGGGCCACAATCACAGAGCTGTGTGCACAATTGGAGCCTGATCTGCTATCCGTTGCACCACAGTGATTCCCCCTCTTGTGCAGGTACTCTCAGTGCTACATTTCCTGGCAATTGGTTCTTTTCAGGTGACTGTGGGCTTGGTTGCAGGAATGTCACAACCAATGTTCTTGATTGTACTTGGAAGGGTTTTGGCTGCCTTGCTCAAACACATGTGCAGCTACATTGTATTCCCCCAGGTTGATGATTTGCCCACTGTGAAGGTTGGATCCTTCACCATGGAACACATACCACATGTAATCGGAGCCATTGACAGGACCCTTCTTGCCTTGGTCCCTCCCAGGGCAAATGAACAGGTGTACAGGAATAGGAAGAGTTTTGACTCTATCAATGTCCAGATGGTGTGCCTTGCTGACCAGTACATCTCCCACGTCACTGCCAAGTATCCTGGATCTGTGCATGATGCACTTGTCTTGAGGAATAGCAGCAGCCCATAGGTGATGGCACAACTGAAGGGGCACAGAGTGTGACTTATAGGTGAGCTTGAGTCCCCACCCAATGTACGTCATCGTATGCTTACTGGAGTCATACCCGATGCCATTGTGAATGGCTAATGTGTGTCCCTCACTTCTTCCAGGTGACTCAGGCTACCCAAACCTGTCTTGGCTGTTGACCCCTGTTAGGAATCTGAGAACAAGTGCTGAGAATAGGTACAATGATGCTCATGGGTGTACGAGAAGGACTGTTGAACGCACCTTCGGTCTCCTGAAAGCCAGGTTCAGGTGCCTCCATTTGACAGGTGGATCCCTATGCTACTCCCCTGAGAAATTCTGCAAGATTGTGGTGGTGTGCTACATGCTGCACAGTTTGGCCGTCAGACACCATGTGCACTATCTTCAGGAGGAGGGGGTGACAATGCACCTGTGGCAGTAGTGGACAGCCTGGACAGTGAGGAGGAGGAAGTGGAGGAGGATGTGGACAACAGGACACATATCATTCAGCAGTACTTCCAATGACACTCAGGTAAGACGGTTGATCTATACATGTCTCCATTTAAGTGATGTGCTGTGGGGCTGTAGTACTATGCCACTCACTACCTTTCCATCACAATTGTCTGTCACCTATGCCTTCCCTTATTGCAGATGTTGGTGTTGTTACAACAGTGTACTGATGTGATGACTACAGACTGCTAATACACGTTTGTTGGATGGATTCACACGTTATAGGATATTTGCACAGGATCATGCAGTTCAATACAGTAGAATAAATTGCACATTTCTTTCTGATAAAGCACTATTATTCGAGTTGTGTTCACCGGTGTTAATTTTTATAGCAAGAAAATAAATGGAAAGTGCAATAGAGTGTGGTGATGGTTGGGAAAAGTCCAGTGTAGTGGCCCAGTCTATTTGTAGCAAAGGTCCAGTGTCCATGGGGACATTAAAAGAGGAGCAATGGCAGTCCAAAGCGAAGAAGGTGACTCAGTAGCACACAAGTGGGACGTTCTGGAGGGCTCAGTTCTTTGCGGTGGTCTTGGCAACTGTCTCTGGTGTTTGTCTGGGTCACAGGGAACGTTTGCAGGGTGGTTCACCTTCTGCAGAGGGGGGGGGTGCTGGTGGCCTATGAGTCCTGTCTGTGGCAAGGCCTCCTGTCCACTAGCTGCAGCAGATGTGGAGGGCTGGTCATTACACTGTCTAGTGGTTAGGGACTGCTATTGTGCTGTGTATTCCTGCTTGATTTTCGCCATATCAGCCAGCACCCTTGCAGTGGAGGTATTCAAGGCCTGCAATTGTTGCATGACCTCCTGGTGGTGTTCCCCCTGCAGCCGCTGGTTCTCCTACATGATGTTAAGCACATGACCCATCCTGTCCTGGGATTGTTGCTATGCACCCAGGACATTTGTGAGTGCCTCCAGAGGAGATGGTTCCTTGGGCCTGTCCTCCCCTGGCACACAGCTGTCCTCCGACTGTCCTTTGCCCCCTGTGCCTCTGTCCCCTGAACGGTGTGCCCACTCCCAATTATACCAGGACCCTCATCGTCTTGCCTGTGTGATGTGGACTCGGGTCCCTGTACAGGTGGGCGCACTACTGTTTGATGTGTCCTGGGGACAGAGGTATTGGGGCGTTTGCTGGCTGCTGTGGTGTTTAGGTCTTAGGGGGGCCCTGTGGTGGACTGGCTGTGGGATGTGGTAGTCGAGTGACCAATGGACCCAGATGGGCCAGGGAGTTCCTCCAGATTGAGACCTCCAGAGTTGCTGTCATCACTGAGCGCATCTTCTGGTGAAGGACCGGGTTGCCGTGGCACCTCCTCGCTGTTGGCATTGGTTGGGTCACCTGTGGGGATGTAAGTTATGTGTTAGGGTAATTGTCTGTGACATGTTCTGCATTCCTAGCTTTCCCAATGATAATGGTGTTGTCCTCTCACCATTGGTAGTGAATGGTGATGTATTGTGGAATTGGTAGTTCTCCATGCTGTCCATGCATTGGTAGTGGGTGTGCATGCAGAGCTGGGAAGGATGTGCTTGCAATGGGTATGGCATGCAGGGATTGACATTTAGGTGTGGCAATTGGGGCAGTGCACTATGTGGGATGGAGTTGGGTGAGGTGGTGAGATGGCATGCAGGTATGGGTGGTAGTAGGTTGTTAATGGTTACTCACCAGTGTCCAGTCCTGAGGTTACTCCAGTAAGTCCCTCAGGATGCAGTATTGCCAATACTTGCTCCTCCCAAGCGGTTAGCTGTGGAGGAGTAGGTAGTGGTCCACTGCCAGTCCTCCTGATGGTGGGCTGGTGCCTTGCTTCAATGGAACGCACCTTCCCCCGTAAGTCATTCAACCTCTTCTGAATGTGGTCCCTTGTGCGTGGATGTTTTCCCACGGCGTTCACCCTGTCCACGGTTCTCCGCCATAGCTCCATCTTCCTGGCAATGGAGATCTGCTGTAACTGTGCTCCAAAAAGCTGTGGCTCATCCCTGTCTATTTCCTCCATCATGCCTCGCAAGTTCTCATCAGTGAAAGAGGGGTGCCTTTGTGGAGAGGGTGATGAGTGATGTAGTCGGGTGTGTGGTATTTAGTGTGTGACGGATGTATGGATAGTTGCGATATGTGTGTACAATTGTCTCTGCGATTGGCATGGCAAGGTGTAGCGGTCTTCACATGTTTGCAACGGTTTGTGGCTGTTGTGGGGGCTGTTTTATAGTATTGTTGGTGGATGTGTGTGGTGTATGTATTTGTGTCAGGTGAGGGTTTTTTGTTCTGGCAAATGTTGTCTTGTTTTGCTTTTGGGTGTCCATTTTCACCTTGGCGGTGTGCACCGCAATGGTTTACCACTTTGAACGTCGGCTGTGGTGATTCATGGGTCATTATTTGGAGGGTGTTGTTTTGGTGGTGTAACAGTATGGGTGCTAGTTCAGACTGGCGGATTTTAGGTTGTGACTGGTTTCTGTCGGTTTTGTGTGTGTATGTCATTATCTGGCAGATGGATGTTATTTTCTCTACGGCTGTATGTTGGCGGCAGTTACCGAGGCGGTATTCTGTATTTACTGCCAATGTCATAATGACCACCAAAGTGTGCAACCTGTGGAATGCAAATCGTACAGGGTGGACCAACACACCTCCAAGTGCCGTTTGGACATGGGCATAAAAGTGAACTCATACAACACACGGAGTATCTATGTGACCATCATTTGTGCTGCTGTACAAGTAGCTTCAACCTCACCATGTAACAAGGTTGTCTATGTTGTGTGAACGGATGGTGTTCTGCATAAAAGGACATCTACATGCGTAAGAACTGGCACAAGTGGCATCAAAGTTGCAATACTGGCACAATGCTACTAGCCGGTGATGCAACTGTACCATCATACAAATAGTTGCCCATGTAGATCAAGGCTGTACACTCCCCTTGTGCCACATCAACAAAGTCTCAAAATCCATGCATTGATCTACATTCTGCATCATTAAACCAACATATGCCTTTTTCAGATATGCTGTATGCAAGGAAATGTCCCAAATGCAGAGAGGGGCAAACTTATGGGGCAGGCAATCCATATTGGTTGCACTGTCCCATCCAATTAGCACATGTGTGGGGCCTGCTAAAGGCAGATTACAATGTAACACAAGCATTGTAAGCAGTGAACCTACCTGTGCTTTGCTGCACTAGTGCCATTATTCATGGTACAAATCATTATAGCACCAAAAGAGTGACAACACACATTACACTACTGTGTGCATGTCCACCATGGTGAATAGGAAGGTAAAATATCATGCCACCATGGTGTCAGTGGCAGGAGAAAGGAGCCTGCAAATAGGTTGGTGGTGTGTGATCCATGGACAGAATACCACGAAAGGTTGCCCCATGTGTAATGCACAGTGCAACACATAATTTACAACTACACTGTGAGGTCTGTAACATGTCACTGAGCCTCCAGTAGCAAGTAAATGATGAGCCATTTCAACAGCCACCACAGTCAAAGTGTGTGTGGCCACCTCACCTCAGCAACAGCACCACATATGGTACAGGAGGCACCACACATCAGAGGATGAAGATGTGGAAGGAACAACATTCACATGGAAAATCACCCTGTAACACCAGTCTGTGCCACATGGACAATATCTCCTTAGTTCTGTGCTTGAGATCATGCCAATGCTTTGACAGCTGGCAATGTGCCCTCTTCACTCAACCACTGTTGACTTCTCTGCTATGTACGGTCATTGTCTCAGTTCCTATCTATTGCCTATTTGGATACCTCCTCACTAATGCACATTTCTCATACCCATGTCATGTCCCTGACCCTTGGACTCTGAATGTATAACAAATAGCTCAGGATCTCTCATGGGATCTGTGAGCTGAACATTGTATTGCATAGGAATTTTTACTGTGATCCATTAACTCATCTAAATGTATGCATTGTGTGAAGCTACGACAATGAGAACTGAACCTGTTTACATGTGTGGCTTACAGTGAGAAAGCCACACATTAGGACTGTAACATGAAAAAGGAGACTGGTGTTGTGGGCTACAACCAACTTACAGAGCCTTCAAAACATATTGAACAGATATCCATGCAAGTTGACATATGGCATGTATAGGTCAGAACCAAGGCCCTCATTATGATTTGGCGGTCTTTTTCAGAGACCAACTAAGCCGCTGCAGCCAGCATACCGCCAGTGCTGGTGGTGTGCTGACTGCCATATTTGGAGTTGTGTGTTGGACATCCTTCTCCAACGGCCTGGCCGATGGAGTTTAAGATGCAGTTGCATCACCAGCACCGCCACGCCAGCAAGTCTCCACCTGCTGTATTACAAGCCGTGATAAGCCTTGGCAGAGTCTTGTTGGTATGATGGCGCTAGTGGTCCAAAACTGCCAGGACCCATCCACTCCTGGATGACCTCCTTCCTTGAGAAGGTAAGTGATTGTCCGACAGGTGGGGGGGGTGTCTCTGTGCGTGTCTGGGTCCGTGTCTGCGTGTGTGGTAGTTTGAATTCAGGGGGGTGTTGTAGGAGGCTAGCCTGGCTTATAGTGGGTACCTTGGGGTACTTACACCTTGTGCCTGGTCCAGTTATTCCT
This sequence comes from Pleurodeles waltl, assembly GCF_031143425.1. Lineage (NCBI taxonomy): Eukaryota > Metazoa > Chordata > Amphibia > Caudata > Salamandridae > Pleurodeles > Pleurodeles waltl. The sequence continues at coordinate 780,313,209 of NC_090449.1, forward strand.
TATTAGTAGATTAGTAGTGTTCTAGCAGCTTAGGCTGATAGAGGTAGCTATAGCAGAGCAGCTTATGCTGAACTAGGAGACATGCAAAGCTCCTACCATACCACTTATATCATATAGCGATATATCATAAGGAACACAATATTCAGAGTTACTAAAAATAAAGATATTTTATTTGAGTGACAATATGCCAAAAGTATCTCAGAGGATATACTCCCTCAGGAGGTAAGTAAAATACACAAAATATACACACAAACCAAAATCAAGTAAGTAAACAGTTAGAAAAGTAGTGCAAACACTGTAGAACTCAATAGAATGCAATAGGAGACAATAGGCCTAGGGGCAACATAAACCATATACTCCAAAAGTGGAATGCGAACCACAAATGGATCCCAGGCCTAGTGTAGTGTGTAGAGGCTCGCTGGGAGTGTAAGAAAACACTAAGGCCCATATTTATACTTTTTTAGCGCCGCATTTGTGTCATTTTTTGACGCAAAAGCGTTGCAAAATACAATTGTTTTTTGCAAATTTGCGCTGTTTTCGCATTAAAAAGCAGCGCAAATGTGGCGCTAGAAAAGTATAAATATGGGCCTACGGGTGTCCAAGATACCCCACCCTAAGACCCTGAAAAGTAGGAGTAAAGTTACCCTACTACCCCAGAAAGACAGTAGAGTCGAGATAGGGGATTCTGCAAAGGCAACAACTGACTGCAAAGCACTGAAGACGGATTCCTGGACCTGAGGACCTGCAAAGGAAGGGGACCAAGTCCAAGAGTCACGCAAATGTCCGGGGGGGGCAGGAGCCCACTAAACCCCGGATGAAGGTGCAAAAGGGCTGCCTCTGGGTGGAAGAAGCCGAAGATTCTGCAACAACGGACGGTGCCAGGAACTTCTCCTTTGGTCAGAAGATGTCCCAGAGCGTGCTGGAGGATGCAGAGTTGTTTCCACGCAGAAAGACAGCAAACAAGCCTTACTAGCTGCAAAAGTCGCGGTTGAAGATAATGGGTGCTGCCCGGGCCAAGGAAGGACCAGGAGGTCGCCCCTTGGAGGAGGGTACAGAGGGGGCGCTAGCAACAGAGAGAACCCACGAAGAAGCAGGCAGCACCTGCAGAAGCACTTGAACAGGCGTTCAAGAAAAATGAGCACAGCGGTCATCTCAACACTACAAAAGAGGGTCCCACGAAGCCGGTGGTCAACTCAGCGACTTGAGCAGTCCAGGACGGAGTGCTGGTGACCTGGGCTGTGCTGTGCATGAAGGAATCCTTGCAAAAGTGCACAGAAGCCCTAGAAGCTGCAGATCACACAGTACGCAGGATTACTGTCTGGCGTGGGGAGGCAGGGACTTACTTCCACCAAATTTGGACAAAAGGACCACTGGACTGTCGGGGTCACTTTGATCCAGCTGTGTTCCAGGGACCACAATCATCAAGATGAGAGGGGACCCAGAGGACCGGTGATGCAGAAGTTTGGTGCCTGCGTTAGCAGGGGGAAGATTCTGTCAACCCACGGGAGATTTCTTCTTGGCTTCCAGTGCAGGGTGAAGGCAGACAGCCCTTAGAGCAAGCACCACCAGGAAACAGTCGAGAAGGCTGGCAGGATTAGGCGCTACAATGTTGCTGGTAGTCGTCTTGCTACTTGTTGCGGTTTTGCAGGCGTCCTGGGGCAGTCAGCGGTCAATCCTTGGCAGAAGTCAAAGAGGGAGATGCAGAGGAACTCTGGTGAGCTCTTGCATTCGTTATCTGAAGAGGAACTCCCAGGAGAGACCCTAGATAGCCCTCAGAGGAGGATTGGCTACCTAACCAGGTTAGAGCCTATCAGGAGGGGTCTCTGACATCACCTGCTTGCACAGGCCACTCAGAGGTCTCCATTGTGTCCTCACACCTCTGCATTCAAGATGGCAAAGGTCTGGGACACACTGGAGGAGCTCTGGGCACCACCCCTGGGGTGGTGATGGATAGGGGAGTGGTCACTCCCCTTTCCTTTGTCCAGTTTCGCGCCAGAGCAGGGGCTGGGGGATCCCTGAACCGGTGTAGAATAGCTTATGCAAGGAGGGCACCATCTGTGTCTTTCACAGCATTTCCAGAGGCTGGGGGAGGCTACTCCTCCTCAGCCCTTAACACCTATTTCCAAAGGGAGAGGGTGTAACACCCTCTCTCAGAGGAAACCCTTTGTTCTGCCTTCCTGGGAGTGGGCTGCCCAGACCCCAGGAGGGCAGAAACCTGTCTGAGGGTTGGCAGCAGCGGTAGCTGCAGAGAAAACCCCAGAGAGCTAGTTTGGCAGTAGCCGGGGTCCATGCTGGAGCCGCGGGGATGCATGGAATTGGCACCCCAATACCAGATTTGGCTGGGGGGACAATTCCATGATCTTAGACATGTTACATGGCCATGTTCGGAGTTACTATTGTGAAGCTACACATAGGTATTGACCAATATGTAGTTCACATGTGTAATGGTGTCCCCGCACTCACAAAGTCCGGGGAAATTGCCCTGAACAATGTGGGGGCACCTTGGCTAGTGCCAGGGTGCCCTCACACTTAGTAACTTTGCACCTAACCTTCACTAAGTGAGGGTTAGACATATAGGTGACTTATAAGTTACTTAAGTGCAGTGTAAAATGGCTGTGAAATAACATGGACGTTATTTCACTCAGGCTGCAGTGGCAGTCCTGTGTAAGAATTGTCTGTGCTCCCTATGGGTGGCAAAAGAAATGCTGAAGCCCATAGGGATCTCTTGGAACCCCAATACCCTGGGTACCTAGGTACCATATTCTAGGGAATTATAAGGGTGTTCCAGTGTGCCAAACAGAATTGGTGAAAATAGTCACTAGCCTGCAGTGACAATTTTAAAAGCAGAGAGAGCATAAACACTGAGGTTCTGGTTAGCAGAGCCTCAGTGATACAGTTAGGCACCACACAGGGAACACATATAGGCCACAAACTATGAGCACTGGGGTCCTGGCTAGCAGGGTCTCAGTGACACAGGCAAAAACAAACTGACGCACAAGTAAAAATGGGGGTAACATGCCAGGCAAGATGTTACTTTCCTACGGGTGTCTACGTGTGTGAGTATGCGGAGGGGGCTGGAGGGTGTAGTAGGAGTGCAAGCATGGGGGGGTGTAGTATGAGTGTGAGTATGCGGAGGGGGTGGTAAATGTGTGCATGCATGGGGAGAGGGGTTGTGAATGTGTGCCTGTATGTGATAAAAAGGGACAGATGAGGCCCCTCCCCTCCCCCCAGCGCCTTGAGACCCTCACAAGTTAGTAGCCGCTCTTTACAAATACTGATTGATTGACTGATAAAAAGTGAATGTTTGTATGCACGTGAATAGGGGTGTTCGTGTCCGTGCGTTTGCAAGGGTGTGTCCGAGTGTGTGTGTAAGTGTGTGAATGCATGTTTCAGTGTGCGTGTTTGAGTTTGTCTCCAAGTGAATGGGGGTGTTTATAGCAAGTGAGTGGGGTGCATGTTTATAAGAGTGTGGATGTGTGTGAGTGGAGGTGTACATGTGTGTGGGGGTGTGTGCCAGCGACAGAAATCTGTCGCCGGGTGCGTTACTGCAAGGGTTTTCGTGGCCGGGTGACCTCTTTGTTGGGCTCTTTACCTAGACTCTTTGCAAACCTCAACATTTGGCAAAAAAACACTCTTTTCCTCAAATTTTGGTGATGGAAAGTTCTGGAATCTGAGGGGAGCCACAAACTTCCTTCCACCCAGCATTCCCCCAAGTCTCCCAAAAAAAATGGTACTTTAATTGTGTGGGTAGGCCTAGTGCCTGCGACAGGGAATGACCCAAAACACAACGTGAACACATCACATTTTTCTACTGAAAACTGACCTGTTTTTTGCAAAGTGCCTACATGTGGATTTTGGGCTGTAGCTCATCCGGCACTTAGGGAAACCTACCGAAACCCATGCATTTTTTAAACCTAGTCAAGTAGGGAAACCCAGGATTGGGTGTCTTGTGGGGCTCTCGACCATGTTCTATTACCCAGAATCCTCTGCAAACCTCAATTTGGCAAAAACAAATCAGTTGTTCCTCATATTTTGGTGATGAAAAGTTCTGAAATTTGAGGGGAGCCACAAACCTCCTTCCACCCTGCATTCCCCCAAATCTCCCGATAAAAATGGCACCTCACTTGTGTGGGTACGCCTAGTTCCCTCTGCAGGAAACACCCCAAAACACAACGTGAACACATCACATTTTTCTCATGAAAAATGTCCTGTCTTTTGCAAAATACCTAGTTGTGGATTTTGGGCTGTAGCTCTGCCAGCACTTGAGCAAACCTACACATTTTTTAAAACTAGACACCCAAGGGAACCCAGAATAGGGTGACTTCTGGGGCTCTCACCAGGTTCTATTACCCAGAATCCTTTGCAAACCTCAAAATGTGGCAAAAAAAACCTTTTTCCTCACATTTCCGTGATGGAAGTTCTGTAATCTGAGGGGAGCCACATACTTCCTTCCACCCAGCATCCCCCCAACTCTCCAGATAAAAATGGTACCTCACTTGTGTGGATGGGCCTAGTGCCCATGATAGGGGTGGATCACACAAGGGTCAATGGTAGTCCTTGCATGAGAGCTACTGTTGACCCTGGAGTGAGCCATTCCTGATGCAGGCACTAGGCACAGGCACACAAGTGGGGTTGTGTTTTCATCAGGACAAGTGGGAAAACACTGGGTAGTAGGAATTTTGTGGATCGCTGCACATTCCTGTAGTTTCTGTGATGAAAAAGCAAGGAAAAGTAATGTTTTTAATCAATGTTTCACCTTTGCAGGGTATTCTGATTAAGAACATTTTGTGGAATCTAAACACGCCATACTTCAGTGGACTGCCCAGGGTGTCTAGTTTTCAGAAATGCCTGGGTTTGGTACGTTTCCCTATATGGACGCCAAGCCCAGGACCAAATACTCAAGTGAATGTCTTACAAAACCAGGCTGTTTTGTGGTAGGTAATTTTGTGCCTCCACAATCCGTTTTGGGTACTTCCCTGTCGTGGTCACTTGCCCACCTACTCAAGTGAGGCAACAGTTTTCTCTAGCGACTTAGTGGAACGCTGGGTGATTTGTGGCTGCCTGCAGATTCCAGGACTTCCCCTCACTAAAATGCAAGGCTAAGGTGGTTTTAAGCAAAGTTTGTGATTTCGAGGGGATTCTGGGTGAAGAAAAACTGGTGAGAGCCATGCAAGTCCTGCACCCCTGGACTCCCCTGGTACTAGTATGTTGAAGTTAATCCACCACTTACATTGGTTAGTTTTAGCACCTCCAGAAATTATGGTTTCAAAGCATGAATACTTATTAAAGTATCTGAATATTGAAACAAAGCCTTCTGATGGTGAGACAATAAAGTCACGTCAAGGCACCAAGGCCCAGATTTATACTCTCTGTTTGTGCCGAATTTGCGTCTTTTTGTAAAAAACAATTTTTGGGACTTAGGGGGTCATTCTGACCTCGGCGGTAAAATGCCCTTACCGCCGGTCAGAAGACCGCCATAACACCGCCGCGGCCGCGGTCAACCGCCACGGTCATTCTGACCCACAACGGCCAAACCTCCAAAAATCCGTCCTCCACTGCAGCCCGCCACATCGGCGGGCAGCGATAAACTGGAGATGACCAAACCTCCACCGTCACGCCAACAGAAATACGCCCATGCCATTACGACCCACGAATCCACACGGCGGTCATTCAAACGCGGTATTCCATTGGCGGTACACACCGCCGCGGTCAGAATACACACACATCACCAAAACACAGCCACATTGGACAATTTGAAATACACACACCTGATACACATACACACACCACTCCCACACAATCAACCAACTATAAAACACACACCCACATCACCCACAAACCCCTGCGACCCTAATTACTGAGAGAAGGAGAGAGAGACAGCAGACAATCCAAAGGAAGACACACTGAGGCACACTACACCATCACACACACCACATAGTAGCACAAAGCACCACTCACCAACACACTCCTCATCACATACACCACCCCACACCTCACCCACACCACCCCATGGCACCCCAAAGGCACTCACGCTTTTCGGACCAAGAACTCCGGGTCATGGTGGAGGAAATCCTAAGAGTGGAACCCCAGCTCTTCGGCTCGCAGGTGCAGCACACCAGTATAGCCAGGAAGGCGGAGCTATGGCAGCGGATCGTGGACAGGGTCAACGCGGTGGGACAGCATCCCAGGAATAGGGAGGACATCCGCAAAAGATGGAACGACCTACGGGGGAAGGTCCGATCGATGGTCTCTAGGCACAACATCGCGGTCCAGAAGACTGGCGGCGGACCCCCACCCGCCCCTCCCGAATTTACATCGTGGGAGCAAGAGGTCTTCAACATCCTGCATCCTCAGGGCCTCGCTGGAGTAGCCGGAGGAATGGACTCTGGTAAGTCCCATCTCAACTACTATATCCCCCCCACCCCACCAGCATGCCAACCCACACCCCCACCCTCACCCCCAACCCCCCCAGCACACATCCTCCCTGACAATGTCTCACCAGCACAACCCACCCATCCCAACACCAACTCCTGCATGCCAACACAAATCATGGGCACCCATCACCTAAGCATGACCACTGCACTAACCCCTCCCCCCCACTAAATACCCTCACAACACCTCCCTCCAGGGAATGCCTGCACTGGGGGACAAGGGCACCCACAACACGCATGCTATTGCACACACAGAAACAATAACCAAACTCTCTTACCCCATGCAGGACCCGAACGACAACACACCAGCCAGGAGGGTCCAGAAGTGTCCATCCCACCACCGGAACAGGCCCACACTGAGGATAGCAGCTCTGTCGACAGTGAACCTGATGACCAGCCCGGACCATCGGGGACCTCTGGGCAGTCGGTTCCCCTCAGGCAGCCACAGGCCACACCAGACCCGACCCCCTCTGCCGACACCAGCACAGCTCCCACCCAGCGGGCCCATGCCTCTGTCTCTAGGACAGCTCAATCAGCGGTGTGTCTGCCACTACAGGGCACCCAGGCTAACCCAACACCCCAACAACAACAGGGACCTGGGGGCAGTGGTAGCGGGCACACCGTCCAGGGGACAGAGGCCGGGGGAAACCGGGCAGCTCGGAGGGCTGCTGTGCGACAGGGGGGGGAGGAGAGGCCCAGGGAACCCACTCTCCAAGAGGCCCTCACCACCATCATGGGGGCATACCACCACTCCCAAGAGACGATGGCGACGGTACTGGCCAGGTTCACGGAGATCCAGGCACAGCAGGAGGAACGCTACATGGGGTTCAGGGAGGAGCTGAGAATCATCGGGACCGCAATGGGGACCATCGTCCTGGCCCTCAACAGGATAGAAGAGGTGTTGCGGGACCATGTGGCACCACACAGGGCCCCTGTCACTAGCCCGGACCAGGAACAGCCTACCACCTCCGCCGGCGCTAGTGGACAGGAGGCCCCAACACCACGGCAGGCCACCAGAACCCCACCTCCTGCTGAAGAACAACCACCCCGTAAGAGGAGCCTGAGATCCAAAAAAAAGACAGAGTAGGATGTCAAGACCCCCGCCAGCAGGACATACCCCCTGAACTCTTCCCACTGTTCCACATTGCCACCCTGTCCAACCATGAACTGCCTCTGCTCCATCCTTCCACAGGCAAAAGGACAATGCACCTGTGAGACTGAGAACTGGACTCTGCCATGGACATTACTCCACCCCCACCCATCACCCTTATAATCACATGTACCAATATCTAGCCCTGTAAATAAATCACATATTGCACACAAATCAGTTTGGAGTCATGCTGTATTATTAGCAAATGTATTACATATTACTGTTCAATATCTGTTCTGTCAATTAGTGATGACAACATACCAATGTCAATACGCTGTAGTTCATGGGCAAACCAAGCAGAAGTCAGGCACTGCGTCATACAGCACTGAGAAGGGAAGGGAAAATCAAAAATTACCCAAAAATATCTGGTGGGAACTACAGAAAGTACAGATGCAGGAGGCTAGAAGCAATTGGGAAATGGCGTGGGTGATTCTTACCTGGGTGTTACTGGAAATACTGTTGTATCACTCTGTCCCTATTGTCTGTGTCGTCCTCTGAGTCTTCCTCCTCTTCACTCTCCACAGGCTCCACGGCTTCTACAACACCACCATCTGGACCATCCTCCTGCAGGAAAGGCACCTGGCGTCGCAAAGCCAGGTTGTGAAGCATACAGCACGCCACGATGATATGGCACACCTTCTTTGGTGAGTACATTAGGGATCCACCTGTCATATGCAGGCACCTAAACCTGGCCTTCAGGAGGCCAAAGGTTCGCTCAATCACCCTCCTAGTACGCCCATGGGCCTCATTGTAGCGTTCCTCTGCCCTTGTCCGGGGATTCCTTACTGGGGTCAGTAGCCACGGCAGGTTGGGGTAACCAGAGTCACCTATTAGCCACACACGTTGTCTCTGTAGCTGCTCCATCACATAGGGGATGCTGCTATTTCGCATCACATACGCGTCATGCACTGACCCTGGGAACTTGGCATTTACATGGGAGATGTACTGGTCAGCCAAACAGACCACCTGGACATTCATCGAATGATAATTTTTTCTGTTTCGGTACACCTGCTCATCGTCTTTTGGGGGTACCAAAGCCACATGGGTCCCATCAATGGCACCAATGATGTTGGGGATATGTCCAAGGGCATAGAAACCACCCTTCACTGTAGGCAAGTCACCCTCCTCGGGGAAAATGATGTAGCTCCGCATGAGTTTCATCAGGGCAGACAACACTCTGCTCAAAATCTTAGAAAACATAGGCTGAGACATTCCAGATGACATGGCCACTGTGGTCTGGAATGACCCACTGGCCAAAAAATGGAGGACTGACAAAACCTGCACCAGAGGGGGAATCCCTGTGGGTTGGCGGATGGGGGACATCAGGGCTGGCTCCAGCTGGGCACACAGTTCATGGATAGTGGCACGGTCAAGTCTGTATCGAAGTATTATATGGCGTTCTTCCATTGTCGACAGGTCCACCAGCGGTTGGTACACGCGAGGATTCCTCCTTCTCATCGCAAGTCCCAGCGGACGGTGCCTAGGAAGGACAACATGGAGCACAGAGTCAGCCAAACCACAGGTACGTACAGACAGCTTGCACAGTTAAAGAATGGCAATGGGTTGAAAGGCGTGTATGTGTGGCAATGCAAGGCCTAGGCCTGTGTGTCGCAGTCAAAATTAAGCCATGTAGGCCCTTGAAATGGCGGCTGCCTGACCTGTGAAGTGGGACAATGGGATGTGAGGTCAATGCGCTGGCGGGGCACACCGTGGCGGTAGGCGGTCGAAGACCGCGGCGCAAAGCCGCATTGGTTAACATTGAAGCCTATGGGTTTCAGGAGCCAATAACGAAGTGCGCCGGCGGTCGCGGTACGCACCGCCGCGGTACGCACCGCCACGGGCGTGACTGCCATTTTCTATCTGCTTAATCACTCGAGACCTGATCATCCACAGGAGAGGACCTATACTGCAAGTGCTGCTGTGACCTCGGTCTGGAAGATAAAATGGCTGCTGCGACTGGGGAAAGGGCCCCTGCCTTCACGTCTGAAGAGTTGGAGAAGCTCGTGGATGGGGTCCTCCCCCAGTATGCGCTACTCTACGGTCCTCCAGACCAACAAGTGAGTACACCGGGTGCCAATGGAATGGGCTATGCCTGTGTGGATTGGGGTGGATGTAAGTTGGTGGGGTGGGGGGCGAATGAGGAGTGCAACGCCCGACAGATGAGAGCATGTGCCATATGGCAAAGTGGGTGGGGGGGGGGCAATTACATCTAACATGCAGGTCATTGATGATTTCCTCCTTTCCACCCTGTACATGTCTAATAGGTCAGCGCCCATCAGAAGATCGAGATTTGGCGTGCCATCGCCAAGGAAGTCCGGACCTTGGGGGTCCACAACAGACGGGGCACCCACTGCCGCAAGAGGTGGGAGGACATCCGCCGCGGAACAAGGAAGACCGCAGAAACACTGCTGGGGATGGCCTCCCAACCTAGGAGGGGTGCCAGTCGCACCATGACCCCCCTGATGTCCCGGATCCTGGCGGTGGCCTACCCTGAATTGGATGGGCGCTTTAAGACATCACAGCAGACACAAGGGGGTGAGTATCAGCACATTCTCCTATCTTTCTGCGTAGTGGAGGCGTCTGGGTGGGGGAGGAGGGCTGTGGGTGACATTAGGCCAGGGCGCTTTCTGTAGTGTAGTCCTCTCCCTTAGGCATGGCCCTGTGCCCCCGGCCCCCACCTCTGTAGGGTGACAAGTACAGCCATTGAAGGTCCAGCATCTCCCATGTGCGCGTTTGACGTCTCTTGGCCTGTTGTCTTAGTCAGTAGTACTGAGTAGTGTACCCCGAATGCGCGGCTTAGTGCATTAGGCACCTGTGTCTGTCCTCTCCGCCAACGGTGTTGACATTGCATGCACTCAACCTGGTCTTCTTTTTTCTCCCCCCACCCTTTCTCTTCATCTTCTTGTGCACGTGTGCATTAGCATCATCAGGCGGAGGAGATATGGCATCGGAGCACGAGGGAGCTGCAGGACACAAGGCCCCGGTGGGCCCAGGAACAGACACCGAGGGCACCAGTGATCCGGAGGGCGAGGGGAGCACCACGACGGGGACCGCTGGTGAGAGCAGCGAAAGCGACACGTCCTCGGATGGGAGCTCCCTAGGGGTGGCGGCAACATCCGTGCCCCCCGCCTCTACAGGTACAGCCGCCACCCAGCGCACCAGCCCCACCCCTCCCAGCAGCCCCTCAGTCTTCGCTCCGTGCCGGTTCGCCCAGGAAGGCGCGCGTCTCCTTCGCCCCAGGCACCTCAGCCCCTGCCCCTGTTGCCCCTGCTGCCCTCAGTGCGGAGCTCATTGACCTGGTAAGGACGCTCATTGTTGGGCAGACGACCCTTTTGAATGCCATCCAGGGTGTGCAAAGGGAGGTGCAACAGAGCAATGCGTACCTGGAGGGCATTCATTCGGGTCAGGCTGCCCATCAACGAGCGTTCACTGCTCTGGCCTCAGCACTGACGGCAGCCATTGTCCCTGTTTCCAGCCTCCCTCTTCTGACTGCCTCCAGCCTTTCTCTGTCTCCTGTTCCTCAGCCTATCCCATCCACACCATCAGACCAGCCTGCACACACCTCAACACCCAAGAGCAGCTCATCCAAACACAAGCACCACAGATCCCGCAAACACTCACCCGAGCAACACCCAGATGCAGACATGCCAACAGCCACTGCCACCCCTGTGTCCCCCTCCTCCTCGTCTCCCTCCTCCCTCCCTGTGACGTCTACACTCACACCTGCATGCACCCCAACATCAGCCAGTGCTTCCATCACCACCTCACCCTCCAGTACAGTCCACACTCGTGCAGTCACCACCCCCACTGCCATGTACACGTCCCCTGTGTCCTCTCCCACTGTGTCTGTCACCCCCTCTTCCAAGACACACAAACGCAGGCAGCCACCCACCCAACAGCCATCCACCTCACGACAGCCTACAGCACCAGCACCTTCACCCAATGACAGCACACCTGACTCTCCTACAACCACCTCCTCTACCTCCACTTCCATCTCCACTTCTCCTACCCTTTACCTTGGCCCTAAAAAACTTTTCCTGGCTACCCTTAACCTCTTTCCCCCGATGACCTCCCCCATCCATCTTCAAAGAGTCCCAAGAGCACCGCAGCCACCACCAGCCCAGCTTCAGGTGTCACTGTTGTGCCTGGGTTCTGGAGCCCACCCTTTGCCAGCAGTGACACATCGATCAGCAGCAAGGACACGTCCAGCCCCCCCCCCCGGCAAGAGGACCCGCAAAAACAAGGACCGCCGTGCGAGGACCGACAGGGCTGCCCCCAAGGAGCAATGTGCGGCCACTTCACCACCCACACCATCTAGGGGAGGCAAGGGCCCGAGAGCCCCATCAAAGGAGCGGAAGGGCAGCAGGAGCGCGGAGAAGGTGGACCCCACATGCCACATCCCAGCTGGGAAGGAGGACACTAAGGAGGCCAGGAGTCCGTCCCCGAAGGGTCCAGAAACGTCACGGTCCGAGGGCGACTGAGCAGGGAGTCGAGGCCAGGTCTGGCTCCCTTGACCTGCTGGATGAGCACCGCTGAACAGGGCCCGCGGTGCAGAAGAGCACCGCTGAACAGGGCCCCGCCGTGGAGAAGAGCACCGCTGAACAGGGCCCCGCCGTGGAGAAGAGCACCGCTGAACAGGGCCCCGCCGTGGAGATAGGCACCGCTGAACAGGGCCCGCGGTGCAGAAGAGCACCGCTGAACAGGGCCCCGCCGTGGAGATAGGCACCGCTGAACAGGGCCCCGCCGTGGAGAAGAGCACCACTGAACAGGGCCCCGCCGTGGAGATAGGCACCGCTGAACAGGGCCCGTGGTGCAGAAGAGCACCGCTGAACAGGGCCCCGCCGTGGAGATAGGCACCGCTGAACCGGGCCCCGCCGTGGAGAAGAGCACCGCTGAACAGGGCCCCGCCGTCTCAAGCACCGCTCCGCTGGGCCCTTCCTCTCAAGCACCGCTCCGCTGGGCACCGCCGTCTCAAGCACCGCTCCGCTGGGCCCTTCCTCTTAAGCACCGCTCCGCTGGGCACCGCCGTCTCAAGCACCGCTCCGCTGGGCACCGCCGTCTCAAGCACCGCTCCGCTGGGCCCTTCCTCTCAAGCACCGCTCCGCTGGGCCCTTCCTCTCAAGCACCGCTCCGCTGGGCCCTTCCTCTCAAGCACCGCTCCGCTGGGCACCGCCGTCTCAAGCACCGCTCCGCTGGGCCCTTCCTCTCAAGCACCGCTCCGCTGGGCCCTTCCTCTCAAGCACCGCTCCGCTGGGCACCGCCGTCTCAAGCACCGCTCCGCTGGGCCCTTCCTCTCAAGCACCGCTCCGCTGGGCACCGCCGTCTCAAGCACCGCTCCGCTGGGCACCGCCGTCTCAAGCACCGCTCCGCTGGGCCCTTCCTCTCAGGCACCGCTCCGCTGGGCCCTTCCTCTCAGGCACCGCTCCGCTGGGCCCTTCCTCTGAGGCACCGCTCCACTGGGCCCTTCCTCTCAAGCACCGCTCCGCTGGGCCCTTCCTCTCAAGCACCGCTCCGCTGGGCACCGCCGTCTCAAGCACCGCTCCGCTGGGCCCTTCCTCTCAAGCACCGCTCCGCTGGGCACCGCCGTCTCAAGCACCGCTCCGCTGGGCCCTTCCTCTCAGGCACCGCTCCGCTGGGCCCTTCCTCTGAGGCACCGCTCCGCTGGGCCCTTCCTCTGAGGCACCGCTCCGCTGGGCCCTTCCTCTCAAGCACCGCTCCGCTGGGTACCGCCGTCTCAAGCACCGCTCCGCTGGGCACCGCCGTCTCAAGCACCGTTTATGGTTCACTGTGCCCACCATGCCTCCTCCTTGACCAGTGGAGACTGTCATCCACCTGATGGACTGTGGCTTTGCACTCCCCAGGATGGTCCAGTGGGCAGCCCACCCACTGTAGAGACATTGAGAGACTGTGGCTGTGCACTCCCCAGGATGGTCCAGTGGGCAGCCCACCCACTGTAGAGACATTGAGAGACTGTGGCTTTGCACTCCCCAGGATGGTCCAGTGGGCAATCCACCCTCTGCAGAGACTTGAGAGACTGTGGCTTTGCACTCCCCAGGATGGTCCAGTGGGCAGCCCACCCACTGTAGAGACATTGAGAGACTGTGGCTTTGCACTCCCCAGGATGGTCCAGTGGGCAGCCCACCCACTGTAGAGACATTGAGAGACTGTGGCTTTGCACTCCCCAGGATGGTCCAGTGGGCAGCCCACCCACTGCAGAGACATTGAGAGACTGTGGCTTTGCACTCCCCAGGATGGTCCAGTGGGCAGCCCACCCACTGCAGAGACATTGAGAGACTGTGGCTTTGCACTCCCCAGGATGGTCCAGTGGGCAGCCCACCCACTGTAGAGACATTGAGAGACTGTGGCTTTGCACTCCCCAGGATGGTCCAGTGGGCAGCCCACCCACTGTAGAGACATTGAGAGACTGTGGCTTTGCACTCCCCAGGATGGTCCAGTGGGCATGGTGGCTCCTCGTGGATCTGGCGTCGTGGACTCATGTGGCTGTGGTGCCCCCCCCTTCCCTTCCCCCTGAGGTGCCTGTAGTTTTTACATCTGATGCCCCTGCAGTGTTCTCTCCAAAGGACTCAGGTCTCCTGTGTGGGCTTTGCCCTTGTTTCTCAAGACTTTGGCCCACGGACATGCTGAATTCGTAGGATGTGCAGGACTTGGTACTTCAGTTATACACTGATGTGTATGTCATTAGTTTTGTTGTGAATATCTTTCATGGTTGTACGCTAATTTTCTGGAGCTTTTTGGTACATAAATATTTATTCCAAATATGATTATGTCCTAGCATTTTTCAGGGGTGTTTGGGTGGTGTCACTGTGACTTGGTGCTCTGCATTGGTGAGTACATAGTTGGGGGGGAGGGGTCGCATATGTGTGTGCCCGTAACCTTTCGTCCTCCCCCTCCCGTGTGTCGTAGGTGCAGTACTCACCGTTGTCGTCTGCGCCGGACTTCGTACTCGTGGTAGATGAGAAGGTAGACGAGAGCAGGTAGGATGTTTAATTCGGGTTCCATGCTGTCCTCCTTCCTCCTGGAGTGCGTAGTGGTGAGCGTTTTCCCGTCCGTAGTCTGTTTCCGCCGTGTTTTTATCGGCGGTGCTCCCGCCCCGGAAAAGGTGGCGGATTGGTGAGTTGTAATAGTGTGGGCGGTACATTGTCTGCCGCCTGTCTGTTGGCGGTGACCGCCGCGCTGTTTGTTTGTACCGCCGTGGCGGTCGGAGTGTTAAGGTGGCTGTCTGTGTTGGCGGTTCCCGCCAGGCTCAGAATCCCATTTTTTTTACCGCCAGCCTGTTGGCGGGTTGGCCGCCGCTTTAACACCGACCGCCAGGGTTAGAATCACCCCCTTAGAGCCATATTTATTCACCCCCCTATGCTAAAATCATGCACAGGGGGAATGGGGCCTTAAATAATGCTTGCTTAGCGCCTGGGTCTGGGCAGGCGTTAGAGACCATGGAATGTGCCCACATGTGCCCTACCCTCGCTCCAGGGACACCCCCACTCACACAAGATGGACTCCAGAGGATGGGGGGACCCCATCCCAGGTAAGTACAGGTATTTTCATTTTTTTTTTTAAGTGCCAAAGGGAGGCCCAACGTAGGCCCCCCTACATGGCACTGAGCTCAATGGCCATGCCCAGGGGATGTCCCCCTGGGCATGGCCATTGGAGTGGTAGGCATGACTCCTGCCTTTACTGAAACAGGAGTCAGGGCCATGGGAGTTGTACGGCCTTTTTATGCCTCTAACCAGATTAGCGTCATCCTTTGACACACAACCTCCTGTTCCCCATATGCCTTCCCAGGCCTGCTAGCGTCCTTTTTCATGACGCTATCCGGGCTTTACTGACGGCTACCGTCCTTCCATAAAATTGACGCCCTGAGTCTTGAAATGGGCTAGCCAGCGGTATATACTTTTTCATGCAAAACTGCATTAGCACAGTGTGTGAAAAAGTATAAATCTGGACGCAACCGCTTTATGGTCCATTCACACGCCATTCATGCACAGCAAACCACCCTTTCATACGGCCTGAAACAGGCCCAATCCAACCAATCACTGCACTCACATTAACTTACTGCTCCCAGACAAGGGCCCATCACATTCATACGCCACATGAACGAATACATTTGACTACATTTGACCACCTGTCAAGTAACCGCCTCCTTCTTCCTAAACATTGCCAAAGGCATGCATAAGGAACTATTACTAATGACTCCCAGGACAGCCACCTGAGGCTCAGGAAGACATGTTTTTCATGCACCTTTAGCGCACTCACTGTGCTAAATCCAACTCCTTTCAGTTTGCGGATACAAGTTGGGGGTGTCCGAGTAGGCCTTGTGAAACTTATTCCTCAAACTGAGTGAGCATACCTACCTTTGAAATGAAGGCAGACATGCTGGGGAATTCTCATGATGTTCCCTAAAGAGAAGGTCATAAAAGGGTAATGTTTGGCACACAGGGTAGTCCGTGAGAACATAGCATATGTCCCAGCCAAAATTATGTGTAGTGCAGTGACTGTAATGCACTAATCATACAGCAAATTGAACATCTACCAAGGGCCAGATGTACAAAACGTTTTGCACGTCGCAAACAGCGAATTTTGCTATTTGCGATGTGCAAAAAGCACATCGCGATGCCCAATCCCTGTTTTGCGATTCGGTAACCTGGTTACCGATTCGCAAAATGGTACTGCGAGTTGCAATTAGGAAGGGGTGTTCCCCTTCCTAATTGCGAGTTGCAGCGCGATGCGGTATTGTTTTGTGACCGCAAACACAGTCGCAAAACAATTGCAGTTAGCACCCATTTCAAATGGGTGCTAACCCATTCGCAAAAGGGAAGGGGTTCCCATGGGACTCCTTCCCCTTTGGGAATGGCATTAAAAACATTTTTTCAGAGCAGGCAGTGGTCCTACGGACCACTGCCTGCTCTGAAAGAATGAAACGAAAATGTTTCATTGTTTAGTTTTGTAATGCATCTTGTTTTCCTTTAAGGAAAACGGGCTGCAGTACAAAAAAAAATACTGCTTTATTTAAAAGCAGTCACAGACATGTTGGTCTGCTGTCTCCAGCAGGCCACCATCCCTGTGAGTGCCACGAGTCTCAAGGGGTTGCAAATTGCGACCCACCTTATTAATATTAATGAGGTGGGTCTTTGCGACCCCCTTGCGAGTCGCATATGGTGTCAGGGACACCATCCTACATTCTGAATTGCGACTCGCAAATTGTGAGTCGGTCTGACTTGCAATTTGCAGGTCGCAATTCAGACTTTTACTACATCTGGCCCCAAGTTCTGATAGAGGATGAACACATAAAAAGCAGGTCAAACACTGACCCATACGTGTCATTGTACTTCTGTGCTGGGATGGCACCAATGGGTTTGAATCCATAGGTGTAGATGATGTGCATCTGTACTACCTTTACTATCTGCCTTCTACCTGTGCAATATCGATGTAAAAGCACACCTACCATAACCTTTCCTTACCCATTCATGTCTCTGTCCTCATCAGAGTCCTAACTAATCCTGTATAATTGCCAAGTGAACCTATACTAATGCCTTCCACCATTACCTACTTGAAGCTCAAGAAAACATGTCTTTCATGCGCCTTCAGCACACTTAGGGGCATATTTATACTCTGTGCCGAATTTGTGTCCTTTTTTTATTCAAATTCGGCACAAACTCAACTCCATATTTATATTTTGATGTTAGACACTTCTAATGTAAAAATATAGGAGTTTGCGCCATTTTTTGGATGCGTGCACTTACCTTGCGTTTTCCCATCCAAAAAATGGTGCTATCCCTATAGCCCCATATTTATGCACTGGTGGGAGTAGGGAGTTAAATAATGGGGCTAAGATTGCCTTACACCATTATTTAACGTCTGGGTCAGACCAGGCGTTAGAGGACCTGTGGACCCATTTCCATGGTTAGACACCGTAGAATAGGTCTGCAGGTGCCCGCCCCAGGAACACCCCCACCCACACCGGAGCATGGGGGACCCCATCCCAGGTAAGTATTGGTAAGTATGTTTTTTTTGTTGTTGTTGTTTTTTTAAAGTGCCATCAGGGGCTCTAACTTGGGGCCCCCTGCATACACTGGGTGCGCAAGGGACACTTGTCCTCTGTGCTGGCCATTTGGGTGGCAATCATGACTACCGGTCATGACCGGTCACGAATACCAAGACAGGAGTCATGTTTTTGGGTGGCTGTGCACCAGGAAATGGTGCTAGTCTGGTTAGGGGCATTTTTATTTTTGCCTCTAACCAGGCTACTGTCATTTTTTGGGGGTGCAACCTCATCCTTCCCTTCTCCCACCCCCACCTGGCTAGCATCATTTTAGTTGATGCTAGCCCATGCTGAGCGCCGGCTTGCGACATTCCATTAATTTGGTGCCCGGCTGGTGCTCAGGAATGGCACAAGCCAGCGCTATACTTTTTGGTGCAAAACTGCACTCCCGCAGTTTTGCACCAAAAAGTATAAATTTGGGCCTTACTGTGCTAAATCCAACTCCTTCCAGTTTGTGGATGCAAGTTGGAGGTTTTCCCAGTATGGCTTGGGAGGCCTATTGCTCGAACTGAGTGAGCATATCTACTGTTGCAACTAAGGCAGGCATGCTGGTGAAGAAATCCTAAGGTCTCTAAAGTAAAAAGTCAAACAAATGTTCTGTGGGACTCATTCACCAACTCTTCTACTTTTGTTTTGAAAGTAAAGCTACAAATTGGATTTGCACACTTTCAAACAAGTAGAAATGTTGGTGAATATGTCTGACAGGACATTTGTTTGATTTATTACACTTAGTCTGGCTTTCGTTGGCAATCATGGTGGTCCTTGTGTAGCATACATAAGTTCTCTAACCAGCACTTCAAAATTCAGTCATGCCTTTAACATTTTGCCACACAGGGTACTCCGTGACAATGCGGCAGATGTTCTGTCCACTAGTATGTGCAGTATGGGGACTATTATGCACATTAATTGAACAGAATACGTACCACATTCTGACGGTGGATATGGGTGTCGAGCAGGTCATAAGGAAGTCCATAATTTCCTGAAGTAGAGGAAGTAAAACTCTGTGGCTGCTTGCCTAACGAAGCAGTGGCCCATGGATGTTAGATATCCATGCACAGTCACTGAAAGGATTACCCAACTGAAAGGATTACCCAACGGCAGCTCCACCTCAGTCCATTTACCAGAACTTTGCTTTAGTATGATACAAGGTAAAACAAGTAGGGACACAAAGGCCTGGCTGAGATGGGCACTGTGGACAGTAGTACCATCTCTCCTGTCGCTTTCCATGCTTCAAGCACACTTTACAGCGACGACATGGACAATACTTTTTGGGTGTTTTAGGAATGCGATCAGCAAAGTGTTGCACCTGCAGCCTTGCCATATCCTCCAGAACATATGAGGTGGAGGCTGCTGCTTCTGTAACAGCAGTGAGGCTTTCAATTGCAGACAACTGGAAGTCAAGGAAAGTCATGAGTCTTCCTGTGGTAGTATGACAATAAACAACATATGCATTGTATGATCAGGTGGGTAAACAGTTTATTGTACCAAGTGCGAGTTTTACAACATGCATTGTATGGTTGAAGAACCTGGTCATTCTTGACCACTCGCCCATGTACTTATTGTAATCAAGTATACAGATGGGCTTGTGGACTTCAGCCATCTGACCCCAAACCGTGATGGGGGAAGTGTCCTCATCATAAATTGTAGTGAGCATGTATACCTCATGCCTATCCGAGAACTTGACTGCGAGCAGTTCATTGGAATGCAACGCAGTACTCTGGGATTTCTGGAGCTTCTTGCAAACAAGCTCCTGCAGGAATCCTTTCCGGTTACAACAAACTGTACCGCAGGCCACAGTGCCAGCTTTGTAGAGCTCACTGAACACCACTACTCCTGTATAGAAATTGTCCACATAAGGGTCATAACCTTTGTGAAGGAGTGGCTGGACAAGTTCCCATACAATCCTACCTGGGACCCCTAACGCTGGAGGGCAACCTACAGGGTTTAGGGTGGAGTCCTTCCCTGCCCACTCAAACTGTACACATAACCATGTACAGCTTTATGCCAGTGCGAGCTCTTTTGCTCTCAATGTAATGTCTGAACAGCAGCCGTCCTTTGTACAGGATCAAGGACTCATCAGCTGCTATATTTTTTCCAGTAGTATAGCTCTCTGGAAATCTGGCAGACAAATGTTCCATGACATGCCGAATTTTGAACAACCTGTCATGTTCTGAATGGTCCCAGGGCAATGCAGCAGAAGTGTCACTGAAATTCAGCATGTGCTGCAATAGCAAAATACGATCTCTGTATGGTGTGAAGAATCACGCCCAGATTCTGCCTCATTGCTGCAATCCATGGCCAGAAAACGGTGCGAGGAAGGCATCGATGGAAAGAGAATGATTCTTCCCTTTCCTCCGATGCCTTCCTGACATCTGGGGAAGGCTGTTTTGGCCTTTTTTTCCCCCCACCGGAGTGGGGAAGAGGACGCTCAGCTGCTCCTCGATCATCCAGAGGGGAAAATGTGTGACATCAACGCGCCTCATGGCACGCTGATGTCATAGATGGGAGGGGGACGCAAAATTTCTTAAAACCCCTCCCTGGCATCGGCCACTGGTCATGACCCGCACCAGGGGAGGGTGTGTGTGAGTGTGACGGCCAGTGGGTTAAGAGACAGGATACAAGTAGGACAACATAAACTAAGGCTACACATATACTAACTTAAGCTAAATTGTAAACAAATGTATGTTTTTTTTATTTATTTTTATAGAATTTGTATTTTAAAGAAACCCATACATATCCCCCTCCTCCCAAAATACAAAAATACAAATCCTAAACCCCCCCAACTATACTTGAAGTAACCTCCAACTAACCTAAACTGTTTACCTAACCTATCACTACCCACCTAAAACCCTCTAAAACAGATAACAATAGATAACAGGAGAAGGTAAGCAACTGGGAGGCTCTGCGATAACAAGATGTCTATATCTTCTTTAGATTTTTCTTGAAGTACTTTAATAACTGTTAGTTCCTGGCACTGGCCTTCTCCAAATGGTCCAACCTTGCCATCATGGCTGCCATGTACCTTCTCATGTCCGCCCAAGAGGTAGAGGATGTGGCTGCTGCAGGTGGCCTTTGTGGTGCGTGAGTGGGGAGCTGTGCAGATGATGTGCAGGGAGTAGGACCAACAGAGGCCCCCCTACCCACAGATGTAGTGCCCGATCTGGCCTGCACAGTTGTGGCCTGGACCAGAGATCCTCCATGTGGAAACGCAAGCCAAGCCCCAGTAGATTTCTCTTGCCGATACCTCTTGCCCATCCACTGGTACCTGGCATGTACATCCATGATGTCACAGTAACGTTCTGCCCTTTTTTCAAAGGCACATTTCTGTGCTGTGGTCATAGTGGAAGCTAAAACATGAGGAGCATTGGGTAGAGTTAGAACAAACATGCAATGTACACAGCTTCCTCAGATGACACATGCTGTCCACACAGTTCACAACAATGTCAATCTCCTAATCAAGACTAAACCTCCTACCAGCCATCTACGGTATCATGTACATGTCACTGGGCCAACAGATATCCATTGTTGACCATCTGGGCCCAGAGGTAAGTTGACTACTGCATCCTTACCCAACATTTGTGTCAACATACTAGTGAGGATCAAGTGGCCCAACAAGTCCCAAATTCCTGTGCCATAGTTAATAAGCAGCACAATGTATGCAATCCACCACTTTGCCAAACCTATTGCTACATAAAGCCTTGGCCAGGCATAATGGATGCAAGGTGGGGTGTCATCTGGTAGGGGGAAAGGAAAATTGGCATCAGCAGTTCAGAGGTTTCCCAATGCATCATTCATGTGTCCTTGGGTTAATACCTGCTCAGAGCACGCATTACAAAGGGACACACCATTGCTTACAATGGATCCCTATGTACAGTTCAGGGCTAGTGCCCATATAGAACTGTACATCTATATTGTCTACAGATGTTGTACCTATTGCCCCCTACTCTGCGGTATGGTGTGCAAGATGTGTAATGTGGCACACACATGGTGGCTTTGTGGGTGCCCTAAGGGGCACAGGAAGATTGGCACTGCAGCTACAGTAGTCCTACCTATTGAACTACCTGTGCACATGCATGTCAAACATCTCATAGGTACCAGGAATACACTCAGCATTCACATTCTATGCACATGTGATGTGACCAAGATCACTCACAAATATCATGATGGGTAGACCATGTAGGTAAATCTGCACACTTCTAGTTTGCTACAATACGTAGACATGTCCCACATCCACCTGGAGGGGAGTTGTATTCTCATTGTGTACTCAACTGACTGTTGGCCAGCATAATAAGGCTCCTTGCACGGCTGCTGCCTCACATAAAATTGGAAGAGTAGTGAGGCACCAGTGGTGCAAGTGTCTCCTACTTAAGCCCCCTAGAGTCCTCAACCGATGTGTATCATCTGTAATATTTCCTAAGTAACTGAAAGCTACGTGTGGCACAAAGTGCTATGACAAATATGTTGGCAACAGGCATGCTATTCAGATAAACAGCTCCTCTGACACTTATCTTGACTGTCATCACTATGTATGTGGGCATGCTTTCCTTTTCGTAACACCCACAATTCCATAGCAGCACAAGTTGCCACTTGTGTAAAAATCAACTCATTCTCCATTCTTAACATAGCACCAGAGATGATGTCCATATTCTAACTCAGTTGACGTAATCTCATTGGTCACACATTACGTTTCATCATTGTATTGCATACATCGTACCCTTTCACACAAGATCCTGAAATGACACGTGACGCACAAGGTGACTTTTACTGGCTGCATCACGGTTTTCAAATAGGGACAGGTGAAGGCTCACTTGCAAGACATGACAGAAACACATAGCTTAGTGATATTTTGAACATTTCTCTGCATGGACAACTGTTACACATTCAACTTGTAAGCAAGTCAACTTAGTGGTACAACAGAACAACTGCAAAACATAAACAGTCTGTCTGTAAGACAAAGGGCCAGATAATGGAGGACCTGGCACCAAAAAAAATCACTTTCCCTGATGTTCCTGTGGTGCATTTCACTGCACCATATGTACAGGGATTTGAAATGCAACTTTTTGTAGTGTTACACCTCCATGTACATATGGGGCAGCATGACACAGTATTCTGCATCAGAGGTGCATATAATGGTTTTTGCAGTGGCCGTCCCATTGTAACACCCATTGCTTTTAATGCTGCCCCAGATGCTGAAGACATCTTACTCATTATCAGGGCCAAAAGACTAACGACTGCCCAGGGGTGGTGTGAGCATAGCAAAGTGTTGAGGAATGTATAGATACATCCTTGTTTCTTGCTTCCTATATGTGTATGCCATTTGAAGGCACACACAATAGAGCTAAAGTGCCATGGATGTTTCCTTATGTGCACAAAGTTGTCCCTTCCTGCACAATAACAGAATTACATTACAGATGTCTTGCCACTATTATGTGGGCAGCCATTGTGGCCTGTGTCCAGGAAGGGATACCAACCTGCAAATAGACACTCCCCTCAACACAGACACACTTGCACTGTGGTCCAAGTATGCCTGTATTGGCACAAGCTGCCAAGTAATATGCCAGTGCTGGCTCTGATGCAGGCCTGCCCCGTACTCTTGGTAATACGGGGCAGGCCTGTGTTACAAAACAGCACTTGTGTCTGATATTTGACACTTTATGGGGTGAATGTGATATACAATGTACACAAAGAGGGATGTGCAAGTAGTCTGGAACCGGTGCATAGCTAATCTCCCTTAAGTGCTGTTGCCTAAAGACACAAAGGGACAGATTTAAGAAAAATGGTGCTGCACCTAGTGCAGCGCCACTTTACTAGTGCCCCTTAGCGCCCCCCCTACTCCAACCATGTGTGTGCCATATTTAAAATACAGCTCTGCATGGCGCAGGGTAGGGGGCAATGGTCTCATTTTATTTTGATGCTATTGATGTACTCTGCAGGAGTAGCACCATCATTTTAGCACAACTCCTGCAGGGTACATAGGTGCCCATTAAATATAATGGTATGCCCCCTTTTAACACTTGCTCCGAGGAGGTGTTAAGAGTGTCCCAAAAAATGGCACAAGGAAATATTTAACATTTTTTGGAACACTCCACTTGCATACATCATGCCTGGCGCAGGCATAATGTTGCCCGAGGGTTAACAAAGTGGCGCTATATAGCCCCTTCTGTGCTGCAGACGTAATGGTAACGTCCCGCGGCACAGTGCTCCTCTGCCGAGAACGTAACCATTCCGTCCTCGGCACGGAGCCCGGTGGAGCGCTAGCGCTCCCTCCGTGGGGCTCCCCCCCACCCTCCCAAGGCGGGGATGGAAGGGGAAGACGTTCCCCTTCCACCCCCCCCCCGGAATGACGTCAGCACGCGATTGCGCGCTGACCTCATTACCCAGTGCCGGTTGCACTGGAAGCCATTTGCATCCACGGAGAAACAGGTGAGTTTCTCCTCCGGCGGGTGGGGGGTTTGGGCCAAAGAGGCACCGGGGGAAAGGAAAGGCTTTTCCTTTCCCCCGGTGTCTCTTTGAGCATTCCTGCTGCCCGATCGCATTGCGATCGGGCAGCAGGAATGCCCACTAGACGCCAGGGATTTTTTTTTCTGTGTATATTTGTAAAGTGTTGCATCGGGGAGCGGCCCCTTGTGCAAGGGTCACTCCATTTTGGGGGCATCTTTATTGTGGCCATTTCTGCCCCCCTTGGGAGCAGATCGCCCTATTAATTTTAGGCCGATCTGCCCCGAAGGGGGGCAGAATCCACTAGACACCAGGGCTTATTTTTTTAAAAACTATTTTGGAAATTCTTGTATTTAGAAGCGGCCCCATGGGCAAGGATCGCTCCCATTTGGGGGCATCTTTATTGTGGCCATTTCTGCCCCCCTTGGGGGCAGATCGTCCTATTATTTTTAGGCCGATCTGCCCTCAAGGGGGGGCAGAATCCACTAGACACCAGGGATTTTCTTTTTTCTTTTTTACTATTTTGAAAATGTTTGTATTTGGGAGCGGCCCCTTGGGCAAGGGTTGCTCCCTTTCGGGGGCTTGTTTATTGTGGCCATTTCTGCCCCCCTTGGGGACAGATCGGCCTATTATTTTTAGGCTGATCTGCCCCCAAAGGAGGCAGAAACCACTAGAACGCCAGGTTTTTAAACAAATATGTTTATTTATGTGGGGGCGTCCCCTTGGGCAGGGGCACCCCCCCAAGGGGGGCATTGAACTGTTGGCCATTTCTGCCCCCCTTGGTGGCAGATGGGCCTATTTCTTTTAGGCCCATCTGCCCCCAAGGGGGGCAGAAGCCACGTAGGCACCAGGGAGAGTGTGTGTGTGTGGTTTGTTTTTTGTTTGGGGGTGGGCCCTTGGGGAACACACTACTAAAGGTATTTTCTGCCCTCCTTGGGGCAGATAGGCCTATTTTTTAGCAGGACCATCTGCCCCTATGGCAGAATCCACTTAGGCACCAATTTCTAAATGCTTGATGGTGGGATATTTGTCAACTGACAAAGTATTTGCATTTGTGATAATTTCTTTCCTCCTTTTTGTTCTAGTTCAAAGCTTTTGCTTTCTTTGCTGTGGCTCCTTGCGGTTTTGGCGGTGGTTGACCTGCGGTTTGCATAGTTGCATGTTTTAGGTAAGTAAAAACAATATACTCCAAGGAGTATTGTTGCCATGCATGAATGACATGTTTGTAGGTGGTGTACTAAATGCAGGTTTGTGTGAAATTGTCCTTAGATTTGTGTACAATGATATTTGTGTTGTCTTATTTCTAATTTGCTTTTCTTTCTTTCTTTTTAGTGGGATATCATTGGTGATTGCTGTGTCTTTGCAGAGTAGTTGCTTGTGATTCAAGCTTTTTCAGGCAAGTGAGTGGTATAGTCTTTGAGTTTATAACTCTTACTGATAAAGCCACACTTTATTACTTATCTTACACAGTGCTGGTTGTTGGTGGTGCATTTCTCCAGTTAATTTTAGTAGGAAAGATCATGGCTAGCCGCAGGATGACCGCTCAGCAGGTGGTTGGTATGCTTTTTGAGTCATTGTCTGATTATGATTATGAGACGGATTCTGCATCTGAGGCAGAGGGGGAAGTGAAGGATTCTGGCAGTGAAGTTTCTGCCGGAGAGGAATCTTCTGATGAGGAAGCCACACTCAGTGCAGATGAAGGGCCTGTTTCAGAGGAGGACACTGATGTGCCATTAGTGCAGCAACCTGAGGCTGAAAGGTTTCCCGTTAGAAGACCTGAACTCTGGGTTGCCCCAAACATGGAGCAGCCAGAGTTGCCTGCCTTTACTGGTCTCCCGGGGTGTAGAGTCAATACTGAGAACTTTTTGCCTGTCAATTTCTTTGAGTTATTTGTGGATGGTGTGTTTTTGGAAGAGATTGTTGAGCAGACTAATTAGTATGCGGAGCAGTATTTGAGGGACAACGCTGCTAGACTTAGGCCGCACTCTAGAGCTGCCCAGTGGATTCTTACAAATTTGGAGGAGATGAAAAGGTTTTTAGGTTTGACTCTTTTGATGGGGTTGATAAGGAAGCTGTCACTGGCTTCTTATTGGTCTACTAGTCCCTTGATGGCAACAGCTATATTTCCTGCAACAATGAGTTGTAATCGGTATTTGCTTCTTCTTAGGATGCTGCATTTTATTGACAATGCATTAGCCTTGCCACGAGATCACCCTGATTCTGACCGTCTTTTTAAGATTAGGCCTGTGACACCTGTAGATCGGTTTTCAGAGGTCTGTGCTCCAGGCAAAGAAATAGCTGTGGACGAGTCTTTGGTCCTCTTCAAGGGTCGTTTGGTTTTTAGGCAGTACATTCCTAGCAAGAGGGCACGATGTGGAATTAAATTGTATATGCTGTCTGAAAGTAGTACAGGATATGTGTATAATTTCCGTGTCTACACTGGTAGGGATTCCAGTATTGACCCCCCTGGTTGTCCTACCACTTTTGGAGTTACTGAGAACATTGTGTGGGAACTTGGTAGACGACTGTTCAACAAAGGTCACCATTTGTATGTAGATAACTTTTACACTGGAGTGCAGTTGTTCAAGGAATTGTTTAGAGTGGACACTGTTGCTTGTGGCACAATTCGTTGTAACCGGAAAGGCTATCCAAGGGAGCTTGTCTGTAAAAAACTTGAGAGGGGACAGTGCAGGGCCTTGCGGAAGGATGAGCTGCTAGCTTTGAAGTTTTCAGACAGGAGGGATGTCCACATGCTAAGTACCATCCATGATGAGAGTACTTCCCCCGTGACTGTTTGGGGCCAGGTTGCTGAAGTGCGCAAACCTGTGTGCATTTTAGATTATAATAAGCACATGGGAGATGTAGATAGAGGTGATCAGAGGTTGGAACCTTATACTGCTATTCGTAAGTCTTACGTTTGGTATAAGAAGTTAGCAATTCACCTCTTCCACTTAGCAACTTTTAATGCTTTTATTGTGTTAAGGATAGGTCTCCAGAGTCAAAGATGACATTTGTGAAATTTCAGGAGTCAGTGATAGAGAGCCTTATTGTGGTGGAACAGGCCAGAGTTCCTAGAGAAGCAGTGGTGGAGGATGTGGCTAGATTGAAAGATCGCCACTTTGCTCAGCACATTCCTCCCACACCCAAAAAAGACTTTCCAGCTAAGAAATGTAGAGTGTGTTTTTGAAGAGGTATCCGGAGGGAGACTCGAATGTACTGCCCAGATTGTCCTTCAAAGCCTGCGCTGTGTGTGGGTAGTTGTTTTAAGAATTACCACACCCAGAAGAATTACTGGGAACAACCATGAGTGTAAACTCATGTCTGTTTTGTATTTTCATGTGTTCAGTTTCATGGTTAGCATTTCTGTCATGTACTTAGTTATAGCTTTTGTGTTTGTAGTTTTGTAATTATTTCTACTTAGGGGTTTCTTTGTTTAAAAAAAAAAAAAAAGTGATGCCATTGTGTATGGAGTGGGGCTTGGCTGAGGGTGTACATAGTGTACATATTGACTTGCTGTTGGCTACTGCAACACACTGCCAGCCAAACACCAATCCACACACTCCCATCAGCTGGTGTGATTGTTGTATCAGGCATGTGGGCGTATATAAGTGATGGGCCCTTGAGTGGCGCTGTCTGTCGATGTGAGTGTTGTAATGTGCTGGGCCCGTGGCTGGCGGTGTGAATGGTCTTTTGCGTGTCATGTATGAAAGGTGTGTGAATGGACTGTAAAGCAGTTGGTGCCTTGTCACTGCTTTACAGCTCACGAGCTTTGAGTCATTGGTTCAGTATTTTGCCTTTCAGTTATTAACAGTGCATTTCATTTTTGTGAAATCTCTTGTTAATAAAATTTGATCCACAGAACCATCACTCACCCTCGTGCCAAATCCAACCAGTATGTGTGGTAAAAATGACAAAACCTGCTCTGCTGTAATCAGGCGTCGCAGCACACCTGTGACACGCGAGGTGCCTTGGGTGGGACCCCGATGATTAAGCATGCCACCAACTTGGTTGGTGGTTGAGAGGTCTTTTTCACATAACCTAAGTGCATTTCTTTTCACAATTTTAGTGTTTGGCACATCACAGACGTATGTGGACACATCAAAATGATGTATTACAAAACTACCTGTGTTTGGGGGGGAGGGGGCACCTATGTTTTTGGTCCTGGGTGCGGCCTTCATCTAGGGAAACCTACCAAACCCAGACATTTTTTTAAACCAGACAGCCCAAGGAGTACAGGGAGGTGTGGCTTGCGTGGATCCCCCAACATTTTCTTACCCAGACTCCTCTGCAAACCTCAAAATTTGCTTAAAAAAGCATATTTTCCTGACTTTCGTTTGTACGATCACCGCTCCAGCACAAAATTTCTACTCCCCAGTGTTCCCCTCAGTCTCCCAAGTAAAATGACACCTCACTTGAGTGGGTCCCCAAAGCAGAGTCAGCCTAAAGATGTATAATAGAAGAATATGTCCTTATCAACTCGCTGTGCTATCCCCTCTATCTCTACAAGTTTTGGGCCTTATTCTGTTGCAGGCACCTGGCCCACCCACACAAGTGAGGTATCATTTTTACCGGGAGACTTGGGGGAACGCTGGGTGGAAGGAAATTTGTGGCGCCTCTCAGATTCCAGAACTTTCTGTCACTGAAATGTGAGGAAAATGTGTTTTTTTAGCCAACTTTTGAGGTTTGCAAAGGATTCTGGGTAACAGAACCTGATCAGAGCCCCACAAGTCACCCCATCTTGGATTCCCCTAGGTCTCTAGTTTTCAAAAATGCACAGGTTTGGTAGGTTTCCCTAGGTGGTGGCTGAGCTAGAGGACAAAATCTACAGGTAGGCCCTTTGCAAAAAACACCTCTGTTTTCTGTGAAAAAATGAGATATGTCCACGTTGTGTTTTGGGGCATTTCTTGTTGCGGGCGCTAGGCCTACCCACACAAGTGAGGTACCATTTTTATCGGGAGACTTGGGGAAACATAGAATAGCAAAACAAGTGTTATTGCCCCTTGTCTTTCTCTACATTGTTTTCCTCCAAATATAAGAGAGTGTGTAAAAAAGACGTCTATTTGAGAAATGCCCTGTAATTCACATGCTAGTATGGGCACCCCGGAATTCAGAGATGTGCAAATAACCACTGCTCCTCAACACCTTATCTTGTGCCCATTTTGGAAATACAAAGGTTTTCTTGATATCTATTTTTTACTCTTTATATTTCAGCAAATGAATTGCTGTATACCCGGTATAGAATGAAAACCCACTGCAGGGTGCAGGTCATTTATTGGCTCTGGGTACCTAGAGTTCTTGATGAACCTACAAGTCCTATATATCCCCGCAACCAGAAGAGTCCTGCAGACGTAACGGTATATTGCTTTAAAAAAATCGGACATTGCAGGAAAAAGTTGGAGTAAAACGTAGAGAAAAATTGCCGTTTTTTTTTTGCCTCAATTTCATTTTTTTTTTTTCAGTTGGCTGTGATGATATTATTTGAGTTTGACCAATGACTTTGTGTTTCACCACTGCGCATATTAGTTGCTTAATGTTCATCAGTAGCACATTGTATGTTTTGTTCAGTTTAGCCGCCTACTGGCTTTGACATTGCATAAGCCATTACATTCTGTATTCTGCCTATTGGCTTTGACATGATGTATTCAGCTCAGCTGCCTATTGGCTTTGACATGATATTAGACCTTACATTTTGTATTCAGCTCAGCTGCCTATTGGCTTTGACATGATATTAGACATTGCATTTTGTATTCAGCTCAGCTGCCTATTGGCTTTGACATGATATTAGACCTTACATTTTGTATTCAGTGCAGCTGCCTATTGGCTTTGACATGACATTAGACATTACATTTGATATTTAGGTTAGCTGCCTATTGCCTTTAACGTGGAGTTAGACATTGCAGTGGAGAATCCAAGCTGTATTTTTCCAAGCTGTGTTTTTCCACAAGATGAACCAAGATGTTTTCTTCACACTAGACTAGACATGATAAGAGAGAGTACATTTGGTGTTTTCCTTTCTGCTCAGGCTTGGGAAGAGGAGGAGTCTAGGAGATCTGGCCGGTCTCCAAAGGCTTGCGTAGTTTTCTCGAGTCTGAGAGGAGGGGGCACGCTTTTGTAGCGATGACTCGGGCTACAGAGAATTCGATTCTTTTCTGCCTGACTTCAGACTGGAACTTGGTGCCAGTTGCCAGTCTCCCGTGTGGGTAGATAATCTCTTTCTCGCAGTTGACCGGAGTCATCAACTTGCAGACCCCAGAAAGATGAAGCTGTAAATAGTTTCTCACACAGTGAAGTATTTGTTTTGCTTTGTATTCAATATCTTATAAATATAACCTGCTGTGTACATTGCAACTGAGAAGTACTGTGATATATTTTGTTTTAATGCTGTGACTACTTTTGTGCTTGAAACCTAATAATTCGTCCCTCAAGAACTTGTGGGTGGGGAAGAATTAACAACAATAAAGGTCTTCTTTGAACTCAGAAGTGCATTCTTGATATGTTCTGTAAGCTCTGATATGAGATATGTAGGAAAGCAGAACATTGGTAAATTCTGTAAGAAACCCTTGTAGGATCTACACAAATTACCCCTTGCTGAATTCAGAATTTTGTCTACTTTTCCGAAATGGTTTGGTTTCTGGGATCCAGCATTGGTTTCACGCCCATTTCTGTCACTGACTGGAAGGAGGCTGAAAGCACAAAAAATCTTAGAAATGGGGTATGTCCCAGTAAAATGCCAAAATAAAAATTGGGTTTTCTGATTCAAGTCTGCCTGTTCCTGAAAGCTGGGAAGCTGGTGATTTTAGCACTTGATGCCATTTTCAGGGGAAAAACCACAAGCCTTCTTCTGCAGCCCCTTTTTCCCATTGTTTTGAAAAAAACAAAATTTTCACTGTATTTTGGCTAATTTCCTGGCCTCCTTCTGGGGAACCCACAAAGTCTGCATACCTCTAGAATCCCTAGGATGTTGGAAAATAAGGATGCAAATTTGGCGTGGGTAGCTTATGTGAACAAAAAGTTATAAGGGTCTAAGCGCGAACTGCCCCAAATAGCCAAAAAAAGGCTCGGCACAGGAGGGGGGAAAAGGCCCGGCAGCGAAGGGGATATGCATTATGCCACTTTGTAAATATGCTGTGGGGAAATGTCCACTTAAGCACTGCCTTAGCAGCAAAATTTATTTTGCTATGGCGGCACTAGGGGCTCTTAAATCAGACCCAAAACTTCCTGTCCTGACCCTTGATTAAACATGCTGCAGTCAGTGTTATGTCTGCCTTTCATGCACATGCAAATGAGGATGTTGCAATGTAAATGGGGTACTTACCAACTGGTCCACCAATCTGATTCCCCGGATGATCGATTAGATCTTGCTCCCATGCGATGAGGTCTGCCCAGTGGTTTAATCTGGTGGCTGGTGCACACAACTCCAAAAATCGTGCATAGGAAGTGGAGAACCTTGCCCCACCGCAGCTTCCATATCTCTGTTGGGTACCTCTGTATGACCCAGACACCCAAAGTCAACATCATTGGGAGGTAATGTCTCACCAGCCAGATGAACCCTTCTGTTCATCTCCACTCATCCTAGTTGCTCTCCCTTTCCTAGACGTATCACAGTTTCACCTAACTACAAACAAAAGAGCCCTAAAAATTAGAATATACTACCCCGCCTAACCCCAAATACCCCAACAGACTATGCTATCCCAAGACAAACACCCCACAATACAATAACAGGACCAAAACACTACACAAGACTAAGGAAAAAGACAAAAAGCACAAAACAGCAACAGGACAGCCTAAAACCCTCCAATACCACCTCTCCTCGACCAGCCCCAGCTCCACACACCCTCTCACTATCACAGACAAAAAGACTGAAAAGGGAAAGTGAAATCACCGTACCATGTATGTAGCAAGGAAGTCCTGTTTCATCGCTTCCTGGGTGTGTGTGTCACCTTTTCTGATATGCGGTGTCTTTTTTCGACGCAAGACTGTCATGCATCAATTTTTTCCCCAATTGAGGTTGACAAGGCCTGTCGAATTGTGATTGATTCGTAGGGGCCAGACATAATTTTTTTGACTAGCTAATTATCCAGTATTGGTGTTTGCTTAAAAGAAATTGACGTATGAAGGTCATGCATGGTATTCCGTCCCAGGAAGGCTGACAAGGCCTGTGGACTTGTGGTTGACGTGCAGGAGCCAGGTGTTATTTTTTGGTATAGCACTGCATGGATTTCCAAATGTACATTTGACAACAAAAAAAGAGATAAGATGGGCTATGTCCAATACATGATCATGCATGTGATACCCTTGACAAATTGTACTCACAGGATGCAGTGGACTACAGCCAGGTCGATTTCACGTAACCCACAGCAATGTGAGTGCATGTGTGCCCACACTGTGGTGTGTTTTATGGTTCAGGGTTCATGATGCTATGCTACACGTGTAACATGTGGTTCCCTATGCATCTATTATCCAGGAGATGGTGTACTCACATGTGTCAATGAAGATTGGTATGTGATGTGTGTGTGGAAAGACATGTAGTGTCATATGTGTAAAGAACACCACAGTGGTGTGTTCATGGGATATGAAACCTCTCAAATCTATCTTCCTGCATGGACATATGTTGGACATTGTTAAATGGCTGTGTAGTAATTTTAGTGGCACCTATGTTTCTGTATGTGGAAACACATCTGAAGGTGATTTAAGTCTATCAATGATGATGTGAGACAAATGCATTTTCATTAGTGGGAAGTAGACTTTTGTGCAGACTCCAATACACAATACCAGGCGTGTACCATTGAAGTGGTACGTGTGTGCTGAAAAATCAGACATTTGTGTGCAAGGGACAAACTAGGTACATACGATCGACCACAACATGTTTGTTATGACTGTCAAATACAATGGCATTGTAGCCGGTTATCTGATAACGCGGCTCCGGGCGCCGCAGAAACGGAAACGGTGTTCCGCTCCTGCGGCAGGGACGATGACGTGCCCGGTTGCTGGGACAACGCGGACGCCGGAAGCCAACCAGGGAACCCGGATGTCCGGGTTCCCGAGAAGACTACAAGAGAAGACAGACTCTGCGCGCGCGGGGCGCAAGAGGTGAAGAACGCCGACATCGAGGAGCCGGAGAAAGGAGACGAGGAAAACAAGAGCGAGGACGGGAACAGCGGGGTTCCCCTACAGACGGACAACCAGCCTTGGGAGAAGAACAACGCTGCAAAACGCAACATCCGCCACGTCCCAGGAGGGACGTGGCTAACAAAGGTATGGTCCTTCATAAAGGACAGTTTCTTGCCAAAGGTGGAGAGTGACAACAAGAGGGGAGAGGGAGGGGGTAGTGCGGGTAGAGGGGAGGAAAGACTTTGGAGAGGTCAGAAAGGAGAAGAGCAGAATCAAGGAGGAAAAGGGACTGAAACATAAGGCTCACCTACCTTAATCACACTGGAGAGCCTTTGGGGTTAGAATCCTAATTTGGATAAAAGCACTAAGAGGTGATTATTCACACAATTGCTAATTGCACAACTCTATGCACGTCGCTGGGATCTCTCTCTCTCTCTCTCTCTCTCTCTCTTTCTCTCTCTCTCTCTCTCCCTCTTCTCCACTCTTAATACGACTGTTACATCTATACAACCCCGACTTACCTTCGTTTCCATTCCTCTTTTCCGGTGCGTCTGGGAGCCTGTGAGGAGTATCTTCGCCGGTCAAACCTGAGAAAGAGAGAGAAGAGATATTCCCTGAGATGGAGCACACCACCACTATAACCGGGAACAAAGCTTATAATTTGAAAACAGTCAATAAATTCACTGTTTCTCACCCAGCCAAGCAACCGATTCCTTATTGTCACCTGACCCACTGCTTCAATGGTGTCAGAAGTGGGATATTGAAAGGTGACAACAGGACAAACTTGAACACTGGAGGACATGATACAGCAGCTAGCTGAAGGACAAAGACACCTACAGCTAGTATGGGAGGCCCATCAGAGGGAGGCGAAGGAGGACCGAGAGGCACTACAGAGTGTGCTAAAGAGCCAAGCCACCATCATGGCCAATAATCAATTAGTGCATGAGACGGCCCTCCAAAAACTCACGGATACCATAGCAGCTAGTAAGGTCCACCCCAATGTACCTAGCTCAGTGCTTCAGAAGTACCAGGACGGTGAGGATCCCGACGCTTTCTTCACTAACTTTGAAAGAGTGGCCTCCTCGGCCCAATGGCTGGAAGATCGCTGGGGACAATATATTGCGCCCTTACTGACAGGAATCCTCCAAACGGCCTATCAGGCCGCTAACCCGGATGGTACCACACCTTACAAAGACATTAAAAGAAGCATATTAGAGAGAGTAGGCAATGATTCTGAATATTATCGTCTACGATTCCGGAAGATCAAATGGGGGCAGGCAGAGGATCCTGGGACATTTTATTTTAAAGTCAAAGACCTAGGGTTGAAATCACTGGGACCTATAGGGACAGAGAGGGAGGATATTATAAAGGCAGTAATATCAGAACAGTATTTGGAATCTCTTCCCTCTTCCACTCGGAGCTGGATAAGGCAGCATCTGAACGTTAATACCGATATGGCCGTGGACTTAGCTTGTGCCTACCATCGGTCGGTAGACTTCAAGAACCTAAGCTCTAAGATATCGCCGAAACCGACAGTTATACCTTTTAGGAACTTTTCACGGAAACCCCTAGAAGAAGGAGGACATTCCAGAATCGGAGAAACCCCACCCTTGCAGCAACCACAGTGTTATAGCTGTGGCGAGTGGGGCCATATAGCGCGATTATGCCCTCGGAAAGGGGATAAACCTGAACCCATGGAGATAGGGGTTACTAGAGGAAGAGTCTTATGTACCGGTGGGGGTAATCCCAAATACAAACAAGCAATTAAAGTAAATGGAAAGGTACTCCTGGCGCTTATAGATTCGGGATGTAGTCAATCTGTGGTAAGAGCAGATGTGCTGAATCCTTCGGAACAGAATACCAACCAATGGGTATCGATCTGTTGTATACATGGGGACAAAAAACAACTACCCCCTGTCCCTCGTCAGCATAGAGTGGGAAGAGAACCAGGATTTACTACCAGTAGGGGTTATGGACCGCTTAGTAGAGGATTGTATACTGGGAACGGACTATATATGGTTCCCTGACCTATTAAACAGGGTAAAAACGCAAACTAGGTCCGAGGCCTGGTGGGCCGAAGCACCATTTTATGATACCCATATCGAAAACAAACTATGTCATACAAGACTCACTAGATGGGAAAAGAGACAAAATAAACACCAATATCAGGCCTCTGGAAAGGAAAGGAACATAGAGAAAGTAGTGGCCAACCTTTCATTCAGAGTCAGCCAACAAGAAGACCCAACATTATGTCATGCTTGGAGAACAGCGGAATCTGAATCTACTAATGAGGTGGGTCCCTACTTCATTGTCCAAAAAAATCTCCTTTATAGGGTCGTAAAGTCTAATAACATAGAAAAACAACAGCTAGTAGTGCCAGAACCCTACCGCTTACAAGTACTCTTTTTGGCACATAACCAACCAGGAGGGGGACATTATGGTAGGGAAAAGACCGAAGAATATCTATTGAGATTTTATTGGCCCGGAGTTTATGCCCAACTCAGACAATACTGCGCCCAGTGTCCATGGTGCCAACTGATAGATCCGGGACCCCAAAGAAAAGCGCCCCTCCAACCCTTTCCTATCATTGAGGTTCCCTTCTCAAGGATCGGTATGGACTTGGTAGGTCCTCTTTTACCCTCCACAAAGTGACACACATATATTTTAGTGTTAGTAGATTATGCTACAAGGTATCCGGAAGCTATACCCCTTTCTAGTATGACGTCTAAAACAGTAGCACAAGTAATGATCACTTTCTTTTCTAGGGTCGGGTTTCCCCAGGAAATCCTGACTGATCAAGGGACACCCTTTATGTCTTAACTGATGAATAATATCTGTAAGATCCTTGGGATCAAGCAAATAAAGACCTCGGTTTATCACCCCCAGACGGATGGGTTGGTTGAGCGGTATAACCGCACTATAAAAACACTGTTACGGAAAACAGTCTCTGAATCTGGACGCGATTGGGATCAAAAGCTCCCGTTAGTCCTATATGCCATATGAACACATGAACAGGCTTCAACCGGACACAGCCCCTTTGAGCTGGTCTTCGGGAGACAACCCCGTCGTCTGTTAGACATGGCAGCGGAATTATGGGAAGAAGAGGGAGAGGAGGAAGAACCTCTGTTAGAATACATACATAAACTGAAAACTCACCTAGAGTCCGTATGGGAAGACGTACGTAAACATCTAGAAAAGTCCCAAAGTAACCAAAAGCGGTATTATGATCAAGGGACAAAAACCCGGTATTTTCAACCGAATGATAAGGTTCTGATATTAAGACCTTGCTCCGATAATAAACTCTTAGCTAGGTGGCAGGGTCCGTATACTTACCTGATAGAATTGTCTCAACACCCCAAAAGAACACAGATATACCATGTTAACCTGTTAAAAAAATGGGAAGAACCTACAACAGCACCAAACCCATCGGCTACAGGTTTCTTAGTAACCTCCGAAGAACCACTAGACATGGAGTTATATCCTACAAACATTGAAGAAACAGTAAAGACTCCCCATATCAATACCGATCTCACAGGGGGTCAGAAGACCCAACTAGAGAACTTGTTAAAAGATCATAAACCGGTCTTCTCGGGAATTCCCGGAAAAACCAATCTAATCCAACATCGTATAAGTACACCTGAGGGAAAAGTAATAAGATTACGACCCTACCGTATTCCCGAAGCCCGCTGACACTTAATTGAAGAAGAAGTACAAAACATGCTAAAACTGAAGGTAATAGAACCATCAACGAGCCCTTGGTGCTCCCAGTGGTCTTAGTTCCAAAGCCTGACGGTTCAATACGATTCTGTATTGACTTCCGCCGGCTGAATGAAATTTCACTATTTGACACATATCCCATACCCAGATCTGATGACTTACTAGAAAAGTTGGGGAAAGCCCGTTATATGTCAACCCTAGATTTAACAAAGGGATACTGGCAAATACCCCTTTCGCCAGCTGATAAAGAAAAAACGGCTTTCTCCACGCAGTCGGGCTCTACCACTTTACGGTACTCCCATTCCGTCTCCACGGGACCCCAGCTACATTCCAAAGTCTAATGGACAACCTTTTGAGACCATTCCAAAGTTTTGCTGCAGCATATTTAAACGATATCGTGGTATTCAGCAACACCTGGAATGAGCATCTTTCCCACCTCCATGAAATATTCTGCATACTGCATAAGGCCGGTCTACCGGCCAACCCAAAGAAAAGCAAACTTGGATATGACCAAATGGCATACCTGGGATATTTCATAGGGAAAGGCCAGCTACGCCCCCAGAAAAGCAAGGTCGATGCCATTCAACATGTTCCTCTACCCACTACCAAAAGGGAACTTCGCTCCTTCCTGGGGTTAATTGGGTATTACCGTCGCTTTATACCTCAATATTCTTTTAGCCGCCCCCCTCACTGATCTCCTCAAGAAAAACCTCCCGTCAAAAATATCATCCCTATCTGATAAACAATTATCTAGTTTCCACCACTTGAAAGCATGCCTCACTGCAGAACCAGCCTTACGGTGTCCCGACTTTTCCAAGGTTTTTCATCTCCATACTGATGCTTCGGATGTGGGGTTAGAAGCTGTACTCTCACAACCCGACGAGGAGGGACGGGACCACCCTATTGTTTACATTAGTACGAAATTGCTTCCTAGAGAATGTAATTATCTAATTATTGAACGAGAGTGTTTGGCTATCAAATGGGCTGTGGACAATCTAAGATATTATTTACTGGGCCGCCCTTTCGTGCTGTTTACAGACCATGCTCCTTTGACTTGGTTAGCCTCTAATAAGGATTCCAACTCCCGAATACCTCAGTGGTTTATGGAACTTAAGCCCTTCTCTTTTCAGATCCATCATATTCCGGGTGCTCTCCAAGGGCCGGCGGACTATCTGTCACGCTTTCCGGACCCTTCGCACTGTATCAGTCCCGATCTTGGGATGGGGTGTGTAGCCGGTTATCTGATAACGCAGCTCCGGGCACCGCAGAAACTGAAATGGTGTTCCGCTCCTGCGGCAGGGACGATGACGCGCCCGGTTGCTGTGGCAACGCGGACGCCGGAAGCCAACCAGGGAACCCGGATGTCTGGGTTCCCGAGAAGACTACAAGAGAAGACGGACTCTGCGCACGCGGGGCGCAAGAGGTGAAGAATGCCGACATCATGGAGCCGCGGAAAACAAGAGCGAGGACGGGAACAGCGGGGTTCCCCTACAGACGGACGACCAACCTTGGGAGAAGAACAACGCTGCAAAACGCGACATCCGCCACGTCCCAGGAGGGACGTGGCTAACAAAGGTACGGTCCTTCATAAAGGACAGTTTCTTGCCAAAGGTGGAGAGTGACAACAAGAGGGGAGAGGGATGGAATAGTGTGGGGGGAGGGGAGGAAAGACTTTGGAGAGGTCAAAAAGGAGAAGAGCAGAATCAAGGAGGAAAAGGGACTGAAACATAAGGCTCACCTACCTTAATCACACTGGAGAGCCTTTGGGGTTAGAATCCTAATTTGGATAAAAGCACTAAGAGGTGATTATTCACACAATTTCTAATTGCGCAACTCTACGCACGTCCCTGGGATCTCTCTCTCTCTCTCTCTCCCTCTTCTCCACTCTTAATACGACTGTTACATCTGTACAACCCCAACTTACCTTTGTTTCCATTCCTCTTTTCTGGTGCGTCTGGGAGCCTGTGAGGAGTATCTTCGTCGGTCAAGAGGGAACCTGGGAAAGAGTGAGAAGAGATATTCCCTGAGAAGGAGCACATAACTGAGAACAAAGCTTATAATTTGAAAACGGTCAATAAATTCACTGTTTCTCACCCAACCAAGCAACCGAGTCCTTATTGTCACCTCACCCACTGCTACAAGCATACAACTGTGTAACAGGTTTGGAGTCAGGCAGTGATGGCACCCTAGTCATCATTGCTATTGTGGGACGTTTGTGCCCACACAGATGCATGGCTGCATGTTTTGACATAAGTTGAAGGTGCTCTAGTCAGCTCAATTGACTGTGCACATGCACTAGGCCCATGACTGTGCAAGAGTCAATGTAGCCTCTGCATGGGAGTTAGGAAGTATTTGGTGGGGATCTACCCTCATCATGATAGCTCTTCAGCAGAGCAGTGCGCAATCCTCTGCAGACAGACACCTGCAGAAACATGATCACAAGCCTGGGATTTTTAATTTCCTTTGGGGCACTTGATGTCAGGCGTGCCCTATCATGTACAGGGGATTGGCTGCTTGTACGTTTAGGACATGTCTCATCATTTTGTATGGTCTGACAGAGTTGGTTATAGTTTATTATTTTCATATGCAGTTTGGTTAGGCCATCTGTCTCTAGTGTAACATGTTTATGTTTTAAGAACCAGGGGACAGATGTCTTCTGTCATTGCCTTCTGTCAAAAAAGTATGCAATGGGAAACTACAACTTTGTTGTAGCAAACATGAATAGGTCATGTACTGACCTATGCATACTCTGTGAACATATGCCGAGTGATCACATGGTAACATTGTTGTGTTGCACAGTCAGTATTGGTCTATATGTCTACCTTCTCCAACATTAAAAGCATATCTTGTATGGAACAGATTTGGTCTTACATTGCTGGCATTATTTAGGCTGCTTACACTTTGTAAACATCTTCTACTGCAACACCGACTGGTCATACATGGACAGGATGCAACATGTGACTTGTGTAATTTGAAGATTTACACATCTTGTACTACTGGGTAGGTGATAGTTTCCCTTCCATTTCCAAGCTTTGCGAGATTACATGATGTTGGAAAGTGCCACCGTTGGCATGGTAACCCCCCCCCCACTTTTTGCCTAGTGTTGATTGAAAGTGTGCTGGGATCCTGCTAACCAGGCCCCAACACCAGTGTTCTTTCCCAAAAACTGTACCTTAGTTTCCAAAATTGGCACAACCCTGGCACACAGTTAAATCCCTTGTAAGAGGTACCCATGATACCAAGTACCCTGTGGCCAGAGAAGGTCCCCAAGGACTGCAGCATATATTATACACTGTCCTTGCAGCTTGTGTGTGCTGGTGGGGAGAAAAGGTAAAGTCGACATGACACCCCTCTCAGGGTGCCATGCCCACAAACCACTGCCTGTTGCATAGGTAAGTCACCCCTCAAGCAGGCCTTACAGCCCTAAGGCCGGGTGCACTATACCACAGGTGAAGGCATAGCTGCATGAGCAATATATCCCTTCAGTGTCTAAGTCCATTCTTGGACATGGTAAGTGCAGTGTAGCCATATTGAGTATATGGTCTGGGGTTTGTCATTACAAACTCCACAGCTCCATAATGGCTTCACTGAATACTGGGATGTTTGATATCAAACCTCTCAGCACAATAAACCCCCACTGATAGAAGTGTGGGATTATTAACAAATGTACACAGAGGGCACCTTAGAGATGCCCCTGAATGTTAGCCAAATTGCTAGTGTAGGACTGATCGGTCTATGCAAGCATGCCACGTTCAGACACGTTTCTGACAACGTGGGGTGAGAGCTTTTCTGCACTCTGTGGTCATGAACAAAGCCTGTCCTGGGTGGAGGCGCTTCATACCTCCCCCTACAGGAACTGTAACACCTGGCGTTGAGCCTCAAAGGATCAAGCCACGATTTACAGTGCCCCAGAGCACTCCAGCTAGTGGAGCTGCCTGCCCCCTAGACAAAGCTCCACTTTTGGCGGCAAGTCCGCTAGGAAAATTAGGGAAAACAGGGAGGAGTGACCACCCATAAGGTGTCCAGAGGTGAGGTGGTCCCCTCCCTGCAGAGTCCTCCATCTTGGTTTGGAGGACAGGGACCAGTAGGATTAGGTTTGTGTCCCCCTCCCCAAAGGGAGTGGACACAAGGAAGGTGTAGCCACTCTCTGGGACAGTAGCCATTGGCTACTGCCCTCTGGTCCCTAAAATGCCCCTAAACCTAGTATTTAAGGGCCTCCCAAGTCATCAGATTCCTGGCTACCTAACAAGAAGAAGGACTGCTTAGCTGAAACCCCCAGCAGAGAAGAAGACGACAGCTGATTAAACCCCAGCCCTACCAGCCTGTCTCCTGCTTCAAAGAATCTGCAAAAGAACAGCAACTCATCCAGCGGGACCAGAGACCTCTGCCAAGCTCCATAGGACTGCCCTGCACCTAAAAGGACCAAGAACTCCAGTGGACAGCGGCCCTGTCCAAGAAGAATCTAACAACTAAGGACTTAAACCTCACTCCGAATGTGTGAGTCCCAACCACTCTGCACCCGATGCCCACGGGCCGTGTCCAGGTGGTCCAACCAGCTAGAGAGGATCCCCAGGTGATTCCGAGCAAGTGCCCACCCTGGGTTGACCTCTGCACCCCTCTACGACGATGCCTGCACAGGGAATCCCGTGGACCCACCTAACTGCTAAAGCTCCAGACGAAGATATCCGACGCCTAAAGACCCACTGCCCCTGCAGCCCCTAGGCCTTGGAGAAACCGACAACTGGTGCAGCAACGTTCAGCAGCCGGCCCTCCTCCTTGTCCAGCCGGTGGTTTGCCCAAGATGACCCCCTGGACCTCGCCTGCATCCTCTGAATGAGGGTCCCCTCATAGAGAATCATTGGAGACCTGACATCTTGTTTGCACCCTGCACCCGGCCGCCCCATTGCCACTGAGGGTGCCTACTTGTGCACCCCTCCCCCACCAGTGCTCCTCTAAACCCCTCCAGGCCTGCCCTCCAAAGTTGCAGGTACTTACCTGCCTGCAGATCTGAAACCAAGTGTCCCCACTCTCCCTAGGAGCCCAGGTTAATTTTGCCTACACTTTGACCTCTGCACCCAGCAGGCCACATGTTGCTGGTGGTGGGTGTTTGGGGTTAACTTGATCCCCCACGTGTGGACTTCCTAACGCCCAGAGACTGGAACTGTAAGGGTTGTATTTACCTGTAAGTTGATCTAACTTTTCCTCCCCACGGGAAGTGTTTCTGAAAATTGCAGTGTCCATTTTTAAAACTGCTTATTGCCAATATTTAAAAAACTGTATAACTTATCGATTTCAAACATGTGTGAAATACGGACCTATTGAAATACTTACCTGCAACTTGAATCTTGTGGTTCTAAAAATAAATTAAGAAAATATATTTTTGCTATATAAAACCATTGGCCTGGTGTTAAGTCATTGAGTGTGTGCTTCTTCTATTGTCTGTGTGTGTACAACAAATGCTCTGTACTACCCTCTGATAAGCCTAACTGCTTGACCACACTACCACTAAAGAGAGCCTTATTATCTACATCTGATAGAGACTTCTAGCTGCAGACTCCCTACCTTAGAATTCCCTGGTGTCAGTTTCGAATCTGGAATTTTCTGCTGAGCAGTACCCTGCGCGCGCCGTCGGGTTGCTTTGTTCGGCTCCTCGTGGCGTCGTCAGCATCGTTGGAGCTATCTGTGATGTCACGGTCTTCTATATAGGCAACTCCCCGGCCACGTACGTCAGTAATTTTCCTTCCGCACCAGTTAAGCGCAGATCTGGAAAGAGCTAGCCTTTTTCTTCTACGATTGTCGAGGTTTTTCGGCTTGCTTGTTTGAACATGTCTTCTAGAAAGACTGGATTCAAACCGTGTGGTGCATGTCATTGCACCATGTCGTTACGGATCCACACAGAGTGTGTCTGTGGTGTTTGGAAAAGGATCACAACTCGACTTCGTGTTCCTGACTGTCGGGCCATGGCTCCGAAGGCCTTGAGGGAGAGATCCCTCAAACTTCTTGCGGCCCGACAGCCGTCTTCGGTCGGCGTGACTCCGAGGAGGTCACGGTCCTGCAGTAGGAGGAGGTTGCAGCACTGCTCCCAAAGCCCCAAGTCCTCTTCCTCGCATTCAAGCTCATCTGATCATTCAGGTAAGAGGCACAAGAAGAAGAAGAAGCCCAAGTGGACTTCGACTTCACCCTGCCCGTCGGCCAACAAGGCGTCTAGGGAACGTTGGCGTTCTGAGCGTGGTTCTGTGGAGTCGTCACCAGGGTCGACTTCGCGCCTTCCCCCTTTTCCGGGGACCCGAGAGACCCCCGCTCAATTAAAGTAATTTTACGAGGCCATGTGCCCTGTTTTTGAGTGGGCTGCACCCTTGGGTG
Source organism: Pleurodeles waltl (assembly GCF_031143425.1). Taxonomy (NCBI): domain Eukaryota; kingdom Metazoa; phylum Chordata; class Amphibia; order Caudata; family Salamandridae; genus Pleurodeles; species Pleurodeles waltl. The sequence continues at coordinate 780,356,479 of NC_090449.1, forward strand.
GGTTTTTGGGCCCCGCAGGGTAAGCAGGGGCCCATCGGGGTTCAAAGTCGGCGGCTTCTGTCTCAGTGCCGTTGGGGACCCCAGGATACTATAGCAGATCCGGACCAGCGCTGGTCCCACACAGTCGACCTCCTCTGGTACCAGGTATGACGTCGATGCTTCCTCCACCACCGGCGCCCACTGGAGGTAGCCCCATCCTCATTCCGGATGATCAGGAACGACGTCATACGATGCCGACTCTGACTTTGACAGCGTCGATTAGGCCCAGATCATTGCCTGAGGCTTATTTTGCACAGCCAGGCACAGGAAAGGAGTGGGAGGGGTCTGAGGACCCTTTGGAGTGTGAATTGGAGCAAGAGCAGGGCTGGTATGAGGATCTAGGGGAAGCGAGTGGACTGGATACATCTCCAGATACTGGCATGCTCTCTCCTCCTAATGTGGCTACGGAGGAGGGAGCTTCTTATGCTGTGGTGGTGCGTTGGGCAGCTGAGGTCTTGGACCTAGACTTACAGACGGTGCCAGTCAGGATAAATCTCCTGACAGAGGTGCTTCAGCCGGGGATGACTACATCAGAGCCGATGTTGCCCTTCAATGAGGCCCTAACCAACGTCCTTCTGGGAACATGTTCCAAACCCAGCATAGGGGCTCCTGTGAATACAGCGGTCGGCCGCTGCCATAGACCTGCTCCAAACGACCCTAGTTTCCTTACCCAACACCCCACCTCAGAAAGCTTGGTGGTCCAAGCCTCCACTTCCCCTGGTGCCTTTCCTTGCACTCCCCTGGACAGGGACTCCAAGAGGCTGGATCAGCTTGTAAAGAAAATGTTTTCTTCCTCCAGCTTGGCATTGAGGTTAGTAAACAACTCTGGCCTATTGGGCTGTTTTTCCCATACTTTATGGGATACAGTGGCACAGGTGCTGCCCCAGGTCCCGGGGGCGTACGGGACACTGTCACCTAGGCTGTCAAGGATGGGAGAGATGCAGCCAAGTTTACACTCAGGTATGGATTGGACACGACCGACTTGCTGGGCAGAGCGATTGCTTCGACAGTGGTCCTATGTCACCACGCCTTGCTATGTTCGACTGGCTTTTCAGGGGATGTCCAGTCTAGTTTGATGGACATGCCGTTTGATGGCTTTCGCCTTTTTGGTGAGAAGCAGACCCCGCGCCTGAGAGTTTCAAGGATTCTCGAGCTACGGCCAGATCCATGGGCCTCTCAGCGCCAGCTCATTAGCAGTCCGTCTTCTGTCCCTCTCGAGGCTTCAGAAGGGGCGCGGTACCACGCCAGCCACAACTCAGCCACCATCCTCAGGCTTCACACCATACCGGGAGAGGACGTCGTCATGGTACCGTCAGACCCAGAGGGTCTAGCCAGCAGTTGGCCATCACACAGCCCCCTCCACTGCGCCCAAGCCCTCCTAGTGTGGTTCTGCAGGACCATGCTGTCCAGTTGGAGGGAGGATTCAATTTAATCTCCCTCACTGGCATTCCATCACAATGGACAAATGGGTCTTGCAGATCATACGGAAGGGCTATTCCCTCCCCTTCCAGTCTTTCCCTCCTTATATCCCTCTGACAAATGAATGGCTGATGGAGAACCATTTGGTTTTGCTCTGCGAGGAAGTTATGGCTCTCTTGGCCAAGGGAGCTATAGAAAGGGTCCCGATGTCAGAAGTAGGCAGTGGTTGTTATTCCTGCTACTTTCTGATTCCCAAAAACAACAAGGGCCTTCGCCTTATCCTGGATTTAAGGGGCGTCAATCTCTTCCTCAAGAAGGAGAAATTCAAGATGCTCACTCCTGCTCAGGTCTTGTCTGCCCTAGACCAAGGAGACTGGATGGTAGCAATGGACTTGCAGGATGCGTATTTTCACATCCTCATCCTGCCTGCCCACAGGCATTACTTGTAGTTCAAGGTGGGCCACGAGCACTTTCAGTTTACCTTGCACCCCTTCGGTCTCACCAGTGCCCCTTGGGTGTTCACCAAAGTGATGGCGGTGGTGGCAGCTCATCTGCGCAGGTTAGGGATTTCAGTCTTCCCCTACCTAGACGACTGGCTGTTGAAGGCTCCAACGCCCCAGGCTCTCATCACCCATCTCCACACAACGGCGGACCTATTGCATTTGGTGGGGTTCACTATAAATGTGCCAAAGTCAAACCTGACTACCTCTCAGAAACTCACTTTCATCAGAGCTGTTCTGGACACAGTGCAGTATTGGGCCTATCCTCCCGAGCAGCGAGTCCAGGATATTCAGGTTATCATACCGATGTTTCGGCCTCTATCCTGGATTTCTGTGAGACAGATTATGAGGCTGTTGGGACTCATGGCTTCCTGCATCCTATTGGTCAAGCATACCAGATGGCATATGAGGGCTCTGCAGTGGGACCTGAAGTTCCAATGGGCACAGCATCAGGGGAATCTTACCAACGTGGTTCAGATCTCGGAGGGAACTGCAAAGGATCTGCACTGGTGGTTAGTGAACTGCGATTGGGTCAAAGGCAGACTCCTCTCCCTTCCCCAACCAGATCTCACAGTAGTGACAGATGCGTCAATTCTGGGATGGGGCAACCATCTGGGAGAGGCAGAGATCAGAGACCTTTGGTCCCCGGCGGAATCTGGACTAATTTCAACTTGCTGGAGCTCTGGGGGATCCGGCTGGCACTGAAAGCATTTCTTCCTGTTGTGAAAGGGAAGTTAGTGCAGATGTTCATGGACAACACCACCACAATATGGTACTGCAACAAACAGGGCAGTGTGGAGTCATGGATCCTTTGTCACAAGGCTCTGCGTCTCTGGACATGGCTGGAACAGCAGGGCATAACCCTGATGGTTCAACACCTGGCAGGTTCTCTGAATGCCAAGGAGGATGAACTCAGCTGTCGATGCCTAGTGTATCACAAATGGTATCTCCATCCAGAGGTCGCGCAAGGACTCAGCAGTGGGGAGAGCCTTGGTTAGATCTTTTCACTTCCTCAGAGAACGGGCAATGTCAGCAGTATTGCGCGTTGAGGTTTCCAAGGCGGCAATCGCTCAGCAACGCTTTTCATTGCGAGTGGAGTTTCGGCCTCCTGTACACTTGTCCGCCCATACCACTCCTGCCCAGAGTTCTCAAGAAGATCAAGAATGACCGGGCCCAAGTCATCCTTGTGGCTCTGGATTGGGCATGGATGGTCTGGTATCCCGAGCTTCTGAAAATGAGCATCAGTCCTCCGACTAGGCTGCTCCTTCAGGAGGATCTTCTGTCCAGCAGCAGGGGAGGGTTCTCCACCCGAACCTGTCAACTCTGCGCATTAATGCGTGGAGTTTGAGTAGCGGCAGCTGATGGCTTTTGACCTTCTTTCCAAAGTCTTTAAAGCTATTTTAGCAGCCAGCGTCCCTCCACTAAAACGTTATATGCCTGCCATTTGAAACCCTTTGTTTATTATTGTACAGAAAGGTCTATTGTTCCTCTGTCTGCTTCCGCTCATACTTTCTCTTGTCCAGCAGGGTTCTGCCTTGGGTACTCTCAAGTACTCTTTCTGCCTTATCGGCATTTCTTTGGCTGCCTGATCAGCTTTCTCTGTTTAAATCCCCCATTGTACATAGCTTCCTCAAAGGGCTTGTACATAGGTTTACCCCTACACCCTTTGTTATGCACAAATGGGACTTAAATCTGGTACTCACATTTCTGATGTGCGCTCCCTTTAAGCCTTTGCACAACTGTCCCCTCTGGCTGCTCACCATCAGGACATCCTTCTTAGTGGCAATAACATCTGCCAGGATAGTGGGTGAGATGCAAGCTCTGTCATCAAAGCCACCATATCTCACTATCTCTCCAGACAAGGTGGTACTCAGAACTCATGCCTCTTTCCTCCCCAAGGTGGTGGCCCCATTTCATCTGGGGCAGAACATCACCCTGCCCACCTTCTTTACTCCACAGCATCCCTCTAAGGAAGAGGAGCGACTCCTCCAACTGGACCCAAAAAGAGCATTGTCGTTCTACCTTGACCGCACAAAAGAGTTGGGTGGATGACCAACTCTTTGTGGGGTATGTTGGAGCAAAGAAGGGTCAGGGTGTACAGAAGCAAACTATTTCGCACTGGGTCATTCTCTGCACCAAGATGATCTACACATTGGCCAGGAAGCAGCCTCCTGAGGGCTCATTCTGCCAGAGTCAAAGCTGCTCACACAGCACGAGGTCGAGGCGTTCCAGTCGTGGAGATTTGTCTGACGGCAACATGGGCATCTTTGCACACGTTTGCAAAGCATTTTTGCCTGAACAATCAGGTACAGAGAGACAGACACTTTGCCCATTCAGTCCTACAGGACTTTTTAGTGTAAGTAGAAGTATCCACAGCCCACCACCAAGAGCTTCTGGCTTGGGTATCTCTTAAAAGGTAAAGAATCTGCAGCTAGAAGTCTCTATCAGATGAACAAGTTACTTAACTTCAGTAACACATTATCTGGTAGAGACTGTATCTAGCTGCAGATTCCTTACACCCACCCATGCCTCCGCGTCCTGCGGATATGTCTAGTAGTGTTAGGGTTTATCCCTTTCACGGCCCTAGTTTTGCACAGACAAAATGTTGGTTCTATCTATGACTGCGCTTCTGGTGTGGAAGTTTTGTGGATAAAAGAACTGATGTACGCGTGCCGGGGTGGTGCCTTTATAGGCGACTGTGATGTCACAGACGGCTCCAACGACGCTGATGAAGCCACACGGAGCTGAAAGACGTACGCCGAGCCGAAAAACGACACCCGATTGCGCACGCAGGGTATTGCTCAGAAACAAATTCTGGATTCGAAGCTGACGCCAGAGAATTCAAAGGTAAAGAATCAGCAGCTAGATAGAGTTTCTACCAGCTAATGCGTTACGGAACATAAGTAACTTGTTCGTTTAGGTTGTATGTAGTTGGTAATGGCAACACTTGGATGGCATTTGATATTGATGCCACCAGAGGCTTCAACACCAAGACAAATGTGGGGCTGTGCCTATATGTGACTTTCTTAACATTGACATGGCCAGTGCCATTCACATAGCTGAGCTATTCATTGTTAGGTGCTGTGTGTGGGATCTGTATTTAGTAGTCAACCAGTTAGGCGTAGTGGTTTGGGCCCAGCTTCTGTATGCTCCACCTTTCCTGCATGTGGTGTGCCAGTCAGGTTGTGGCTGTATTATGAACATATGGGTGTATATGTGTGTAATGTACAATGAATGTGGTGTAGTGTGGCATATGTGTTGTTTTGTCCTACAAGGTTGGCGTGTTGTCTGTGTAAAAATTGGTAAGGTGGCTTACCTACGAGTAGCCCATTGCCATATTGCCCATCCTGGAACCGCTTGTTGATGGTGGAATGCCGGAATATGTAGGCATCATGAACGAGGCTTGGATATTTGGCTAGGATGTTTCTGAAGAGCTCACGGTGGTCCAGAATGGCCTGCACGTTTATAGAATGGGTGTGTTTTCGGTTCCTGTAGAGGTGTTCCTTTGCAGCAGGTGGCACACGTTGGACATGGGCGCTGTCCATTGCACCCAGCAAATGCGGGAACCCAGCAATTTGGAAGAAACCTTTGTTGATCTCCTGCTGCAGTTGCTGGGTGTTGGTGAAGCAGATGAGGTGGGGTAGGAAGGCCAAGAAGGATGGCTGGGAGATACCAGCCCCTTTTGCGCCCGTCATCTGCAATGATCCTTACACAAGCATATGGAGTATAGCGAAGAGTTTGGGCATGGGTGGAATAGTTGTTGGAGTTTCCACCCTGCAGTGATGTCTGGCGCAATGTGGTGCGGCAGGCGTACAATGGACTCCTGCTTCAGACAGTAAGTTCTGATGACATCTTTTCCCTGAGCGCAAGGATGGTTGTGCGCTGTCGAAACATCCTCTCCCGCCTTCTGCGCTGCCTTTGTGGCTGCTGAGGTGGTGTTTGGGGCTCCTGCGTTTGTGCTGAAGGGAGCTGTTGTTGTCCCTGTCATCTGCGGCGTGTGCCAAGCTGGAGCATTAACAGTTCCATGTTGTCCAGGAGGTTGCTAACGCTCCTTCTGTGTTTTTTTTTTTTTTAGTAGTGTGTGGGCCTCCTTTTAACACCTGGATTGACGCTAATCTGACTGTCATTTTTTAGGGACTGGTATTGTAATGTGTGTCATTTTAGCATTGGGCTATAAATATGGCGCTGGAGAGCTAGCGTAATTTTTTGGAAGGGAATGCCTACTTTGCATAGCATTGTCACAAAACGATACAAGGTAGGGCGCTCCCAAACAATTACGCTAACTCTGGAATTTTTTCGCTACACGGGTCTAGAGACAAAATTTATAAATATGATGCTTGGTTAGCACCGCTATTGCACAAAAAAATTGAGCAAAGGGGGCGCAAATGTTTCTTAAAAATGGGCCTGAGTTTGTCAAAGAATGTAAAGAAAAATCTGAACTTTGCATGTATTGGGGAAATGTTTTACACATGATAGTGCTAATGAAAAACTTGGTACATGCTGATCGGGAAGGTGACTGGAAGCAGCACATGAAGACTGCACAGTCACAGATTATTGCGTTTCGCGAATTCAATTGTATTAACTACCTGAGATATGAATCCTGGTATTTGGAAAGAGGGAAGAAGGTAGAGGTGGAAAAACCATACCTCTACAGAAAATTAATCCAGAGACATTTTGTGGTGAAAGATATAAAACTGTAACAGACAGTCCAGGGATCACAAAATAGCTCCAAGGGAATTGTTGCTAAGACATGTAAAAGTGAACATGTTGCTCAATGGCAGTTAGTTTACCATGAAGTCCTTTCTATTTGCATTGTTGTCAGAGAGATGACAAATTCAAAATTAATGGACCATCATGAAACTGTTCCTCACCACAAACTTGTGGGAAAGAGAGGGGAATGTTTTAATAAACATGTTGACAGCCTTCTTCATTTCACGCAGCAGCAAAGAAACCCCTTTGAAGTGACTGAGCCTGTGTGATCACGACCACGGCGGAAACCGCCAACATAGACAGCCACTTTAACACTCCGACCGCCACAGCGGTACAAACAAACAGCGGGGCGGTAACCGCCAACAGACAGGCGGAAGACAATGTACTGCCCACCCTATCACAACCCGGCAATCCGACACATTTTCCGGGGCTGAACCAACGCGAATAAAAACACGGTGGAAACAGTACACAGAAGGGAAAATCACTCACCTCTCCACACCCCACGAGGAAACAGGACGCCATGGAGCCAGAACTAAAGATCCTGCTGACAATGATCTTCCTGCTCCTCTATCAGGAGCTCCAACGATGGCAGCGACAACCACGGTGAGTACTGCACCTACAACACAGGGGAGGAGGAAGGGGGGAGGGGGGAGGGAAAAGAGAGTGACACACGCAACACAAAACACCCCCACCCTCACCCACAACACCATACACACAAATACATGCTGCAACATGACATTTACACCCCCCACACCCCCTTGGAAGAACCAAAAGACAAAAGGAAATGATTTGAACGATTGTAATCAATAAAAATCCAGTAGTCAAAACTCCGAATCCAGTATATACAAATATGTACACCAAATACACAAGTCTGGATAGTGCACCAATCATTGTCCGTGGACCACTGGGCCCAAAATGCATGGGCGAGGCCCACACTAGATACCTGACTGGAAACGTAGAGAACACTGCAGGGGCATCAGATCAAAATTAAACAGGCACCTCAGGGGGAAGGGAAGGGGGGGGCACCTCAGCCGGATGAACGCATGACGCCACTGCTCCACGAGGGGGCTCCATGCCCACAGTTTGGTCCTGGGGAGTGCAAAGCTACAGTATCACAAGTCTTTTCAGTGGGTGGTTTGCCCACTGCTTTATCCTGGGGAGTGCAAAGCCACAGTCTCACAAGTCTTTTCAGTGGGTTGGTTGCTCACTGCTGCATCTTGGGGAGTGCAATGCCACAGTCTCACAAGTCTTTTCAGTGGGTGGGTTGCTCACTGCTTTATCCTGGGGAGTGCAAAGCCACAGTCTCTCAAGTGGATAACAGTCTCCACTGGTTCTGGAGGGGGCTTTGTGCCCAGAGTGCTTCATCCTGCCAAGGACGGAGGTAGTGGACGCCTTTCTCCACTGAAAGTGATGGTTCATGGAAGCTGCCCAGGCTCCTGGAGCTCATCACCATACTCGGACGACTGATCACTGGGGATGGCAGCCATGTCTGCGGTGGTGCCACTGGCTCAGGATGTCGGGGGCCGCTGGCAGTGCTTGCGGCAGGCTCTATGGCGGTGGCGCTGGTAGCGGGCTCTGTGGCAGCAGTGCTGGTTGCGGGCCCTGTGGCAGCGGTGCTGATGGCGGGCTCCGAGGCAGCGGTGCTGGCTGCGGGCTCTGTGGCAGCGGTGCTGGTGGCGGGCTCTGTGGCAGCGGTGCTGGCGGCGGGCTCTGTGGCAGCGGTGCTGGCGGCTGGCTCTGTGGCAGCGGTGCTGGTGGCGGGCTCTGTGGCAGCGGTGCTGGTTGCGGGCTCAGTGGCGGCGGTGCTGGTTGCGGGCTCTGTGGCGGCGGTGCTGGCGGCGGGCTCTGTGGCGGTGGTGCTGGTTGCGGGCTCTGTGGCGGCGGTGCTGGTTGCGGGCTCAGTGGCAGCGGTGCTGGTTGCGGGCTCAGTGGCAGCGGTGCAGCAGCAGGCTCTGTGGCGGCGGTGCTGGTTGCGGGCTCTGTGGCAGCGGTGCTGATGGCGGGCTCTGTGGCAGCGGTGCTGGCGGTAGGCTCCGAGGCAGCGGTGCTGGCTGCGGGCTCTGTGGCAGCGGTGCTGGTGGCGGGCTCTGTGGCAGCGGTGCTGGCGGCGGGCTCTGTGGCAGCGGTGCTGGCGGCTGGCTCTGTGGCAGCGGTGCTGGTGGCGGGCTCTGTGGCAGCGGTGCTGGTTGCGGGCTCTGTGGCGGCGGTGCTGGTTGCGGGCTCTGTGGCGGCGGTGCTGGCGGCGGGCTCTGTGGCGGTGGTGCTGGTTGCGGGCTCTGTGGCGGCGGTGCTGGTTGCGGGCTCAGTGGGAGCGGTGCTGGTTGCGGGCTCTGTGGCAGCGGTGCTGATGGCGGGCTCTGTGGCAGCGGTGCTGGCGGTAGGCTCTGTGGCAGCGGTGCTGGCGGTAGGCTCTGTGGCAGCGGTGCAGGTGGCGGTCTTCTCCGCCGCACAGGTTGGCATCGACGTGGAAAGAAGGTGTGACACTGGTCCCTCAGTCGGTGCCACCATTCCCTCTCCTGACCTTCCCTTCAGTTTCTGGCCCTTACCCACCTTTGATGATGGCGCAGCTGTCTTGCCACTATCCCCTTTTGTTTTCGCAGGTGTTTTCTGCTTGTCCCTCCGGGATGTGGGCAACTTTTTTAGCTTGGCAGGTGGCAGAACGTCCTTGCCCTCGCTCCGTGGCACACTGGCAGCCCTGATGGTTGGCGCACTCCAATAGCCTGCAGTTGCTGGCACCACTGTGCCTGGGGATGTGGTGGCTGAGGTGCTGGGTTGGGACCTGGAAAGCCTGGCCCTAGGGGACGGACGGGGGGGAGGTGTAGGGAAGAGGTCAATATTAGCCAGGAAAGGTTTTTTAGACACACAGGGATGGGTAAATGGAGGGGGTTTTGGAGTGGAGGGAGAGGTAGTGGTTGTAGGAGGTGTACGTCTGCTGAATTTGGGTGAAGGTGCATGGGCTGGAGGCTGTTGTGAGTTGGATGGCTGTTGGGTGGGTGTGTGCCTGCATTTGTGTACTTTGGGAGGAGGGATCACTGATACACTGGGAGAGGACACAGGGGATGTGTGAATGGTAGTGGGGGTGGTGATTGCACATCAGCGGTGTGTGGTGATGGGCGTGCTGGTGATGGAGGTAGTGGCTGAAGATGTAGTGCATGCAGGTGTGAGTGGAGACGAGACTGGGAAGGAGGAGGGAGACGTGGAGGAGGGGGACACAGTGGAGGCAGTGGATGTTGGTATGTCTGCATGGGTATGATGCTTGTGTGAGTGCCTGAGGGATGTGTGGTGCTTATGTTTGCCTGAGCCTCTTTTGTGTGTTGAGGTGTGTGCATGCTGGTCTGATGGTGTGCTTGGGATAGGTTGAGGTAGAGGAGATTGGGTCTGGGTGGAGGAAGTTGGAGGGGGAGGCTAGACACAGGGACAATGGCTGCCATCAGTGCTGAGGCCAGAGCCTGAAATGCTCTCTGTTGGGCTTCCTGGCCAGAATGAATGCCCTCCAGGTATGCATTTGTTTGTTGCAAATGCCTCTCAACACCCTGGATGGCATTCAGAATAGTAGACTGCCCAACAGTGAGGGATCTCAGGAGGTCAATAGCCTTCCCACTGAGGGCAGCAGGGCTGACTGGGGCAGGGCCTGAGGTGCCTGGGGCGAAGGAGATGCCCACCCTCCTGGGTGAGCAGGCACGGGACACATGCTGAGGGGCTGCTGGGAGGGCGGTGCTGGTAGGGGGGGTGGCAGCTGTACCTGTTGATGTGGGGGCACAGAAGGGCCCGCCACCGCAAGGGAGCTCCCATTAGAGGAGGAGTCGCTGTCACTGCTGTCACCTCGTGTCCCAGCCGTGGAGCTCCCCTCGCCCTCTGTCCCACTGGTGGCTTCTGACTCAGTTGTTTCGCCCTCCAGGACCAAGTGGGATGCAGCTCCCTCCTGCTCCGGTGCCACTACTCCTCCACCTGATGATGCTATTGCACACTAGAACAGGGAGACCACAAAAAGGAGGGGGGGGAAGATAGAAGAAAGACATGTTCAGTGCATGCAACACCACTACCGTTGGACACTACAGACACAGCAGCCCTCTGCACTACGCCATGCACTTATTGTTCCTAGATTATTCACATGTCCATGGGGTACAAGGCCTAAGCCCAATTGCTGCACACATGGAAGTCACAGGAGCCTGACTAGGTGTAGATGGCAGTAACCACTAGTGGGGTTGGGGTTCCACCCAACCTGCCTCTCAAGGGACCTTGCCTACCAAGCTCGCTCTGGCCTATGGGAACCCACTAAAGACACCTCGTAATGTGTGCAGAGTAAGATGAATGTGACTGTACTCACCCCCTTGTGGCTGCTGTGATGCCCTCAAGCGCCCATCCAACTCCGGATACGCCACCGCCAGGATCCGGAACATCAGGGGGGTCATGGTTCGACGGGCACCTCTCCCACGTTGGGAGGCCATCCCCAGCTGGGCCTCCGCCATCTTCTTGCTCCAGCAGCGAATGTCCTCCCATCTTTTCCGGCAGAGGGTGCTCCGTCTGTGGTGGACCCCCAGGGTCCGGACGTCCTTGGCGATGGCACGCCAAATATCCTTCTTCTGGTGGGCGCTGACCTAGAGGAATAGTACAGGGGAAAAGGAAGATCTTTACCCGTCCGGACCGTCATACTCCGTCCGCTCATGCAGGCCTCAGTCCCCCCCCCCCCAATGTATCTTCCATCCACACCACTCCAAACAGGCATTGCTCATGCAGCATGCTCACAGTGAACTCACCTGTTTGTCTGGAGGACCGTACAGTTGTGTGTACTGGGGGAGGACCCCATCCACTAATTTCTCCAACTCCTCCAAAATGAAGGCAGGGGCCTTTTTCCCAGACCCATGAGCCATCGTTGCTTCCAGACTTAGGTCACAGCAGCACTTGCAGTGTTGGTCCTCTCTTGTTGAAGGTCAGGTATCAAGTGAGTGAACAGACAGAAAATGGCAGTCACGTCCGCAGCGGTGCGTACCGTCACCGCCGGTGTACATCGCCATTGGCTCCTCGGACCCATAGGGTCCAATGTTGACCAATGCAGGATTGCGCCGTGATCTTCGACCGCCTACTGCGACGGTGTAGAACGCCAGCGCAGTTACCTTAAATCCCCTTGTCCCACCTTACAGGTCAGGCAGCCGCCATTTCAGGGAGTCACATGGCATTAATAATAAATGCGTCACACCTATCTAGGCCTTGCATACACACAGTAAAAGGCACATTGCGAATTAATAAATGTGTGCAAATGACATTTTGTGATACCTCCGTGTAGGCTGACTCTCTGCTCGCTGTTTTCCTCCATAGGGCACGTCCGCTGGGGCAGGTGATGAGATGGCGGCATCCTCCGGTGTACAGACCGCTGGTGGACCTGTCGACAATGGAATAGAGACACGTAATAGTCACCTACAGACTTGATCGTGCAACAATCCATGAACTGTGTGCCCAGTTGGAACCAGACCTGATGTCAGCTAGCCGCCGTCCCACAGGGATACCCCCTCTAGTGCAGGTCCTGTCAGTATTCCATTTCCTGGCAAGTGGGTCCTTTCAAACAACAGTGGCCATTGCATCAGGGATGTCCCAGCCAATGTTCTCTAACGTGCTGTCCAGAGTGTTGTCTGCCTTTCTGAAACACATGCGTAGTTACATCATTTTCCCTCAGGTGGAGGATTTGCCTACAGTAAAAGGTGACTTCTTTGCACTGGGACATATCCCCAACATTATAGGTGCCATTGATGGCAGAAACCGGAAAAGCTATCATTCGATGAATGTGCAGATGGTGTGTTTGGCAGACAAATACATCTCCCATGTGAATGCCAAATTTCCTGGCTCAATGCATGACGCTTACATTCTGAGGCATAGCAGCATGCGTTATGTGATGGGGCAACTTCAGAGGCACTGTGCATGGCTAATAGGTGAGGACAAGGATCCTATACAGTGTGAATAGGCGTCTGGGTATGGGGTTGTTCCTACGGGTTAGTGTGTGTCTAACAGTTGTCCCTCGAAATTTGCAGGTGACTGTGGGTACCCCAATCTGTCATGGCTACTGACCCCAGTGAGAAATCCCAGGACAAGCTCAGAGGAACTCTACAATGAGGCACATGGGCGAACTAGGAGGGTGATCGAACGGACCTTCGGCCTCCTGAAGGCCAGGTTCCGGTGCCTCCATATGACAGGTGGTTCTCTCTACTACTCACCAAAGAAGGTGTGCCAGATCATCGTGGCCTGCTGTATGCTGCACAACCTGGCTTTGCGACGACAGGTGCCTTTTCTGCAGGAGTATGGTCCACCTTGTGGTCTTGTGGCAGCTGTGGAGCCTATGGACAGTGAACAAGAGGAGGCAGAAGAAGAGGATATCGACAACAGAAACAGCGTTATCCAGCAATACTTCCAGTGAGATACAGGTAAGAAGATGTCACTGCCTCACACATCTCATACCATTGTTTGAGCTATCAGAAGTCTGCCATTTTCACCCAGTGTATGGACCCTGACTTGTCACTTTGACTTTCCATTTTACAGATGTGAGTCCCACTTTGTGCCCTCTGCTATATTTCCTCCAGCCCTACAACTGTGTTTCATCGGTATGTGGACAATTAAATTGACATTGCTATATTCCATAGTTATTGCAATTACACATTAGTGAAAGCACAGACAGACTCCAAATTGTTTTGTGATTGATGTGTGTTTATTTCTGTGCAAATAAGTGGAGGGGGTTGTAAAATGGTCAGGGGTGATGATGGAGGAATGTCCATGGCAGAGGCCAGTCTATTTGTTTCACAGGTGCATTGTCCAAAGGGGCATAGGAAGTGGAGCAATGGCAGTTGAAGGATGGACAGGGTGACAAAGTGGGAGAGAAGGGAAACATTCAGGGGGGTCTCATTTCCTGGCAGGAGTTTTGCCAATGTTCTCTGTCTTGTTCCTGGATCTCAGGGACCGTTTGCGGGGTGGATCTCCATCTGCAGGGGTGGGGTGCTGGTGTTGTGGTCCTGTGGCGGTGCCTCCTGTCCACTAGCGCCGGCAGAGGGCTGTTCATCATCCAGGCTAGGGTCGGGGGCCCCATGTTGTGCCACAGTGTCCCTCCTGGCGTTGACAAGGTCCTTCGGCACCCCTACAATGGTGACCAGGGTGGTGTTAATGGACTTAAGTTCCTCCCTGATCCCCAGATAATGTTCCTCCTGCAGCCGCTGGGTCTCCTGAAAGTTGGCCAGTACCGATGCCATCGTCTCCTGGGAATGATGGTACGCTCCCATGATGTTGGAGAGGGCCTCGTGGAGAGTGGGTTCCCTGGGCCTCTCCTCCCCCTGTAGCACAGCTGTCCTCCCAGTTCCCCTGTTTTCCTGTTCCTCTGTCCCCTGAACCGTGTGCCCACTGCAACTGCCCCCAGGTCCATGGTTTTCTTGGGGTGGTGGGTTTGCTTGGGTTCCCTGTAGTGGTGGACATACTGCTGCTTGACGTGTCCTGGGGACAGAGGGATGGGCCCGCTGAGTGGGTGCTGTGCTGGTGTTTCCTGAGGGGGGAGGCTCTGTGGTGGCTTGTGCCAGTGTCAGGGGAACCGACTGTCCGAGGTCCCAGATGGGCCGGGCTGGTCATCTTGATCCAGTTGTGCAGAGATGCTGTCATCACTGTGGGCCTCTTCTGTGGGGGGACTGGATATGTCTGGAACCTCCTGTCCGGTGACATTGGGTAGGGGTCCTGCTGGGGTGTAAAGGCATGATTATTGCATCTGTGTGTGCCATCGTGTGCAATGGCTGAGTAACCCTGTACTCCAGTGCTTGCATTCTTGTCTAGGTTCTTGTGTGATATTTGGTTTGGGGTCTGTGTGGGTATCTGTAGTGGACATGCTTTGGTGATGGGTGTCCCTGCTTTGGTGTTGCATGCAGGGCTTGATGTTGGGATGGGTGGGTTGTGACAGTGGGACATATGTGAGGTGTTGGAGTGATGGGGTGAGGGTGAGGGTGGGGGTATGTGATGGCATGCAGGTAGGGTGGGAGATATAATAGTTAAGAGTTGACTTACCAGAGTCCATTCCTCCTGCTACTCCTGCGAGACCCTCAGGATGCAGTATTGCCAAGACTTGCTCCTCCCATGTTGTTAGTTGTGGGGGACTAAGTGGGGGTCCACCGCCAGTCCTCTGTACAGCAATCTGGTGTCTGGATACCACGGAGCGCACCTTCCCCGTAGGTCATTCCACCTCTTCCTGATGTCATCCCGTGTTCTTGGATGCTGTCCCACTGCGTTGACCCTGCCGACGATTCTGTGCCATAGCTCCATCTTCCTAGCAATGGAGGTGTGCTGCACCTGTGATCCGAATAGCTATGGCTCTACCCGGACGATTTCCTCCACCATGACCCTGAGCTCCTCCTCAGAGAACCTGGGGTGTCGTTGTGGTGCCATGATGTGGTGTGGGTGATGTGGTGTGTGTTGTGATGTGTGAGGGGATGTGTTGTTGTGTGTTGTTTGAGGTGCGGGGATGTTGTGTGAGTGATGATGTTGTGTGTCTGTGGATGCTAGTGTTGTTTCTGGTGGTGTCTCTCTGTGGCCTTCTTTCGGAATTTTTGGTAGTAAGGGTTTGTGGGTGTGTGTTTTATATTGGATTGGGTGTGTGGAAGGGGTGTGTGTATATGTATCAGGTGTGTGTATTTCGATTTGTCCTATGTGGTTGTGTTTTGTAAATGTGTGTGTATTTTGAGCGCGGCGGTGTGTACTGCCAATGGAATACCGCGGTTGAAAGACCGCCGCGTGGATTCGTGGGTCGTGAGAGTGTGGGCGTATTCCTGTTGGCGTGACGGTGGAGGTCTTGTTTTCGCCAGTTTATCACTGACCTTTTGTAAGGAAATGCCTCCTTGGCATGGTTACCCCCTGACTTTTTGCCTTTGCTGATGCCAAGTTATGATTTGAAAGTGTGCTGAGACCTGCTAACCAGGCCCCAGCACCAGTGTTCTTTCCCTAACCTGTACTTTTGTTTCCACAATTGGCACACCCTGGCATCCAGGTAAGTCCCTTGTAACTGGTACCAAGGGCCCTGATGCCAGGGAAGGTCTCTAAGGGCTGCAGCATATCTTATGTCACCCTGGGGACCCCTTACTCAGCACAGACACACTGCTTGCCAGCTTGTGTGTGCTGGTGGGGATAAAAAGACTAAGTCGACATGGCACTCCCCTCAGGGTGCCATGCCAACCTCACACTGCCTACAGGTATAGATAAGTCACCCCTCTAGCCGGCCTTACAACCCTAAGGCAGGGTGCACTATACCATAGGTGAGGGCATAAGTGCATGTGAGCACTATGCCCCTACAGTGTCTAAGCAAAACCTTAGACATTGTAAGTGCAGGGTAGCCATAAGAGTATATGGTCTGGGAGTCTGTCATGCACGAACTCCACAGCACCATAATGGCTACACTGAATACTGTGAAGTTTGGTATCAAACTTCTCAGCACAATTAAATGCACACTGATGCCAGTGTACATTTTATTGTAACATACACCCCAGAGGGTACCTTAGAGGTGCCCCCTGAAGCCTTAACCAACTACCAGTGTAGGCTGACTAGTTTCAGCAGCCTGCCACACACCAGACATGTTGCTGGCCACATGGGGAGAGTGACTTTGTCACTCTGTGGCTAGTAACAAAGCCTGTACTGGGTGGAGGTGCTTCTCACCTCCCCCTGCAGGAACTGTAACACCTGGCGGTGAGCCTCAAAGGCTCACCCCCTTTGTTACAGCACCCCAGGGCACTCCAGCTAGTGGAGTTGCCCGCCCCCTCCGGCCATGGCCCCACTTTTGGCGGCAAGGCCAGAGGAGATAATGAGAAAAACAAGGAGGAGTCACTGGCCAGTCAGGACAGCCCCTAAGGTGTCCTGAGCTGAGGTGACTCTGACTTTTAGAAATACTCCATCTTGCAGATGGAGGATTCCCCCAATAGGGATAGGAATGTGCACCCCTCCCCTCTGGGAGGAGGCACAAAGAGGGTGTAGCCACCCTCAGGGCTAGTAGCCATTGGCTACTAACCCCCCAGACCTAAACACACCCCTAAATTGAGTATTTAGGGGCTCCCAGAACACAGCAAGATAGATTCCTGCAACCTAAGATGAAGAAGGACTGCTGAGCTGAAAAACCCTGCAGAGAAGACGGAGACACCAACTGCTTTGGCCCCAGCTCTACCGGCCTGTCTCCCCACTTCTAAAGACACTGCTCCAGCGACGCGCTCCACAGGGACCAGCGACCTCTGAAGCCTCAGAGGACTGCCCTGCATCCAGAAGGACCAAGAACTCCTGAGGACAGCGGCTCTGTTCCACAAAGACTGCAACTTTGCAACAAAGAAGCAACTTTGAAACAACACACGTTTCCCGTCGGAAGCGTGAGACTTTGCACTCTGCACCTGACGCCCCCGGCTCGACTTGTGGAGAACAAACACCACAGGGAGGACTCCCCGGTGACTACGAGACCGTGAGTAGCCAGAGTTGACCCCACTGAACCCCCACAGCGACGCCTGCAGAGGGAATCCCGAGGCTCCCCCTGACCGCGACTGCCTGCTTCAAAGACCCGACACCTGGTAAAGATTCTGCATCCGCAGCCCCCAGGACCTGAAAGATGCGACCTCCAGTGCAGGAGCGGTCCCCAGGTGGCCCTCTCCCTTGCCCAGGTGGTGGCTACCCTGAGGAGCCCCCCCCTTGCCTGCCTGCATCGCTGAAGAGACCCCTTGGTCTCCCATTGAAACCTATTGCGAACCCGACGCTTGTTTGCCCACTGCACCCGGCCGCCCCTGTGCCGCTGAGGGTGTACTTTCTGTGCTGACTTGTGTCCCCCCCTGGTGCCCTACAAAATCCCACTGGTCTGCCCTCCGAAGACGCGGGTACTTACCTGCTGGCAGACTGGAACCGGGGCACCCCTTCTCCATTGAAGCCTATGCGTTTTGGGCACCACTTTGACCTCTGCATCTGACCGGCCCTGAGCTGCTGGTGTGGTAACTTTGGGGTTGCCCTGAACCCCCAACAGTGGGCTACCTTGGACCCAACTTTGAACCCCGTAGGTGGTTTACTTACCTGCAAAAACTAACAAACACTTACCTCCCCCAGGAACTGTTAAAAATTTCAGTGTCTAGTTTTAAAATAGCTATATGTCATTTATGTGAAAACTGTATATGCTATTTTGCTTATTCAAAGTTCCTAAAGTTCCTAAGTGAAGTACCTTTAATTTAAAGTATTGTTTGTAAATCTTGAACCTGTGGTTATTAAAATAAACTAAGAAAATATATTTTAATATACAAAAACCTTTTGGCCTGGAATTGTCTCTGAGTGTGTGTTCCTCATTTATTGCCTGTGTGTGTACAACAAATGCTTAACACTACCCTCTGATAAGCCTACTGCTCGACCACACTACCACAAAATAGAGCATTAGAATTATCTCTTTTTGCCACTATCTTACCTCTAAGGGGAACCCTTGGACTCTGTGCATGCTATTTCTTACTTTGAAATACAGAACCAACTTCCTACACCTTTGGTGTGGCGGACTTGTGTGGGTGTCTGTATTATGGTGGATTCCGAGCTGTGGGTTGTGATAGCTGTAGCGGAATTCTGCCGCCGCAGCGGTGTGTTGGCGGTCTTCTGCATGGCGGTAAGCGGCATTTACCGCCAATGTTGTAATGAGGGCCTATGTGTATAACAATATAAAGACACGTCTACTAGATGTCCTGGAACAGGGATCAAAACTATATGCAGAACTGAAGTAGGAAAGATTTGTATTGAAAGAGAAAAAGCTGTTTGACATAATCAATAAAGCTAAACTTCCACGCTTTAATTGCCATAGTAAGAGTTTCATCCAACCAGCCACTACAAAACAGGTTACAAAAAAACAACTTTCACAAGCACATAAAGAGATGGAAGAAGCAAATGAAAGGGGGTAATTTATCAAGGACATTCTGTTGCATGATCTTCTTCCAACAAATGTGTTATTTGATGGAGATGCTGCAACAAAACCAGTGAAGCACAACCTTGTACAAGAGCTCAGGAAAAAAACGTTCACCTGAATAATTTTAATTTGAAAAGGTGTCCTCATTGAAAACTGCTGTTGTTGTGGAGTATATGTTACAATTGCGAATAGTCAAGATTTCAGCCATGCAAAACGTCTGAGAGGTCATTCAGACTGTTCTACAGATATCAAAGTCAGTGTACTCCTTGCAAGAACCGCACAATATCTTGAACTAGCTGTCAAAGAATGTGAGAGAATCAGACAAATTTCTACAAGTGGAATAATTGACCTTGCCTGCATCAAAAATTAAACACCTATACCTGTGCAACTTGATACATTCTGGTCATCAACATCGAACAAGATGAACCTGGAAACGTTAACTCACCAGAACATTGCTGATGCTTCAGTGAACACCGGCCTTCCAATTATTGCAAATGGAGGACGGTGACCTTTGTGTTGTGCCACATGCTGAGTTGTCTGTTTTAAATGGTTCCACTCGAGTCACTGCACTGTGAAATGACACATATGTTATTATTGTGCTACTTATATTTGTTGCAATGTTCAGAAGTCAAGGATTGTCAGAGATATGGATACGTTATGGAACAGAAAAGAAAAGACACTTAATCCCACTTCATATTCTGTATATGAAACTTGACGCAGAAATGCCCAGTGTCCTTATCAAGGCACATATTCTTACGGGTGATGACACTATAAGCAAAATTGGAATAAATCTTGGGAGCTTTGCCTGCTGAACCTATCAAGTTTCTAAAAGGCTTTACTGGTACAGAAGAAGAACGTGACTTTACAGACGTAGAAAATTACCTTGTGCATGTGTGGGAAACATGTTCTTACTGTCACACATTTGACGATCTTCAGTACAGTGAGTTCAAGAGATCATTCCCACTAAGTGACCTTCCACAGCATCATATTCTGTGCTTGGACACATTAAAAGAGCGTTCTACTTGATCAGAAAATGTGTAAATGTTTTGGATCATGCATATGTAGAGAAAGATCCATGTGAATTTCATTGGGAAGATATTGATGGGGTGCTAAAACCTTCGAAATTTCTAAAGCCTCTCCCCACAGAACTTACATGTACTTGAAAAACCTATCCCTGTTGATTTGTTTTTCTCAAATGTTCAACATTCTGCAACTGTAACACTAGTGATTGCCGAAACAAATAAAGTAAACTATGAAAATGTGTCTAAAACGGAACTGATAAACTTATTTTTTCACATTCAGATCATAAACATTGTTTGGTGTATACATAAAGGTATTAAAACCATTATTATTCATTTCATTTCTATATATGGCTCTTCTTCCTCTATTATAATTGCTGTTTTGGAAAATGGCGGAAAAGTTGCACTGAGGAGGTATTTCTGTCTCTACAAGACTACTTGACCCCCATAACACGTTTTGACACCAAAATGAAGTATAGAGATCTCATGCAACACATCTTTAAAAATGTCATCCAGAAAAATACAGCTTGGATCAGCAATGTCTTCCCAAGCTAAATTACTTCTGTAATGATCCAAAAATGCAAATCCAAAATGAAAATCTCTGGACAACATTTGTTTTACGGAGGTATATCAGGGGGCATGGATTAATAAATGTTCCGAAGTCACACCTGACTACCTCTCGGACACTCCCTTTTATTGGAGCTGTTGTGGACATGGTGAAGTTTCTGGCTTATCTTCCTGAGCAGTGAGTCCAATATGTTCAGGCTGCTATATCAATGTTTCAGCCTCTATCCTAGATTTCAGTGAAACTGACTCGGAGCCTTGCTGGGCCTCATGGCAACCTGCATCCTTCTGATGAAACCTGTCTCATGGCATATGCGGGCTATGCAGTGGGACCTGAAGTTCCAGTGGGCGTAGCATCAGGGGAATCTCTCTGACATGATCCAGATCTCGGATGGAACTGCAAAAGACCTGCAGTGGTGGTTAACAAATGTGATTGGGCCAGAGGCTGATCCCTCTCCCTTCCCCAACCAGATCTGACAGTAGTGACAGATGTATCACTCCTGGGATGGAGTGGCCATCTGGGAGAGTTGGAGTTCAGAGAAATCTGATCTCCGGTGGAAGCAGGACATCAACATGCTGGAGCTCTGTGCGATTCAAGTGGCATTGAAAGCCTTTCTAACCTCGATCAAAGGAACAGTACTGCAGGTGTTCACGGACAACACTACCGCCATATGATACTGCATAAGCAGGGCGAGATGGGGTTGTTGACCCTTTGTCAAGAGGCTCTGCGCTTCTCTACATGGCTTGAACAGCAGGGCATATCCCTGGTGGTTCAACATCTGGTGAGCTCTGTGAACGCCATAGCAGACAAACAGCTGGAAATGCTTAGCAGATCACGAATGGTGTCCTCATCTTGAGGTGACGCAAGGCCTCTGTCAGCAGTGGGGAGAGCCTCCATTACATCTGTTCACCTCCACAGAGAGTGCCCAATGTCAGCAGTTTTGTGTGCTGGAGTTTCTAAGGCGGCACTCGCTCAGAGATGCTTTTAGTATCAAGTGGAATTGTGCCTTAACACTCCTGCCTGGAGTTCTCAAGAAGATCGATAATGACTGGGTCTAAGTCATCCTTGTTGTTCCGGACTATGCTCAGAGAGTCTGGTATCCCGAGCTGCTGAGCATGTCCATCAATCCTCCAATCAGACTACCCCTTCAGGAAGATCTTGTGTCACAGCAGCAGGGGAGGGTTCTTTCCCTGAATGTTTTCCCCAACACAGCCACCTCTCCTCCCACCTCAGAGACCAACACTGGCTCCCATTCAACAAGTGCATGACATACAAACTCCTGATCCACACCTATAAGGCACTACACAACTTAGGACCGGAATACCTCAACCACTGCCTCACCTTCTACTTGCACAACAGACAACTCTGCTTTTCCCAGCTCACCTTCTCAGCCATTCCCAAGATCCAAAAAAGCACAGCAGGAGGAAGATCCTTCTCCTACTTCACAGCCCATACATGGAACACCCTACCTCTCAAACTCAGACAGACAGCATCACTGAAGCAGTTCGGGAAGGACTTCAAGACCTGGCTTTTCAATTGAGCAGCAAGCCCGCAAACAGTCCTTGAGACCCTACGGGTGATCAGCCGCACTTTAGAAATTACTGATTGATTGATTGATTTATCTGCTATTTCTGCCTTTTTGCGGTTGCTTGATCAACCCTCCTTGTTTATCTCCTGTACATTGGTCCCTCAAAGGCCTTACTCATCTCTTCCCTCCTTCCCTGTTCATTATGCCCCAGTGGGACCTTAATATGGTTTTTGACCTTTTTTGATGTGGCTCCTATGGAGTCTCTTCACAACTGTCCCCTCAGGCTGCTCACATTGAAAACACCCTTCCTCATGGCAAGTGCATCTGCTTGTAGAGTGAGTGAGCTGAAGGCCTTATCATCTAAGCTGGCTTACCTCTTTATCCATCCTGACAAAGTGGTGCTTTGTACTAGGGCTTCTTTTTTGCCAAAAGTTATCACGCCTTTTCATATAGGCCAATA
Organism: Pleurodeles waltl; assembly: GCF_031143425.1. NCBI lineage: Eukaryota > Metazoa > Chordata > Amphibia > Caudata > Salamandridae > Pleurodeles > Pleurodeles waltl. Next base: position 780,378,630 of record NC_090449.1, read on the forward strand.
TATCACTGTGCCTACTTTTTGCACCCCTGTCATCCTTCTAAGGAAGAGGAAAGACTTCACCACCTGTACCCAAAAAGAGTGTTGGTCAAACAAAGAGTTCCAGGTGTACGACCAACTCTTCATAGGGTATGTGGGCACAAAGAAAGGATCAGGCGGTCTGCATCAAGATCTGCTACGCAGTGGCGAAAAAGCAACCCCCTGAGGTCTTGCATGTTCATTTTAGCAGAGCTAAAGCTTAAACCAGTGTTGTGTCCCGGTCTGGGACATCTGTCAGGCAGCAACATGGGTATATCTGCACATGTTTACAAAACACTACTGCCTGGACAGTCAGGTCCGTAGGGATGGGCACTTTGCCCTTTCGGTCCTGGAGAACTTTTTCATTTGAAATTGGTTTGCAGACCAACCTCAGAGGATGGTTTTGCTTGGGTATCAATTCAAAGGTAGAAGTCTCTATCAGATGGAAAAGTTACTTACCTTCGGTAATGCCTTTTCTGGTAGAGACTATGGGGGTCATTATGAACCCCAGCCGTTCAGCCCGCCATGCCGTCGGTGGGTGAAAAGACCGCCACCGGCATGGCGGGCTGAACCACCATATAATGTACACTCCACCACCAGGCTGCCTCCCGACAGGCAGCCTGACGGTGGAGGGAATCATTATCCGACAGGGCAGCGCTGCTACCCCTCAGATAATGATCCCTACTGCCACCAGCCTTTCCCTGGTGGGTTCACCCGCCAGGGAAAGGCTGGCGGAAGGGGTGCCCTGGGGCCCCTGTGCAGTGCCCCATCGCGCAGGTCACTGCCCGATTTACTTAATGCCGCACAGAGGCATTGATGGCGGCTCGATATGGAGCTGCCGGCAATGTCCCGGCCATGCATTCTGCTGGGCCGACGGGCAGAAACAATGTTTCCACCTGCCGGCCCAGCAGAATGTTCTTTATGTGGCTGGCGGGATCCCAGGGGGGCTGGCGGTCAGTTAAATGACCACCAGCCTGAACACGGCAGTAAACACTGCTGTGTTCATTATGAGGGCCTATATCTAGCTGCAGATTCTTTACCAACCCACCCATCATCCCGGCTCTGTGAACGGATTTCTAGGGGCAGAGACTTTCTATTCAGGTCCTAGTTTTGACACACCAGTGGTCACTGTCCTTCGTGGCTCTGCACTTCTGCCATGGAAAGTCGTGAAAAGAAACTGACAGCATGCCTTGGAGTGCCTGTATAGGAACCATGATGTAATTTCCAAAGAAGGGTGTGGAGCCGATCAACGCCACATACAGGCACATTATGGTACTGTTCATGAAACATCTTCCAGATCCAGTCTGATGCCTGGGGAGAATTAAAAGTTAAGGAATCAGCAGCTAGGTATAGTCTCTACCAGATAAGGTGTTACCAAAGGTAAGTAATGTGTCCTACAATATTTTTTATAAAGGAACATTTTACGGATTACTGTTTTGAAAAAAAGTAACTATTTGGTTGGTCATATTGTTGCATCCATGTGTCTAGGGGCCATTGTTTTGTATTAAAGTATTACTTTACCATTATTGTAGCCAGGTACCCATTAAAACCATAAAAATGGTCTTTATGGTTCGTGGTCACTATTAAGTATATGACACATCACCGTCAAAACTAGTATGGAGTTGCCAGGTGAAAGGCAGCATGTATAACTGTACTCACTCCCCTATCATAGGTGGCCAGGTTACTCTTTAAAGAAAAAGGTTGAATACACTTTTTCCAGGCTATACTGAAGAAGCCTATACCACAGCACATGAGGACATGTGACATCATTGAACAGTATTTTTGGCATACTCAGTTTCAGATTTCACTTTAGACTTTCTAGCAGTAAACTAGGTGTGGAGTGCTACTTGTTGGGCATCCCATCAGTAATGTAAAATCCCAGGATCACACAGCCCATACAAAACAACAGGAAATTGTTCAACATTACTTTACTTGTAACTGCTTCAGGAATTACCATGATGTGTTGTTATTATGCAATGTTAATGGCACGTGTTGCCACATAAACCACAGTAAATGAAATGATAGGCCTGACCTTGTAATGCTGCTCTGCTTCTTTCCAGGAGTTAAATCTTTTGGGCCAAATACTGCAGCTTGGTGCAGATTGGTCGGCTCTCCACACTTTACATAGAATGCATTTACACCAAGCAGATATTGATGTGCCCCACCTCTCAACAGTGTAAAATTTGTATAACTCACAGAGCCTTTATTCAGGATCCCCCCACATCCTTCCTCTTTGCCCCTTATTCTCAAACTGAAATGTTCTCCTTATGGTATGACTGGGCAATCTCATCACCCACGTCTTAATGGCTGTCCAACTCCGTGCCAAGCAGGGAATGCGGAGTATGTGTTCTCACTTGTGAAGGCTAGGGTGGAGTAAGCAGCAGCTCGGTCCTGGTCAAACCAGTGCCAACTCAGAGTCAGAAGGTACAATAGGTACGTTGTCTTCTGGGGTTGATGGAGTCAGTGTCAGAGCTTGGGAACCGGTGCAGACCTTGTCGCTGGAGTAGGAGGCGTACAAATGGTGGGTTCAGAGGGTCCAACCAGCGCAGAAGACAAACCCACCAGGGGTATTACAAATAGAGGGACTCTTAGGTCCATGGGGCCCAAAGGCGCACTAGTGGGAGTCAGGAAGGATCCAAAGAGTTAGCTCTTGGTCTCACAGAATCCTTTGGTATGCTTTGGAGTAGCAGACGGCCCCAGAAACTTTGGTTGTGCCAGAACAAGCTGGGGATATGCTCTAATATAAAAGCAACCTCAGGAGCAAGAAGTATGGCACCATCCTCATGCTGTCTCAGGCAAAGGGGGGGGGGGGGGGGTGAGTCCCACTAAGAATTCGTATTACTTTCTTCAAATTACCTGACGTCTGGAACAATTCCTGCAATTTCTGGATCTGAAACAAGACTAGGATCACACTTTCGACGTTGAGCAGTTCTGTCACAGAGTCTTCCAGTGCTTGGCGATGTAGAGTTTTGCCTTGTGGTCTAATACAGCCTTCAGGTTCATTGATGCACAATTAATGCAGGCCTTAGACTGGTGACTCGACCCCAGGTACCAAATACAAACCTGATAGGGGTCTGACACAGACATTTGTGACAGTAACTACAAAGTTTAAAACCTGTTGTCATGGGAGGTTAAATATTTCTTCCACACTGTTTCCGATCTTTTTTGAACTAATAGGGGTCTCAAAGTGATGAAAGGGAGCTCCAGACCCACATCTGGTGGTATGGAAGAAAAGTTGCTGACAGCATGCAGGATTCTTACCTCCATAGGCTCCACACATCATTTCTGATGCACAACAATGTAATTGTGGATCCACATGGTGGCATCTACCGATGCAGAGGTACTGCTGAAAGGTTTCTAGATCAGTTTGATACGTGGGGGATTTTCAAAAGGTGAGAAATCCGTGACTAGAAGTTCCTATCAGAAATATATATATATTTGAAACTATTTTTTACTGAGTGGACAAAACACAAATAATAGCAGGAACACATTTGTTTTGCACAGCTTCATTCAGGTTGCCCTACAAGGGGGCAAGAGATAGTAATCTTGTTTATTGGTGTAATATCAAAGGAAACCACCAGAGAGAAATGTTCAGTGACAGCCTTAAATGACAAAAAAAAAAACAATTAGTCCCTAGTAAACAAATGAATACTGGGTTAAGAAAGGATTTACCAAAAGATGAATGTGGGAAACTATGATCTGTGAAAATTATGAATGAAAACCTTTATGCAGACTTAATAACATGCAGGAAGACGTATCATTATAAACAATCAGTCCTGAAGGTAAATGACACTGTGTGAAAATATATTGAAAAGGGCCATATGGATTAATTACATGGAGACACTAGAAATCTTGACCATCCTTTAACACATTAGAGCTGCACCTGTGATGTACCTCTAGAAAATCCAGAATAAAGTTCCAAAATAAATAATCCTCTGTTAATATTGGCATTTTCACTCCATGGAAAACTGGTTGAAATTTAACGATGCTGGTTCACCCAATAGTTACCCAAAAAGATGATGGACAGAGTGCTGAAACTTTTCAAACACTCACCCTAGTCACAGATCTGGGTTTAAGCCATCGTTCATTTGCTCACCATGCCTCCCCAGTTTAGATCCAGCCATTTGCAAATCAGTCTTGACTCTTTTCCCATGGGAACAGTCCAGTCAGAACTGCTAGGCCATAGCCGGCACCAGAATGAAATGGTTTGTGTTGTGAGAAGAATCCACAGTCAAAAAAATTTACATTTACAAAAGGAATTATTAATTATCAATAAACACAGGTATGGTACGTCTTTTGTCCTCTGCGGAGAAGCACCATGTCCTTTTTGCACTGGAGTGTCCATAGCCTTCTAATTAGGCCAAAAGGGATTGCTCAGAATTTATGGACAGATTTACTAAAAAATAGCACAACATAATGCAGCAACTAAACTTGCTGTGTCGTGTGAAAGGAAGAGAGCAGTGCCCTATCCACTAAAATAGGGCAATGTTTTTTTCTTTCTCTGTGCAGGAGCACCTCTGGTGGGGGGGTGAGGGGGCAGGGGTCTGTGTGTGTGTGTGTGTGTGTGTGGTGACCCTTCTAGCACAAAAAAACTATGCTTTACAGTTTTCCCATGTTGTATGGGTGCTGTACATAGCAGCACACCCACAAATATGGAAAACCAAGGAGAAATTAAAACATTTCTCATAAATGCACTTGCCCCAAGGAGGTGTCAGATTTTGGTTCAAATTCCTGTCTACCAATGTTTGTAGATAGGGATTTGCCTCACACACACACACACACACATACACATATATATAAAGAGATAGACAGAGGGGAACATATGAAAGAATATCATTCAAGTATTTGCCATTGTCTTTATGTGTTCCATTTCGAGGGGGGATCTACGCATCTACTATGAGGGGGTGTGAAGAACATGGAGATTTGATAATTTAGCTGAGCTTCATTCTGACACAGAGCATGGCCCTGTGCTTTTTATGGTCTGGCTTGACAGTGCAGCTGCCACCAGACAATTACATGAGCATCACCCACATGTTGGGAGCTAGAAGTACATATTTTGATTGGACAGAAGTTCTGTGCTTCACCAAAAAAAGTGCTTGCCCTCCACGAAGCTGTGATTATTTTGTTTATTTATCCAGCTGCCTAAGCTTGAACTTTCAGGGGCACACACATGAAATTGGAATGCTATTAGTATCTTAGATAACCTGATAATTCATGCTGTTTTTCTCTGGCAATAGCACAGATGGAAGAGAAGTCATTAATCTACACAGGTTTATAGATCTGGCTTCACTGCAACTGTGACCTGACTGTGACCTGACCTTTTAACCTACACCAATGTTATTCTATTGGCCTTGGCTTCCACACAAATAATTATTTGTTTCCTTGCTATTCAAGTGTAATGCTTCACATTACCACACAGCATTCCTTTAAAGCTAGACCTTTTGGCATTGCCATTGCTTGCTTCTGGGTAGCATAACAAAATATCCCAAGGTTCTCCCTCTCCCCAGTACATCCCGACCCTTACCAATTACTTTGACAATGTTTGGCCTAGAACCACGTCTCTGCTTTCTTTCCATTCCCATTCCAAAGCAGCCCCTAAATAGGTTTGACAGCCACTATTTGATCGAGACTTCTAGTTGCAGATTCCTTACTTACCTTAGATTCCTTACCGTAGAACTCCCCCCAAAGGCATCAGACTGGATCTGGAGATTTTTCTTTGAGTAGTATCCTTGCCTGCCATCAGTCGACTCCATGCCTGTCGTTGGCGTCGTGGTCACCGTAATGATGTTGCGCTTGTATATAGGTGCCACCATGGCATGCTGATGTCAGTTCTTTTCTTTCTGTGCCAGACTAAGATTAGATCCAGAGAAGAGCTACCCTCAGTCGCTCGTTGACTGACTGTAGGAAAATGGCTCCCTGTTGCAGCTACCCCCGACTTTTTGCCTGATATTGATGCTGACTTGACTGAGAAGTGTGCTGGGACCCTGCTAACCAGGCCCCAGCACCAATGGTCTTTCACTAAAAATGTACCATTGTTTCCACAATTGGCACACCCCAGGCACACAAATAAGTCCCTTGTAAAAAGTACCAGTGGTACCAAGGGCCCTGTGACCAGGGAAGGTCCCTAAGGGCTTCAGCATGTGTTGTGCCACCCTAAGAGACCCCCACCTAACACATGCACACTGCCATTGCAGATTGTGTGTGTTGGTGGGGTGAAAAAGGCAAAGTCGACATGGCTTCCCCCTCAGGATGCCATGCACACAAAATACTACCTGTGGCATAGGTAAGTCACCCCTCTAGATGGCCTTACAGCCCTAAGGCATGGTGCACTATACCACAGCTGAAGACATAGACACTGTAGGGGCATATTGCACATGCAGCTAAGTCTATTCTTAGACATTGTAAGTACAGTGTGGCCATATTAAGTATGTGGTCTGGGCGTTGGTCAAAACAAACTCCACAGCTCCATAATGGCTACACTGCATACTGGGAAGTTTGGTATTAAACTTCTCAGAATAATAAACCCACACTGATGCCAGTGTTGGATTTATTACAAAATACACACAGAGGGCATCTTAGAAGATGCACCCTGTATTTTACCCAATCCTTCAGTGCAGGACTGACTGGTCTGTGCAGCCTGCCACTAAGAAGGGTTTCTGACCCCCTGGGGTGAGAGCCTTTGTGCTCTCTGAGGCCAGAAACACAGCCTGCACTGGGTGAAGGTGCTTAACACCTTCCCCCTGCAGGAACTGTAACACCTAGCAGTGAGCCTCAAAGGCTCAGGCTTCGTGTTACAATGCCCCAGGGCATTCCAGCTAGTGGAAATGCCTGCCCCTCTGGACACAGCTCCCACTTTTGGCTGCAAGTCTAGAGGAGATAACGAGAAAAACAAGGAGGACTCACCCACCAGTCACGACAGCCCCTTAGGTGCCCTGAGCTGAGGTGACCTCTGCCTTTAAAAATCCTCCATCTTTAGTTTGAAGGATTCCTCCATTAGGAATAGGGATGAGCCCTCCTCCCATCAGGGAGGAGGCACAAAGAGGGTGTAGCCACCCCTAAGGACAGTAGCCATTGGCTACTGCTCCCCTGACCTAAACACAGCCCTAAATTTAGTATTTAGGGGCGACCCTGAACCCAGGAAATCAGATTCCTGCAACCTACAACAAGAAGGACTGCTAACCTGAAAGCCCAGCAGAGACGACGGAGACGACAACTGAATTGGCCCCAGCCCTATCGACCTGTCTCCGGACTCAAAGAACCTGCACAGTGACGCATCTAACGGGGACCAGTGACCTCTGAGGACTCAGGACTGCCCTGAGCCCGAAGGACCAAGAAACTCCCGAGAACAGTGGCACTGTTCAAAAACTTCAACAACTTTGCAACTTTAAAGCAACTTCTAAAGAACGCTTGCTTCCCGCTGGAAGCATGAGACTTCACACTCTGCACTCGACACCCCCAGCTCGAGTTCAAGAGAACAAACACCGCAGAGAGGACTCCCAGGCGACTACAATGACATGGGTACCCTGAGTCGACCCCCCTGTACCCCCACAGCGACACCTGTAGAGAGGATCCAGAGGCTCTCCCTGACCGCGACTGCCTGGTAACAAGGAACCCGACGCCTGGACCAAGCACTGCACCCGCAGCCCCCATGACAGAGAGGAACCACCTTCCAGTGCAGGAGTGACCAGCAGGCGGCCCTCTTCCTAGCCTTGTCAGTGGCTGTCCCGAGAAGCCCCCCTGTGCCCTGCCTGCATCGCCTAAGTGACCCCTGGGTCCCTCCATTGCTTTCAATAGCAAACCCGATGCCTACTTTACCTACTGCACCCGGCCGCCCCTGTGGCACTGAGGGTGTGTTTTGTGGGCTTGTGTGTGTCCCTCCAGTGCTCTACAAAACCCCCCTGGTCTGCTCCCCGATGACGCAGGTACTTACCTGTAAGCAGACTAGGACCGGAGCTCCCCTGTTCTTCATAGGCACCTATGTGTTTTGGGCCCTCCTTTGATCTCTGCGCCTGACTGGCCCTGTGTTGCTGGTGCAGTGGCTTTGGGGTTGCCATGTACCCCAACAGTGGGCTGCCTATGCCCAGGAGACGGACTGTGTAAGTACTTTACTTACCTGAGAACCTTAACCAAACTTACCTCCCCCAGGAACTGTTGATTTTTGCAGTGTCCACTTTTAAAATAGCTTATTGCCATTTCAACCAAAACCATATACTTACCTGTGTGAAGTACCTTGCATTTTATGTACTTACCTCAAATCTTGAATCTTGTGGTTCTAAAATAAATTAAGAAAATATATTTTTCTATATAAAACTATTGGCCTGGAGTTAAGTCTTTGAGTGTGTGTTCCTCATTTATTGCCTGTGTGTGTACAACAAATGCTTAACACTACCCTCTGATAAGCCCACTGCTCGACCACACTTCCACAAAATAGAGCATTGGTATTATCTAATTTTGCCACTATCAACCTCTAAGGGGAACCCTTGGACTCTGTGAACACTATCTCTCACTTTGACATAGTATATACAGAGCCAACTTCTGCATCGATGGATCAGCGGTGGGGTCTAAGACTTTGCATTTGCTGGACTACTCAGCCAATACCTGATCACATGACTAAATCCTAAAAATTGTCATTAGAAATAAATTTTTGCAATTTGACTATTTTTCTACATTTTTAAAAGTCCTGCTAGGGCTTTGTGTAAGTCTCTGTTAGCATTTCTTTTAGAGTTTAAACGTTTTAAAAAGTTTGGATTTAAGTTCTAGAAGTAGTTTTTAGATTCTTAAAAAGTAATCCCAACTTTTAGAGTGATAATGTCAACTACAGATGAGATGGTGGTGGAACTCATTCTCACCCCTTACCTGCATCTAGGGATGTCAGAGGTAAGGTCTCTCTGTAAACTAAAGAATTTAAAATAAACTGGGTCCAACCCTACCAAAGTAAAGCTCCAGGAGCTTTTGGCAGAGTTAACAAGGGACCACCCCTCTGAGGATACTCCTTCAGATGGGGAAGTTAGTGACCAGGAGGAAGAACTCTCTCTCCTGTCCCAACTAGGGAGAACAGGGTTCCCAAAACCCTGACTCCACAGATAATAGACAGAAACCTGGCTCTTCTACAGGGGAGACCAGCACCTCTGGAAGCATTGAGGACAGCCTCAATGAAGAGGACATCCTGTTAGCCAGGATGGCCCAGAGATTAGATTTGGAGAAGCAGCTCCTAGCCATAGAAAGGGAAAGAAAAGAAATGGGTTTAACTCCCATAAATGGTTGCAGCAACATAAATAGGGTCAGAGAGAATACTCACATCCTAAAAATCCCCAAAGGGATTGTAACTAAATATGAAGATGGTGAGGACATCACCAAGTGGTTCGCAGCTTTTAAGGGGGCTTGCGCAACCAGAAAAGTAAACAGATCTCACTGGGGAGCTCTCCTTTGGGAAATGCTTACTGGAATGTATAGGGATAGACTACTCACACTCTCTGGTAAAGATGCAGAATCTTATGACCCCATGAAGGCTACCCTGATTGAGGGCTTTGGATTCTCAATTGAGGAGTATAGGATTAGGTTCAGGGGGGAGGGGGGCTCAGAAAACCTTGTGCCAGACCTGGGTTGATTTTGTAGACTACTCAGTAAAAACACTAGATGGTTGGGTAACTGGAAATGAAGTGCATGACTATAATGGGCTTTACAATTTGTTTATGAAGGAACACATTTTAAGTAACTGCTTCAATAAAAAGTTGCAATTTCTGGTAGACCTAGGTCCAAGTTCTCCCCAAGAATTGGGAAAGAAGGCAGACCACTGGGTCAAGACTAGGGTAACTAAAACTTCCAGTGGGGGTGACCAAAAGAAAGGGGGTACAAAGCCTCCCCAGCAGAAAGTGGGTGACACTAAAAATAAAGAAAAAGAGTCCTCTGTAGGCCCCCAAAAACATGTCCACGTGGGTGGGCCCCAAGACACAACCCAAAACAAAGGTGGGTACCAGGGTAAGAACTGGAATGCCACTAAGGTGTGGTGCCAAAACTGTAGACAGACAGGGCACCACACCAAGGACACTTCTTGTCCCAAAAACAATCCCCCTAGCAAAATCCCAGGGGTGAACAGTGTAGCCATTGGGGATGACTACTCAGATGATGAGGTCTTCATAGCCTTCAACTGGAAAAAGGGCCGAACAGGTGATTTGGAGACTCCAAAGGGAAGTAGACACTTCCACCACCTACTAGTAAATGGAATCCCAGCCACTGCCCTGAGAGACACTTGTGCCAGTCACACTATTGTGCATGACAGGCTGGTGTTCTCAAAACAGTACATCCCAGGTGAGACTTCCAGAGTAAGAGTTAGCCCATACAAGGTCACTGATAGGTCTGTGGCTTTTGTCCCCCTAGAAGTGGGTGGGAGTTTTAGCTGGAGAAGGGTGGTAGTCAGTACAGACCTCCCCCTTGATTGTCTCCTTGGAAATGACTATCAGAGGTTAGTCAGAGCCCAAGAGAGGAACAGGTCCAGTGCCAGTCCTCTCCCAAGGATTCTGGAGGTGCTTCCCCTGCAGTAACTGCAAGTAGGCCCCAGAAGAAAAAGAAAAGAAAGCAGTACAGGAAAGGTGGACAACCTTTAGCCAAGGTTCCAGCAAGCCAAAGAGATTCCGCTCCAGTAGGGGAGAACTCCAAAAGTGGCCCTGGTAAAGTCCAACATGACCCACAAGAGGTCCTGGCTAGTCAGGCAACTGTTAAGCATGCGTGGGTTGCTCCTCAGCTAACAGAAGAAAGAATGGAAGAAGGGTGTTAACTACAAGATGTAGCAACCCCCCACTCTATCACAGCAGACAGGGACCCTGAACCCAAAGAATCCTGTAACTTAGCCCTTTCCCTTGGGGGTAAAGAGCTAAATGTGTGGTTCTGGGCACTGACAGCTGTCAGTGGCCTCTGCTGGGTGTTAGCCTTTATGGCTGCACTGTCCTTGGCATGGTGGTCTTACCCCATGCCAAATAGCAAGTTAGGCCCCCTGACCCCTGACTCCAGCTCTGGGTAACCTCTTTGGGTAAGCTTGGGGTGACCCTGGCTTAGATAAGATTAGCAGAGCTGAATACCTCTAACCCCAAAATAGAGAGAATGGGTGAAGACATTAACAACACAGACAAGAGCCAATTCAGACTATGTCCTATCACTGTGGAAGTGGGTCAGTTCCCCAGAGGGAATGACCTGAACAGGAGGATGTAAGGCAGAATAGGCCCTGCAACAAACCAGCCTGTTTCCCTACTCTTCCTCGCTTGATAGACTAGGAAGACTCTCCCTGCTTTGACTGAGCCTCCTGGCCTGTGGGCTGGGGGGCTTGTGTAGGAAAATGGCTCCCTGTTGCAGTTACCCCCCACTTTTTGCCTGATATTGATGCTGACGTGACTGGGAAGTGTGCTGGGACTCCGCTAACCAGGCCCCAGCACCAGTGTTCTTTCACTAAAAATGTACCAATGTTTCCACAATTGGCACACTCCTGACACACAGATAAGTCCCTTGTAAAAAGTACCAGTGGTACCAAGGGCCCTGTGACCAGGGAAGGTCCCTAAGGGCTTCAGCATGTGTTGTGCCACCCTAAGAGACCCCTCACCTAACACATGCACACTGCCATTGCAGATTGTGTGTGTTGGTGGGGAGAAAAAGGCAAAGTCGACATGGCTTCCCCCTCAGGATGCCCTGCACATAAAATACTGCCTGTGGCATAGGTAAGTCACCCCTCTAGCAGGCCTTAAAGCCCTAAGGTAGGGTGCACTGTACCACAGGCGAGGGCATAGCTGCATGAGCAATATGCCCCTACAGTGTCTAAGTCTATTCTTAGACATTGTAAGTACAGTGTGGGCATTTTAAGTATATGGTCTGGGAGTTTGTCAAAACGAACTCCACAGTTCCACAATGGCTACACTGAACACTGGTAAGTTTGGTATCAAACTTCTCAGAGTAATAAACCCACGCTGATGCCAGTGCTGGATTTATTACAAAATACACACAGAGGGCATCTTAGAGATCCCCCATATATTTTACCCAATCCTTCAGTGCAGGACTGACTGGTCTGTGCCAGCCTGCCACTGAGACGAGTTTCTGACCCCAAGGGATGAGAGCCTTTGTGCTCTCCGAGGCCAGAAACAAAGCCTGCACTGGGTGGAGGTGCTTTACACCTCCCCCCTGCAGGAACTGTAACACCGAGCAGCGAGCCTCAAAGGCTCAGGCTTCGTGTTACAATGCCCCAGGGCACTCCAGCTAGTGGAGATGCCCGCCCCCTGGACACAGCCCCCACTTTTGGCAGCAAGTCCATAGGAGATAATGAGAAAAACAAGGAGGAGTCACCCTCCAGTCAAGGCAGCCCCTAAAGTGTCCTGAGCTGAGGTGACCCCTGCCTTAGGAAATCTTCCATCTTATTTTGGAGGGTTCCCCCCAATAGGATTAGGGATGTGCCCCACTCCCCTACAGGGAGGAGGCACAAAGAGGGTGTAGGCAACCTCAAGGACAGTAGCCATTGGCTACTGCCCCCCAGACCTAAACACACCCCTAAATTGAGTATTTAGGGGTACCCTGGAACCCAGGTGACCAGATTCCTGCAACCTAAAACAGGAAGAAGGACTGCTGACCTGAAAGCCCTGCAGAGACGAAGGAAACAACAACTGACTTGGCCCCAGCCCTACCAGTCTGTCTCCGGACTCAAAGAACCTGCACAGCGACGCATCCAGAGGGACTAATGACCTCGGAGGACTCAGAGGTCTCACCTGCACCCAAACGACCAAGAAACTCCAGAGGACAGCGGCTCTGTCCAAAATTGCAACAAAGAAACCATCTTTGAAGAGACTCCAGCCTCACTCCGGAAGCGTGAGTCTTCACACTCTGCACCTGACGCCCCCGGCTCGTGACCAGAAGAACCAACACCGCAGAGAGGACCCCCAGGCAACTCCAATGACGTGGACACCCTGAGTCGACCTCCCTGCACCCCACAGCGACGCCTGCAGAGAGGATCCAGAGGCTCCCCCTGACCGCGACTGCCCGGTAACAAAGGAACCTGACGCCTTGAAGAAGCACTGCACCCGTAGCCCCCAGAACTGAGAGGAACAATCTACCAGTGCAGGAGTGACCAGCAGGTGGCCCTCATCCTAGCCCAGTAGGTGGCTGGCCCGAGAAGCCCCCCTGTGCCCTGCCTGCATCGCCAGAGTGACCCCCGGGTCTCTCCATTGTTTTCTATCTACAACCCGACGCCTTGTTCACACACTGCACCTGGCCGACCCTGTGCCGCTGAGGGTGTATTTTGTGTGCTCTACAAAACCACCCTGGTCTACTCCCCGAGGACGCAGGTAATTACCTACTAGTAGACAAGGACGGAGCACCCCTGTTCTCCATAGGCACCTATGTTGTTTGGGCCCTACTATGACCTCTGCACCTGACCGGCCCTATGTTGCTGGTGCTGGGTGTTTGGGGTTAACTTAAACCCCCAACGGTGGGCTGCCTATGCCCAGGAGACTGAACTTGTAAGCGCTTTACTTATGTGAGAAACTAACTATTACTTACCTCCCCTAGGAATTGTTGATTTTTGCAGTGTCCACTTTTTAAATAGCTTATTGCCATTTTTGCCAAAACTGGGTATACTACTGTTTTAATTCAAAGTTCCATACTTACTTGTGTGAAATACCTTACCATTTATGTACTTACCTAAATTCTGAATCTTGTGGTTCAGGCTAAAATAAATTAAGAAAATATTATTTTTCTATATAAAAAACCTATTTGCCTGGAGTTAAGTCTTTGAGTGTGTGTTTTCATTTATTGCCTGTGTGGGTACAACAAATGCTTAACACTACCCTCTGATAAGCCTACTGCTTGACCACACTACCACGAAATAGAGCATTGGTGTTATCTGATTTTGCCACTATCAACCTCTAAGGGGAACCCTTGGAATCTGTGCACACTATCTCTCACTTTGAGATAGTGTCACGCCGCGGCGGCCGCAAGCACAGGCTGCTGTGGCGCGACATTTGGTGAACACCGCGGCCTGCATGCAAGCCGCGGGGGAAGCCGCGGTTTGCAGGCAGGCCGCGGGGGAAGCTGCGAGTCTGGCCAGGGGTCGCGCCACTCGCTGCGCCCCCTTCTTTTGTTTCTGCCGCAAGGGCAGATGCGGCGGGAGATAAGACCCCGAGTTGGGTCTCGAACCTGCCGCGCATAGCGCATTTAGTGCGCTTTACATTTTGGCATTAAAGCAACCTTCTTCTTCACCACTTACCAGTCTTAACAGGCAAAAGCCGGATACCTGCACATGGTGGTGTTTTTATGCATGCCTTTTCCCTTTCCCAGCATGCTGCCCACTTCCTCTCTTCCCAGCATGCATTGTTTCTCTTTGTTGGACGCATGTTCTTTATTCAATGTTATACTCTTTTCCCCAATCCAAGATGGTGGTGTTTCTACTTCCTGTTTCCTACTTCCTGTCTAGGGGTATATAAGGGGAATTCAGCTGCTTGCTCATTGCGTTGCAACACTCCTTTGGTGGTAGTCACGCTCCGGCTGGTTTCCTCTTGTGGATCCAGTATTTCCTGACCTGTCTTCGTCTCCAGTTGTCCTGTACTCTCCGATCTTCAGTTCTAACATCCTTGTGTCCTCCTTCTGTTTCAGGGAGTTCCTGTTGGAGGTTTTTTACCCTTTTGGGGTTTTTCCTCTGGGACTCCTTCTGGAGGGCACGGACTGTAGTGGCTTGCTATTGTCAAACAGCACCATGGCTACCAGAAGGGGTCGCCCCTACCTCGGCCAGAGCAGAACCTGCTGGAATCGGGGTCGTTCCCCAACCCTCATCAACTTTGACGGTAAGCCCAGTGAAAACTGTGACAGATAGTGTATACAGAGCCAACTTCCTACATAGCCTACCTATCCGTAGGACTATCACTGACAGCATGCCATATGGGCACTTGAGCCCTGCATCTATTCCAGTTACAGCACAAACAAGCACCTATGAACCTTCAGGGTTGAATGGCGCTGTTCTGATTCACTTGTTGGTCCTTTACCAGATACACTGACCACCACACATCGTGTGCTTCCTTAGCCATTTCCAGTTTCATAGTTTTTTTTCTTCTGTATTATATCAATATTGTTGTATTCTCTGATGTGTGGACTCGCAGCCCCCGAAATAGTTGCCATACGATAGATAGAAGGAGGGGGGTTGCTGGGGTCTGTCATTAAGCACCTTGAATGTGTATGAATTATGCTATAATAAACTGCATATTCTCTCTTCACCCACTATGCACCCTGTGGATACTGAGTCTGATTTGTAGGGGTGAGGACTTTGTGGCATATATGATGGTGCTCTGTGACAATTTCTTTTGTGTTCTTACAGTTAAACTTCAATTAATAGAATTTTGACCAAAAAAATAACAGGTTTTCTTCGACTTCCCCCAGTCGCTTGGACCATGTGTCGCAGGAGGCGCATCGTCCTTCTAGGCCTCTGTCCTCGGAACCTGCTTTTGAGTTGGCTCCGTGCCTCTCTGAGTTTCTGGGAGCCAGAGCCAACCCTGCCTAACTCAGGGAGTTTTATGAGGCCATGCGCCTCATATTTGGGAGGCCGACCCTCCTGTGATGCCCGTGGGCCCAGTAGGGAAAGTGGGGGCCCCCTCAGGTTCTTTGCCAGTGGATTCAGCTCTGAAGGGCACCCCAGGATCCATTACCACATCCGAGCTGACACTGGTTGTGCCAATGGAACCTTCCCCAGCGCTGGTACAGAAATCAACGCTCCCAACATTGGTTGAGCCCATAATCGACATTGACCCCTTAGTCATGCCGAACCCAGATCAAGAACAATATTGCCCGATGTTGATTCTGACTTCGGAGACATCCTTCCTCTGGTTGGACCCTGACCCTTATGCCTATGGGTATGGTGAGAGTATGGAGGGGTTTCCCGACCCTCTAGAATATCAGCTTGAAGACCTTTATATGGACTGTGCTCAGGAATTGGGTGATGTCAGTGGTTTGGACTCCTCCCCAGACTCTGGCATGCTTTCGCCCCCTACCGTGGCTGCAAAGAAGGGAGCTACGTACTCGATAGTGGTGCGAAGAGCTGCTGAGCTCTTGGGCCTTGAGCTGCCTTCAGTGGTAGTCAGGACTAACCTCATGACTGAGGTACTTCCACATCTCAATTCCTATTGCCATTTAAACAAAGCCTTCACTGATGTTCTGATGTGGACATGGTCTAAACCCAGCACACGGGCTCCTGTCAACAAGACAATTGCCCGCTGTTAGACCTGACAGCCTTAGGGTGGTTACCCCTAACTTTTTGCTTGCCTCCCTCCACTTTTTGGACACTGTTTTTTAGACTCTGCACACTTTACCACTGCTAACCAGTGCTAAAGTGCATATGCTCTCTCCCTTTAAACATGGTAACATTGGATCACACCAAATTGGACTATTTAATTTACTTATAAGTCCCTAGTGCTGTGCACTATATGTGTCCTGGGCCTGTAGATTAAATGCTACTAGTGGACATGCAGCACTGGTTGTGCCACCCACTTAAGTAGCCCCTTAACCGTGTCTCAGGCCTGCCATTGCAAGGCCTGTGTGTGCAGTTTCACTGCCAATTCAACTTGGCATTGAAAAGTACTTGCCAAGCCTAAAGCTCCCCTTTTTCTACATAAAAGACACCCCTAAGGTATGCCCTAGGTAACCCATAGGGCAGGGTACTGTGTAGGCAAAAGGCAGGACATGTACATATGTAGTTTACATGTCCTGGTAGTGTAAAACTCCCAAATTCGTTTTTACACTGCTGTGAGGCCTGCTCCATTCATAGAATAACATTGGGGCTGTCCTCATATTTTGGTTGAGTGGTAGCTGCTGATCTGAAAGGAGTAGGAAGGCCATATTTAGTATGGCCAGAATGGTGATATAAAATCCTGCTGACTGGTGAAGTTGGATTTAATATTACTATTTTAGAAATGTCACTTTTAGAAAGTGAGCATTTCTCTGCACTTAAATCTTTCTGTGCCACACAATCCACGTCTGGCTGGGTTTAGTTGACAGCTCCTTGTGCATTCACTCAGACATACCCTAAACACAGGATACTCAGCCTCACTTGCATACATCTGCATTTTGAATGGGTCTTCCTGGGCTGGGAGGGTGGAGGGCCTGCTCTCACACAAAGGACTGCCACACCCCCTACTGGGAACCTGGCAGACAGGATTGAACTGAAAGGGGACCTGGTGCACTTCTGAGCCACTCTTTGAAGTCTCCCCCACTTCAAAGGCACATTTGGGTATATAAACAGGGCCTCTGCCCCTTCCAACTCAGACACTTCCTGGAGAAGAAACTTGCAACCAGAACCTGCATCCTGCCAAGAACTGCCTGGCTGCCCAAAGGACTCACCTGACTGCTTTCTGTGAAGGACTGGGGCCTTGCTGTTGCTCTGCTGCCTTGCTGCTCCCTGGCTGTGGTGAAGAAGTGCTCTCCAAGGGCTTGGATAGAGCTTGCCTCCTGTTCCCTGAAGTCTCAGGACCAAAAAGACTTCTCTCTTGCAACGGGACTCCTTTTGCAGCAAAAATTTGACGCACAGCTTGCTAAAAACGATGCACAGCCTGCCCGCTGTGAGAACCGGCATGCTCCACAAGCCCAGGATTCCACACACAGACCCCGGGGCGTCAGAAAACCCCGCAACCTTAAGAGGATCCATGACCGAGCTCCGGAAATCGACGCACAGCCGTCGCTGTGTGGAAGCTAAACGATGCATCACCATGTGCGGCCCGAGAAATCACCGCACACCTCCTTTGTTTTCACGCTTCTCCTCCTCTGCGGCCCATTTCAGAGATTTTTCATGCGAACCAGGTACTTTGTGCTAAAAGACTTTGTTTGCTTTAAAAAGATTTAATACACTCTATATCACTTTTCAGTGATATCCCTACATTTACTTATTGCATCTTTGATTGTTTTGACCTGCAAATATCCAGATAAATACTATAAATTTTTCTAAGCACTGTACGGTGTATTTTTGTGGTGCTATATTGTGTTATTGTATGATTTATTGCACAAATACGTTACACATTGCCTTCTAAGTTAAGCCTGACTGCTCAGCGGCAAACTACTAGAGCCAGAGGGTGGGCACAGTATAATTTGGATTGTGTGTGACTTACCCTGACTAGAGTGAGGGTCTTTTCTTGGACAGGGGATAACCTGACTGCCAACCAAAGACCCCATTTCTAACACCCGCCACCATAGGTCTGTGCCTAACGACCATAAATTCCTGACTCAACATCCTATGCCTGAGAGCTTAGTCATTCAGGCTTCTTCCTCTTCTGGCGCATTCCCTTCTGCGTCCCCGGATAGGGAATCGAAAAGACTGGACAAACTTGCGGTGAAAATTTTTCATTTTCTCTTCCTCCAGTCTGGCATTGGGGTTTGTGAACACTGCATGCCTCTTAGGCAGCTACATTCATACTTTACGGGATACGGTTGGGCTGGTGCTGCCACAGGTCCCGGACGAGGTCCAGGCTATTCTCTCTCAAGCTGTTGCTGATGGGAGGGATGCAGCCAAGTTCACAATTCAATGTGGACTGGACACCACCGACTCAGCAGATTGGTTGCGTCTACATAGGGCCTTTGGCACCAGGCTTGTTTGAGGACATCTGGCTTTTTGGGGGATAATCAGCAATTGCTTGTGGACATACCCTTTGATGTCACCCGTCTCTTCACAGACAAAGAGGACTCAGCGCTCAAGCGCTTTAAGGAGTCCTGGGCTACAGCTCGGTCCCTTGGCCTCGTCGCTACTCCTCGCCGCACTCAGTCCACTTTTCATCCCTTTCGTGGCTACAGAAGGGAAATCAAACTGCATCCATTTCCCTTTAGCAATTGTGCTGCGCATTCTGCCCAGCCTCTGTGTTGCCGAGGATGTGAGAGTCAATGTCCCAGTGGATCAGGGAGCCAGCGGTCAATCCAGTACACCCCAACCACTGCAGCCTCCAAACCTCCCTAGTCGGCATCCCATCACAGACCAACTGGAGGCAGGATTCGCCATCACCTGCCCCACTGGGAATCCATCATGACAGACAGGTGGATTTTACAAATTTTCTAAAGGTGCTACTCCCTCTCCTTCAAGACTACCCCACCTGCCATGCCACCATCCTACCATCGTATGACGGAGGATCACTTGGCACTTCTCCCCAAGGAGGTTACGGCTCTCTTGGCCAAGGGAACCATAGAGAGGCTCTGTAGGAAGCTGGCCTGGTGTGTGGTAAGGTACTTACACATTATACCAGGTCAAGGTATCCCCTATTAGTGAAGTGTAGGCAGTGTCTAGAAGCCAGGCTCTCTAGAGATAGCTTTGGATGAGCAGCCAAGACTTATCTAGGAGACATGCAAAGCTCAAGCAAAACCACTGTAGTCACACAGCACTTACACACATGAAAGAAAACACTCAGTTGTGCAAAAATAAAGGTACTTTACTTTTGGAACACAATACCCCAAAGTACTAGAGAGGCAACCTTCCAATAGGAGGTGAGTAATACACAAAGTGGCATATTTATACTCCGTCTGCGACGATTGTGCGTCACAAATTTTGACGCACATTCAGCGCAAACGTTGCCCCGTATTTAAACTTTGACGCCCGCGGACGACAAAATTCCGCCGTGTGCGTAATTTTTGGGATGCGGCAACCCGCCTTGCATTAATGATATCCAAGGTAGGCGTTCCTGTCCCAAAAATGGCTTAAACGGCCGTGCGTCGTGTTTATGCTTTCGAGCAAAAATTACGCACGCCAGGGAGGCAGAGCCGGAAAATGACGCACAGCCCGATTTGCGTAAAAAATTCACGCCTGGGTCAGGGCAGGCGTTAAAATGGGGCAAACACACCTGTATTTAATCAGAACACACAGAACTAACAGCAGAGCAGCAGAACAGCAACAGGGAGCCATGGAGGTGATTCTAATCCAGCGTGCACGCAGATGCAGAGCCCAGCAGCAACAACAGCAGCTATAACAACACCAGCAGGAACCCCAAAGGCAGCGCAGAAGTCAGGAGAGGATATTCCGCCCCAGAACCTTCCTTCAGGGCCTCAGGGAACACAACATCATCCAGAGGTACCGGTTGAACTGGCAGGCCATTCAGCAGCTGCTGCGCAACATTGAACTGCAGTTGGACCCCACTTTGCTGACACCCCGCACCATCCCAACAGAAACCAAGCTGCTTGCCATACTTCATATGCTGGCAAGTGGCTCTTTCCGAACAACTGGTGCTCTGGTTGGCGGAATATCACAACCATCATTCTCCGCCTTTTTGCCCAAAGTACTGGATGCCATCATTGGACTGACACCCCGCCACATCTGCTTCCCTAACACACTGCAGAAGCAGCAGGAAACAAAACAGGGGTTCTACCTCATCAGGTACCTCAACACGTCCTTGGTGCAATCGACTGCACACATGTACGCCTTGTGCCACCTGCTGCAACTGAACACATACACCACAACAGCAACATGTGAACAGGAACATACTGAGGTCGTGACATTGCTAGCCATGTTTCTTAGGTCACCATTGAACCTGTCACACATTGGAAATTACTGTACAGCCTAATGTTAAGACGTCAAAGATCACAACGTGTGGAGTGGGTTGCCCAAATGTCACATTGCAAAATGTAAGTGTCCCAATGACCTTTACATTATTCCATTGCCTAAGTCTAAAGGTATGGGATGTCCAGGGTACATTGATATGAACGTGTTAACAACACTATCAATTTTAACTGTGTATGGAACTATCATCTCACCCCCAGTGAAGACACACGGACACCTGTATCACAAGTCACAATGCTAGGGAGGGCACACTGTACTGCAAATCCCAAAACATACTGCTGACAAACGGTTAGCAGACAAACACTCGTTCAGCCAAGGAAACAACACAATGCAGATGGTACATCCTACATGCCTAGGATGCTACATTATTACATAAAAGATTCACAGACAACACAAGACAACTACTGCCATGAAAGGTCATTTCAATAGGGCCAGCTACATCAACATGATCCCAATCATTTTCTCTTGCAGCTGATCAGGGGTATGGCATCCAGCCATGGATTATGACACCATTTGGCAACCCAAGTACTGCTACAGAGCGTGCCTACAACGACGCACATAGGAGGACACGCAGCATCGTCGAGAGGACCTTTGGCATCCTCAAGTCAAGGTTCCGGTGCCTCGACATCACTGGTGGTAGCCTCTTATATTCCCCGGAGATGGTCTGTAGGATCATCCTAACATGTGCAGTATTGCACAACATTTGCATCAAAAGGAACATTCCCCTCCTGGAACCAGAGCCACACATGCCTGAAGAGGAAGAAGAGGAGGATGCTGGCCTGCAACATGAGGGGGAACTACAGAACACGGCCGCTGGTATACGCAGGCGGCAACAGATCATCAACAATTTCTTTTGAATATGATCACCTTCACCACTTTAGTTAACTAATTTAAATAAACACCTATTATAATCACCATATAATGGTCTGGCTATTCATTTTTGCACACCTTCATCTCTACTTATCAGAATAAGAGTGTTGCCTCATGGAGCATTGCTGATATACTGAGTAGGACACTGAACATCCCAGAGCTAATGTGATGCCTAACATACAATGGTCACATACAAACACACTGTTAATGACATATATCATGTACATTTCTCCTTTGAAGGCCAATAGTAGAGGACCACAACTATTTCACACATACATGTTGAAACAAGGTCCAATGCAGCATATGGCACACAACTAAGACACCATCACTCAATAAGGGGAAAACAAGCCTCATACATGAGGCAGTCAATGTGCTTTGGCATCAGTAACAGGAATGCCTGACCAGACCCTTGACAGCAGTAAGTCCAACTGCATCCAATATTTGCAAGGACTATCTGTGACCAGAGTCCCATAGAAGCAGAACATAGACAGCACAAGTGCCACACATATGAGCAGCATTGCACACATGACATTCCATGTACATGTCAGCCCATTTCCTAACTCCTGACACACCCATGCACCTGGTCACAACCCACCTGTCGGAAGAGGTCCCTGGAATATTAAGACGTGTACCCTGATATTCCCTCCTCTACACACACAGACCAACATTAGCAAACCAATGTGCTACACCCTTTCCTATGGTATGCCATTGTCATAGAACATCAGACTGCATGGACGTCAGGTTAATTTATACACTGTCTTCTAGTTTCAAAGCCCTGTTAGCCCCTGTAGATTGCTTCCCGTGTGAAAATGTCTGTTGGCCATTAGAATGCAAGTCTCACTTACAGGACTGGTGAGAAACAGATGCAGCCCACACCTGTGATCACCTCCATGCACACCACCCATTTCAAAAAGCACTGCCCCTGATGATGCTTGGAACAGCATAGGAGTTGCCATTATGTCAATTACACTGTTAAGCATTGATACTAATTAAGCCGTGTAACACAGCCTCTGGGTTCATTTGTCACCTTCAAAAACACAGGACATACACAGTTTGACATGTCAGCTCTCTAGTTTGTCCTGCAAACAGTCTGAGTCAGACCACTGATTATGTAACTTGTCAAATAGCTGGATCCTGAATCACCTTGCATTCTGTCAGCCTGACTGGCATCTGTCTGTGCATCACACTAAAGTATCCCTTTGTCTACATATGTACCACACTTGTGTTAGCAAACCTCTCATTCATCAGGGGGTATTGGGCATGGGCTTCTTCAATGCATACACAAATACATTGTATAGCATCATCTGCCTTTTAACTGTACCATTTGAGTTACATCCTCTTGGAAAAGCAAAATTCATGGCCCATCCCTTGTCTGGGTTGCATTTATGCATGAATGACAAAGTGTGACAGTGTCCCAGGGCCGTAGGCAGGGATTGGGTACGGGGCTTTCAGCACAACCAGCAACCTCTGATAATGTCCATGAAAAATACATCAAATGTCAGGACCATGACAGTTCACACACAGAATCACAGTGCTCACAACATAGTGATGGGCCGTGTGGGGTGAATAGCTGTGCGAATAATCAGCACAGAGGCTATGATGTTCCCAGATGCAGTGGGAATTGCAGAGGCTAACCTGTGTACAAATGTTGTAATGACACCTGCTGGAACATGACACCTGAGACATTATCTCACTCAGCACACCAAGGTTGCCCTGTTGACTGTCTCCTTACACGTCTTTAGTGACAGGGTGGGACCATCCACATGTTGGTTCACATGTCCACATCCACTTTACTCACATTGATCAACCAAGGATACTCAGTAGATACAGGAATAGCTGCCACTGACTCATGATGAGTCCTGGACCGAACTGTGACAAATTACACCCCAAACAATATACAGGATCATCATTGGACCACACACATGAACAAGACACCTATGTGCAATTGATCACTGGAAATATGTGGACACGTGCTGTCTTGTATGCTGGTCCACCACAGCCACTAGATAGTTGGGGCTCACATCTATGGCCTCAACTGTGGAGTCATCATACATTTGAGATTCACCCTTGTCTGTCTGTGCAAACAACATGGTACCCACTCCCTCAATGCATGTGTATGACTCACTGTGGGATTCACCAACTAGTGCCTAGGAAGCTCTTACCAATACTGTGGACCATTGACATGAACAAGCATCTGCCATCCATCTGGTGCATGCTATGTCACATGTGGTGTCTACGTGACCCTAAATCTTGGAAGTCCACTTTACGGGTGTTGTTACATGTATAACTAACACATTCCCTCTCTCATTTCCACAATGACTTGCATCTAAGGATTGGACACATGGACGTCACATTCATACAAGCATATGTACAAATATGCTTCATGTGATACACGCACACTTGGTCAACAAATACATTAGTTGCCAAAGCACACACTTTGAGCCAAAGGCATTTAGGTATTGTACATATATACGTCACATTGCTATCCTCTCCTTATGGCAAACATGCACAATTTCTGCAACACATATATGGAGGCCACACTTATTACCAACTATTGCGTCAGCCAACCGTAAAAATACTGTGAAGGGAGTAGCGGATCATGGTCCGCTGCAGTATGATGTCACACATGTGAACATACACCATCAACACCAGCCTATCTCTGATGTGTCCCAAATGTAACATAACAAAAAAATAAGAAAAATTGCCCAAAACCAGTTAATGCACTGAAATGTTGACGTTCCTAGCGTTATGCGTCATTTTTTGTCTACCAAAACTATATTTGCGTCATTTTGTTTGACGTACAGGAGTGAAATTTAGCCCGCATCCAGATATTTGTACAGGCCATGTACTATTATGTGGATGCGGGCTAATTTTCACTTCTGTGCGTCAAAAAAAAAGGACGCAAATACATTTTTGGTAGACGAAAAATTATGCATAACGCGAAAAAGGCAGGACTTTTCATACAGGAAGTGATGTAATAGGATATCCTGTTTACAGATCATGTACAGTGGGTGTGCTTTCACTTTCACTTTGCAGTCTATGATCCTTCTAGACTGTGTGGCTATGTAGAGAGTGTTGCCCTGAGATTTTGTGCTTTTTTGTCCTGTGTGCTATCTGTAAAGTCCATTTGTGAAATAAATATTGTTGCTGTATACTGTACTACTGTGTTTTGTCTACATTTGTCCATTTATCTTGTGTTTTTGTTGTTTGTGGGAGTCTGTTGTGGGTAGCGGTAGTTAGGGGATAGTTGGGCTCTTTTAGTGGTTAAGTTTAGTTTTCATCTGTATTTGTACCCCTACTTTCCCCCTTTTCCCCTTTCTATTTCTTTTACCCCTATTCCCTTTCACTTCTCAAGTATGTCTGGTAGGCCACGTTTTGGCAGGATGAGGAAAGAGGAGTTGGGGGGGTTCATCTGGCTTGTGTGCCATTTCTTGCCGCTCATGATCCAGGCAGGGGGAAGGATGATACAGGGGTATCCAACAGATGCTAGCAGAATCCGGTGGGGAAAGGTGCTGCATCACCTGCAGGGTGTGTATGCCAGCCAGAGGAGTGACCACCAGCTGAAGCACCGGTGGGCTGACCTCATCACCAGGGAGCAGGATCTCTTGGACCACCTGGGAATCATGGTTGGTGGCACTGTTAATGAGCACGAATCATGTTAATGTGCACGATTAAATGCTCTGTAGCGACATATGGGGATTAGTACAATGTCTGCCAACTAACTTGCTGACTGTGTGTAATGCTGGGGAAACATAAAGGGATAATTGATGCACTATGGCAAGGATCACAATTGCTAGGTGTCAGGTAGCACGTGCTCAGCAAACTTACAGGATACTTTTCCATGAAGGAAATTGGTGCGGCCTTTTTGTCCGAAAAGCAAACAAAATAGGAGCCAATCATGTCTATATAGGGTACTATTGACAGAGAAGTACAGATGTACCAACATTTAGGCCAACATTGTTGACGCAATTGCTAGACTGACTTTAGAATCACTACATGATGCAGAAAATGAGTGCTGCCTTCACGTCAATTGATAATAGCAAAGTGGCTCAGACATAGGTCTCATGTGTGTCTGTGAAGTGTGGAAGGGAAGCGTTCACGGAAGTACTATGAATGTGTGGGATTATTGTGTTCCTTGATCTTTTTGGATACATGTCAGATCTGGATTTGAAAACATTGTGAAAAGGTGTAAGGTGCCCTCGGCTAACATCTTAGAATGTTTGTTGGAGTTAGTTGTGCCACATTCCAAATATGGATGGCAGTCCAAGTGTATGCACATGGCTTCACATCTCCATGGTTGGTGCAAATCACCATAGCTAGGCCACATCAGTTGAATCAAATGTAACAACAGGAGGGCTTACAAAAGTCCATGCCCCTCCCTCTGTACATTGTACCTATGAGTCATTAATGTGTCATGGCCACAAGGCATGTTTGACTGGTAATGCAGTCCTCAAGTAACCAGGCTTTGGATGTCTCTCTTGGGTGCACATAATGAGACTGTTACACTCCATATTTTTTTCTGGTCACCAATTACGGGGCATGTTTGCAACCACATGATAGTTAGGGCCAATGTATGTGTGCAGATATGTGTGTAACTGTCACAGGAGACCCATGCTATGTACAAGTTGGCCGTGATATATCAGATGCAGTACCATCATGTCTGAATGGCTGCCATTTCCTTATTCAGCCTACACATTGTCTATGTTTATGAAATTGTTACACTGTGCACAGATTTTGAGCACATTTCTTCCTTCCATACCTTACAGGTGGACCGGCACCCTACACTGTGGGAGAGGTGGCGACATTTGAGGACCCCAACCACTCCAGTAAGTGTTGATATGTCTGTTATGTGTTGTGTTTGCTGGTTATGGACTCATGTGAGTTGTGCATGCAATTCATGATCATGGATGTTCTAGCAACTATGGGGGTCATTCCGAGCTTGGCGGGCGGCGGGAGCCGCCCGCCAAGCGGGAACCGCCAGAAGACCGTACCGCGGTCAAAAGACCGCGGCGGTCATTCTGGGTTTCCCACTGGGCTGGAGGGGGACCGCCAAAAGGCCGCCCGCCAGCCCAGTGGGAAACACCCTTCTACGATGAAGCCGGCTCCGAATGGAGCCGGCGGAGTGGAAGGTGTGCGACGGGTGCAGTTGCACCCGTCGCGAATTTCAGTGTCTGCTAAGCAGACACTGAAATTCAAAGTGGGGCCCTCTAACGGGGGCCCGTGCAGTGCCCATGCCATGGGCATGGGCACTGCAGGGGCCCCCAGGGGCCCCACGACACCCCTCACCGCCATCCTGTTCCTGGCGGTCGAAACCGCCAGGAACAGGATGGCGGTGAGGGGGTCGGAATCCCCCATGGCGGCGCAGCAAGCTGCGCCGCCATGGAGGACTTTCCGTTTCTGACCGCGGCTGTACCGCCGCGGTCAGAATGCCCAAAGGAGCACCGCCAGCCTGTTGGCGGTGCTCCCGCGGACCCCGGCCCTGGCGGTAATTACCGCCAGGGTCGGAATGACCCCCTATGTGTCTGATGTAAGTCAGGCCTCACTGGAAGTATATGTTGTGTACCAAGTTCTGCATTTCCTGACATGTGTGGCCCTATGATTGTTCTAGGGTTTGCTGACTCCTAATTGTTGATAGACCTTACCTGTGGTGTGTCTGTAGAGACAAACATGTGTGGAGTTTTCTATACACTCCTCGGTGTACATGTTGTTGGCAAATTATAGTTGTTTATCCACCCCCCACCCTCAAACACGGGCATGGGTTTGTGAATGGGAAACCTGGTACTGATGCTACCAGTATGTTACACATACATGTGAATAAGTGACTGTTTGGTTGGAACCTAGTATACACACTCAGGTTTGGCACTTGGTACTATACTGGCAAGTCCAGTTACAACTTGCAGACCATGTGGCTTTAGTTTTGCTTTCCGTACACTGACATTTGTAGCCCAGGTCTTGGTGGAGGATATACAGCATGATTCTTAGCTGATAACTGGCAGAACACAGATTGCAAGTCAAAGCCAGTTGTTACCCATCTTGTAGGTTATAGATGTGCTATGTGTGATGTGACCTTTGTAGTCTGGCCTGCCATGTACTTCCTCAGGGACATTCAATGATCTGTATTTGTGATATGAGCTGTTACAAGTACAGTAGATGTATATTCTGATTAACTTCTTGTGCCATTTCACACAATGCAGTTACTAATGTAGAATATCTGCATTTGTCTTCACAGCTGCTAACATGACTCCAGACCAGGTCCGTGAATTCCAGCGCCGGGCCATGAGATACCAGCACATCCTGCTGGTGGAGTCGGGGTTCCGGAGGATGGCGATATCGCCATGAACGGGCCTCCGGGCATGGAGAGCCTTCCCACAGTGTGGGCCTACTTTGCCCACCACAGCCACCACCAGCACAACCACCAATCCGAGCCAAGTGGCCCCACCCACAGCTGGGACTGTTGGTCCGACACTGCTGGACTTCCAGGCCCCAGCATTGCCACTGTTGCAGGACAGCCCACTAGGCCTGGCACCACACCCACACAGACCTCCTCCACCAGTACCCAGACTGCCACAGCTCCATCTGTTGACCCTGCCGCCTTCAACCAAATGGAACGTAAGATGGACAGAGCGCTGCGCATGTTGAGCCACCTGAGCCAGGATGTGCGCCACATTAACCGGTGTGTTAAGTCTATTAAGAGGACCCTCCGGAGGGCCAACCTCTAGACATTTTTAGATGGACATGATTCCCTCCCCTTCCTCTTCTTTCCTTGTTCTTATAGTTAGTGGGCTTAGGGGACTTAGGGGGTGATTCTGATTCTGGCGGGCGGCGGAGGCCGCCCGCCAGAATTCCGCCCCCAAAATACCGCGCCGCGGTCAAAAGACCGCGGCGGGTATTTCAAGTTTTCCCCTGGGCTGGCGGGCGGCCGCCAAAAGGCCGCCCGCCAGCCCAGGGGAAAACGACCTTCCCACGAGGATGCCGGCTCGTAATCGAGCCGGCGGAGTGGGAAGGTGCGACGGGTGCATTTGCACCCGTCGCGTATTTCACTGTCTGCCAAGCAGACAGTGAAATACTTGTAGGGGCCCTCTTACGGGGGCCCATGCCATTGGCATGGGCACGGCAGGGGCCCCCAGGGGCCCCGCGGCACCCCCTACCGCCATCCTGTTCATGGCGGGTTTCCCGCCATGAACAGGATGGCGGTACGCGAGCAGCGGTAAGTCGGCGGGAGCCCGCCGACTTGCCGCTTCTGACCGCGGCTAAACCGCCGCGGTCAGAATGCTCGTGGGAGCACCGCCAGCCTGTTGGCGGTGCTCCCGTGGTCGGTGGCCCTGGCGGCCACCCGCCGCCAGGGTCAGAATGACCCCCTTAGTGTTAGGTTCGTATAGGCTGTAAGTTTAGTTAGTGTTAGTGGGTGGGGGGTCCACAATCTTTATATATTTCCTTCTTAAGTGTGTATTGGGCTATGTTGGGGTTCTTGTGTGTTTAAAAAAAAAGGAAATATATATATATATATATATATAAAAAAAATTACAAAATATACATATATATATATATATATATATGTATATATATATATATATATATTTGTATAGAATAGTATAGTATGTGTTTAGGTTAGTATGTGTTGTCCTCCATGTGTCCCGTCTCATAAGGGGGCTGGGGGGTAGATGTTTAGAACGTTTCGTTACATGTGATAAGTAAGTGTAGCTTAGGTTAGTTAAGGACAGTTGTGGGTAATGAGTAGTCAGAGTAGATTAGGGTAGGTAAGATTTTTCCCTCAGTTTCCTCTTCTGTGATTAGCATTTAATAAATATTTGGTTAACCCTTAATAGTATGTGTTGAATGGTACTTGGTCGTGGGTTTGGATTCAGTGTACATCAATTTTGTACTATAACGCCTGTGTCCTTTGCTACAAACAAATCCCAACTGAGCTGTACAATTGGCAGCTAGCCCAGAGCTACCTTGCAAAGTGTCGACCCTTCGCTGCAACCACCAATCACAGTTAATATGGATGACAATGTGTTTCTGTTAAGTGTGTTTTGAAAGGACAAACAGTGCTTCCAGACTTGGTATTGGGGAAACAGTTTTAGGTCTGACTGCAGTGTGATGATCATGGACACCCTTATAAGATGAGTTCTCATTGGCAATCTTGTATTCTTGTCTTCATGACTCTCATACATCATTTGTGACACAGTTCAGCATGATTACCTATTTGAATGTAAACTCAGACACCTTCATTTATGCAGTTTTTGTAGTGTTTGCTTAGATTAGTGTGCCATGTTATTTGTGTTATTTTTGCATGTTGACAACATTTTGCGGCCACTATTTGATGACTTAGTTATCCCCTGAGGAAGCATTCTTCTGTCCGACACAGCATGATGGTGTATGGTTTCTCACTTCATCAGATTTGTCCCTCAGGATGGGCAGAGTATGATGCAATCATGGGCACTGTGCAGATTTCTCTGACTACATATTATCAGGACAGTTGTATTGTCAAGCTACGTAATTTGACAGTCGGCACATTTCAGTTATCTACTGCACGGTTGATATGTCACATTACCCAGAGACAGATTTGTTGTGTAAGTGCTATTTATTGAAAAGTGCTGTAGTGCTATCTGTACATTGTCCATGATTGTGAGTCCATTATAGTGACATCTTACATTGTGATCCAACACAAGGGTTTACCAAAATGCTTTTGACATACTGGGGTTGATGTTTCAGACAGTGCAGAGGGACAGAATTTGCCAATGAGTTGGAGAGAGACAATCACTGGGCTGGGTGACAAGATATACAGTGGTTTGCAGAACAGTGTTTGAGTAAAGTTGTTGCAAGACTGGCAAGTTAAAAAGCGCAGGACCTTGGTAAATGTGGGCCATGTGGCAGGGACTAGTGCTTCCGGGTCATTTTCTTTGTGAATGTGATCTGTTCCATGTCTTCTTCTTCTGATGTGTGTGTTGTCTCCTCTGTCCTTGTTGTTGTTGGTTGTGAAGGGGCAACACACACCTCAGTTTTAGAAGACGTGGAGTCAGACATCCTGGTCGCTGCTCCCAGTGAAGGTTTTAAGGGCAGTACTGCAGCAAGGAGGATCTGCTAGTTCCTGAGAATAGCAGCCACATCACAATGGTAGGCAGCCAGGTTGGCCCTGAGGGGGTCATGATTGCATTTGTGCATGCAGTGGAAGGTTTGGGGTGCGAGGTGTTGTGGCAACTCCCTTACTGCAGTGGTGAATTCCTTGACAGTTTCTCGTAGTCCTTGCAGGATGGATGTTAGGGCTTGCATAGCTGCTGCCTGATCTGCAGATGACATCATGCACGAACGCACCCCCTCAAGGCTGGCTGCCATATTTTGCATCCCCACCCGCACCTCCTTGGCCAGATCCCGCTGTACGCCAACTACAGTTCTCTCAAAGCTGGTGCCAGTGTTGTCTGAGTCCTCAGCTGTATTGGAGCTGGCAGGTCTTACAATTGGGGTGGTGGGTGGATCCTCTGTGATGGCTGCTTGTTCTGTGCTCCTCCTTGTGACTGAAGGCGGGATCTGGAGGGTTTCAAGGACCTTTTGGATAGTCTCCTGGGGAATGTTTATCGGCTCGTCATTCGTGTCATCAGGGAAATCTGGGACAGGCATATCCGCAGGAACTCCATCTTCCTCTGCAATGAAACAGGGTACAATTAGTGTGTCTGTGTTGTGGCAATTTTGATGTGACGTGCCTGCCTTTTGATGAATTCACTTTGTGATCTTGTTTTGTGTTAATTTCTCCAGTCCTTCAGATGGGCATTCTTCCATGCCTATGGCCCACCTGCATGTCACATGTATGGGATTGAGTTATCAGACTTGTCAGCCTCATCGCCTCTAGGTGTTGGTTTATACCAATTAG
This sequence comes from Pleurodeles waltl, assembly GCF_031143425.1. Taxonomy (NCBI): domain Eukaryota; kingdom Metazoa; phylum Chordata; class Amphibia; order Caudata; family Salamandridae; genus Pleurodeles; species Pleurodeles waltl. The sequence goes on from NC_090449.1 coordinate 780,409,922, forward strand.
AGAACTGCCACCTTCTTTTCCTACTCAAGCCTTCGTCTACATCCATTCTCATGGTGAGACCTTTCACTGGCTGTGGGTGTACTGATGGCCCTGGCAGCACACTTAACAATCTGGACCTGCCCCAATCTCTGATCTTTCACATCCACTTAAATGTATTTGACATGTGGCATATCCTATGCATGGCAATGTTATGATCTGATATGGATGTTGACATTGGTAATGTGTCCTGCTGATGTTGGGGAATGTGTGTTACATTGGATTGCCCTGATAATCGTATCAGTGTCCTATTTCCTCCTCTGACTGTGCAGGTGTATTTCAGTGACCAGTTACATGTGTCCGCCCCTCAATGCTGTTGTCTGAGCAGTATGACATTTGGGATGATGCATTATTACCCAGACACATGACATATGCAGCATGGGTGTGTCCTTAGTCCTGTGTAGCTCCTATTGTTGTTTACATTGGCTGATGTTTGCGACAACTATGGGCATTGACATTTGAGAGTACTGGGGCCTTTGTCTTGTTTCTGGGGATTGTTGAAGTTGTCATCCTCACCCCCTAATTTAGGTGTGTATGATCCATGGGGAGGTTACTGCCATTGGCTACTTGAGCTGCACACAGAGCAGAGGTGGTAGTGGCAACTGTTGTCGCAGTTACATTCCAGTTGTCGATATGGCTAGAGGTTGTTAAGAGGGCCCTAGTTAATGTAGGGGTATGGTGGCTGACGTGTCCCGGGATGTCAGTTTGACGTTGTGGCCTTCCCTCCTGGCATGGCTTTCCCTGTGTTCCATCGTTGGCATGACAGCATGCCCCCATGGGACTGTTGTTGGTGTTGTGTAATGGTGTGCCCCAGGTCTTCTCAGAACGGGCCATGCCCCCCTACTGTGCCCCTTTACCCATGCCACTCCATGTATAAGATGACTTACATGCATTTTGTGGTCAGTATCCCCCCCCTGCTCACAGTAGACATTATTGCATTATAATTCCCCATGCGACTTACCCTGCATGTGCGTTGTCTCCTGGTAGTCTGCGCTGTCCTGTCCTTGAATCCCTGTGACGCTCTCCTCAGGGATGATGGCTGCGACCATCTCCTCCATGTGGTCCAGGGCCTCCTGGTGTGCTGGACTCAAACCTCCAGTCTGCAGTGCTGCCTTCCTATTCCTGGCCATCTTTTCCTTGGTCCTGCGCTTGCAGTCATGCCAGCGTTTCTTGCACTCGATGACTGTTCTGTGTACTTCTGCCACACTGTTAATCTTGTCAACAATTTGTTGCCATATAGCCTCTCTCCTACTGATTGGCAACTTTGAGGTGACAAACAGTTGGTGCTGGTGTTCCGTCACCTCTTTAACCAGAATTTCCTGCTCCTCTGCACTAAAGCGACACTTTCTTTTCTTCTTAAAAGTGTCCTGGTTTTTGTGGGGGTCCTCCTGGCTGGTTCCTGGTCTGCTGTCATCTTCCTGGGGTCTGTAGTGGCATCTGGGATCCATTGTGGCTCTCCTCTGGTGAAATGGCAGTGTTTGCGTTTTTTTTTTATGCTATTGCGTCATTTCCGCCGCGTTAACGTCGTTTTGCTTTACGACTTGACTCTGCGGTGTGCGTCAAAAATAATGACTCCCACCTGTGGTTTGCGCCGCCGTGCGTCAAAGTATAAATATGACGCCGCATGGCGCACCAAAATGGCGTTAGCCGGCAGTAATATTTTTGACGCAAAACTGCGTCCGGCGCAGTTTTGCGTCAAAAAGTATAAATATGGGCCTAATTATATACTAGTAAACAATAATAGACATAGAAAAGGTTAGAAAACAGTGTAAATAGTAATAACCAATAGTGACCATACGGGGAGCCCAAACCATGTACTAAAAAAATGGAATACAAACACAAGACCCCCACCTAGGTGAGTGGAATGTGTAGAGGGGAGCCAGGAGTACCATAAAACCATAGAGGTAAGTGAGGCAGTACCCCCCGTGACCAGGAAAGCAGGAGAAAATCACTTTCCCCACTCCACACAAAAGGAAGGGAAAGAAGACACCCAGACAAGACTGCAAGAAACCAGTGGTCGATTCCTGGAGAGGAAGACCTGTGGAGAGAGGGGACCAAGTCCAAGAGTCACAGTGGAGTCCAGGAGGAGTATGAGCTAATACCCACCCAGCTGTACTTGAAGGAGTTGGTCGACGGTAATGAAGATCAGGTCAGCACTGGAGCCAGAGAAGAGTTCCCGAGGGATGTAGAGGATGTCCCACGCTGGAAGGAAGATTGCAGACAGGTGTTGGTGCAGGAATTCCACCAAAAAGCCTTCGCAAAGGCAAATTCACAGTTAGTGGAAAAGTGGTGCCGCCTGGGACCAGCAAGGCCCAGGATGACTCAACCCAGGAGGGAGAGTCAGAGGGGACCCTCAGCGACACAGAGAGCCCACAGAAGCAAAGGCAGCACCCATAGGAGTCCCACAGGATGGGGACACAGAAGTTGCAGAAGGAGCCCACGCAGCACTACAGAATGGGATCCCATTCTGCAAGAGAACCACGCAGAGGTCTTTGCATAAAAGGAAGGAGTGCTGAGGGCTGGAGCTGCATGTAGCTTGAAGTTCCCTCGAAGGAGATGCTCTGGAACACCACCAGTGATGCAGGATCCACACAGCTCAGGATAAGAGGATATCCATGCAGCCAGTCGTCGTTGCAGTAGATGCCTGCGGATGCAGGGAAGTGACTCTTTCATTCCAAGCAAGAGTCCTTCTTTTTTCTTGTGCAGACTGAAGACTTGCCATCCTCAAAGAATGCACAGTTGGGAAAATGTTGCAAAAGCTGGAAGGAGCTGTGGACTCAATGTTGCAAGTAGAGTCTTCTTCGTGGATGCAGATTGTCGGTTCCTGGAGAGTCCAGTTGCTGGTTCCAGTGGCTAGAAGTTGAAGTGGAGGTTGCAGAGGAGTTCTGCTGGAATCTTGCAAGCTGAATATGAGGACTCAACCCAGAGGAAGGTGCCTCTGACGTCACCTGCCGGGCCTGGCCACTCAGGTGCTCGCAGAGTTCCCTGACAACCTTGGAAACAAAATGGCTGAACCCAGGAACCTCAGGAGGGGCTCTGAGCACCACCCCTGGGGTGGTGATGGACAGGGGAGTGGTCACTCCCCTTTCCATTGTCCAGTTTTGTGCCAGAACAGGGACTGGGGGTGCCTGAACCGGTGTGGACTGGTTTATGCACGGAGGGCACCAAATGTGCCCTTCAAAGCATACCAGCGGCCTTGGGAGGCTAACCCTCCCAAGCCAGTCACACCTATTTCCAAAGGGAGAGGGTGTTACCTTCCTCTCCCAAAAGAAATCCTTTGTTCTGCCTTTCTGAGCTTGATCAGATCAAGCAGCAGGAGGGCAGACGCCTCGCTGAGGGGTGGCAGCAGCTTGGGCTGCCAGAAAACCCTTTAAGACTAGTGGTAGCAATGCTGGGGGTCCTCTAAGGAGACCCCAGACTGCATGGAATCATACTTCCAATACTTGCAACAGAATTGGGGTATGATTCCAACATGGTTGATACCAAACATGCCTAGGTTCGGAGTTACCATTATGTAGCTGGACATAGGGAGTGACCTCTGTCCAGAACACGCATAAAATGGTGTCCCCTCACTCACAAAGTCCAGGAAAATGGAGCTGGAGTTTGTGGGGGTACTTCTGTTAGTGCAGGGGTGCCCTCACACACAGGTACTTGCACCCTTCCCTCTGGGCTAGGAGGGCCTGTCATGGGGTGACTTACAGTGGGTGCATGCACACTTTCACGCAGGCTGCAAAGGCAGGCCTGCAGAACACTTTGCATGGGCTCCCCATGGGTGGAATAATACATGCTGCAGCCCAAAGGGATCCCCTGGTACCCCAATGCCCTGGGTCCTATGTACCTAGGTAATCACATGGGGATACCAGTATGCCAAATGTGGGGTGAAAAACGTTACAAGTTACCAAGTTAGACGGGAGAGAGCATAATCACTGTGAACACAGTCAAACACACTGACAACAGGCAGAAAATAGGGGGTAACCATGCCAAGAAAGAGGGCACTTTCCTACAGGGTCTCTGTGCCAGATGTAGGTCATGGCTGTTATTCCAGCTACTTTCTGGTGCTCAACAAATGACAAGGGCCTTTGTCCTATCATAGGCCTCCGGTCCCTCATCCTCTTCCTCCGGAAAGAGAAGTTCAAAATGCTCACTCTAGCTCAGGTCTTTTCTGCCCTGGACCCTGGATAGTAGTGTTGGACTTGTAGGATGCCTATTTTCATATTCCCGTCCAGCCTGCCCACAGACGTTACTTGCGGTTTGTGGTACGTCACAAGCACTTTCAGTTCACTGTGCTCCCCTTTGGCCTTACCAGCGCCCCTTGGGAGTTCACAAAAGTTATGGAGGTGGTCACAGCTCATCTGTGCTGGCTAGGGGTTTCAGTCTTCCCCTACCTGAACGACTGGCTGTTGAAGGCGGGCTCGCCCCAGACTGTCGTCTCACACCTCCAGACTATGGCAAACCTCTGGCATTCACTGAGGTTCACTATAATGTGCCAAAGTCACACCTGACTCCCTCTCAGACGCTCCCTTTCATCTCAGCTGTTCTGGACACAGTGCAGTTTCAGGCCTATCTTCCCAGGTGGCGAGACCATAATATTCAGGGTATGATACCAGTGTTTCAGGCTCTATCCTGAGTTTTGGTGAGAATGACTTTGAGGCTGCTGAGCATCATGGCCTCCTGCATTCTGCTGGTCACACATGCCAGCCTATCTTCCCGAGTGGGGAGTCCAGAATATTCAGGGTATGATACCAGTGTTTCAGGTTCTATCCTGAGTTTCGATGAGAATGACTCTGAGGCTGCTGAGCATCATGGCCTCTGGCATCCTGCTGGTCCCTCATGCCAGATATCATATGCAGACTCTGCAGTGGCACCTGAGGTTCCAGTGGGCGCAACATCAGGGGAATCTCTCTGACATGGTCCAGATCTCAAAGGGAACTGTGCAAGGTCTGCAGTGGTGGCTTATGAACCGAGATTGGGTCAGAGGCAGATCCCTTTCCCTTCCTCTACCAGATCAGACAGTGGTGACAGATATGGCACTCCTGGAATGGGACGGCCACATGAGAGTGGCAGAAATCAGAGGCATCTGGCCTTCTGCGAAATCCAGCCCTCCACATCGACCTACTGAAGCTCAGGGTGATCAGGCTTGCATTGAAAGCATTCCTTCCCTATCTCCAAGGGAAAGTGGTGCAGGTGTTTTTATGGACAACACCACCACCATGTGGTACTGCAACAAGCAGGGCGGGGGCGGTTGTGGACCCTTTGTCAAGAGGCCCTGCATCTCTGGGCGTGGCTGCAACATCAGGGCAACATCATGCTGGTGGTTCAACTTCTGGTGAGCTCTCTGAATGACAGAGCAGACAAACTCAGCCATCAGTGCATGGTTGATCACAAATGGCATTTCCATCTGGAGGTGGCACATTGTCTCTTTCAGCAGTGGGGAAAGCCTTGGTTATATCTGTTTGCCTCCACAGAGAATGCCAATGTCGGCTGGTTTGCACATTGGAGTTTGAAAGTCATCACTCGCTCTGAGACACTTTTCATCTTGAGTGGAACTCGGGCTTCCTGTACGCTTTTCGGCCAATACTGCTTCTGCCCAGAGTTCTCAAGGAGATCAGATCTGACTGGGCCCAATTAATTATTGTGGCTCCAGACTGGGCATGGAGAGTATGGTATCCTGAGCTTCTGAGCATGGCCATCAATCCTCCACTCAGACTGCTCTTCAGGAGGCTCTTCTGTCGCAGCAGCAAGGGAGGGATCGCCATCGGAACCTGTCCAGTCTCCGCCTAACTGTGTGGAGATTGAGCAGCGGCAATTGACAGCTTTCAACCTTCTGCCCGATGCCTGTGATGTTATCTTAGCAGCCAGGCATCCCTCCACCAAAACGTTATATGCCTGTCATTAGCATAAATAGGTGGCATGGTGTACCAACAAAACTGTTGATCCCTGTTAGAAATGGGGTTTTTGGTTGGTAGTCAGGTTACCCTCTGTCCAAGCAAGAACCCTCACTCTAGTCAGGGTAAGTCACACACAATCCAAAATTATCCTGTGCCCACCCTCTGGTAGCTTGGCGCGAGCAGTCAGGCTTAACTTAGAAGGCAATGTGTAAAGTATTTGTGCAATAAATCATACAATAACACAATATAGCACTACAAAAATACACCACACAGTGTTTAGAAAAATATATAATATTTATCAGGATAATTGTAGGTCAAAACGAATAAAGATGCAATGTGAAATTGTAGAGATATCACTGAAAAGTGATATAAAGTGTCTTAAGTCTTTAAAAAGCAAACAAAGTCTCTTTCAAGCACAAAGTACCTAGTTTAAAGTGGAAAATCTCCACAAAGGGCCGCAGAAGAAGAGATACGTGGAAAAATGGTGTGTGCGTCGATTTCTCCCCTGCACACATGGACTTGAGTCATCATTTTTCACGCGGGGAAGTCGTGCGTCGTTTTCCGGCACGTGGACAGTCTCTTTCTGTGGGTCGCGCGATTACCAGATGTCCCGTGGTCTGTGCGTGGATTCTTTGGCTTGTTTTCCGGCTGCGCGTCGTTCCGGGAAGCTGTGTGTGGAATTCTCGGTCTCACGGCAGGGGTTGCGTCGATTTCCCCTCTGGAAGTCGGGCGGTGTTGTCCTTGCGAGGCCGTGCTTCGGAGTTCCGGTCGCCCCGAAGGTGTTGAGTTGATCAGCGTCGGTGTGCGGCGATTTTCTTGCCGCGGAGCAAGCTGTGCGTCTACATTTTCGGTGCACGAAGAGTCCAAATGAAAAAGATAAGTCTTTTCGGTCCTGAGACTTCAGGGAACAGGAGGCAAGCTCTATCCAAGCCCTTGGAGAGCACGTTTACAGCCAGACAAGAGTTCAGCAAGGCAGCAGGGCAACAGCAAGGCAACAGTCCTTTGTAGAAAGCAGTCACGTGAGTCCTTTAGTCAGCCAGGCAGGCAGTTCTTCTTGGCAGGATGCAGGTTCTGGTTCAGGTTTCTTCTCCAGCAAGTGTCTAATGAGGAAGGGCAGAGGCCCTGTTTTATACCCAAATGTGCCTTTGAAGTGGGGGAGACTTCAAAGAGTGGCTAAGAAGTGCAACAGGTCCCCTTTCAGTTCAATCCTGTCTGCCAGGGTCCCCGTAGGGGGTGTGGCAGTCCTTTGTGTGAGAGCAGGCCCTCCACCCTCCCAGCCCAGGAAGACCCATTCAAAATGCAGATGTATGCAAGTGAGGCTGAGTACCCTGTGTTTTGGGTGTGTCTGAGTGAATGCACAAGGAGCTGTCAACCAAGCCCAGCCAGACGTGGAGTGTAAGGCACAGAAAGATTTAAGTGCAAAGAAATGCTCACTTTCTAAAAGTGGCATTTCTAGAATAGTAATATTAAATCCAACTTCACCAGTCAGCAGGATTTGGTATTACCATTCTGGCCATACTAAATATGACCTTCCTACTCCTTTCAGATCAGCAGCTACTACTTCAATACTATATGAGGGCAGCCCCAATGTTAGCCTATAAAGGGAGCAGGCTTCACAGTAGTGCAAAAATGAATTTAGGAATTTTACACTACCAGGACATGTAAACTACACAGGTACATGTCCTGCCTTTCACCCACACAGCACCCTGCTCTAGGGGTTACCTAGGGCACACATTAGAGGTGACTTATATGTGGAGAAAGGGGAGGTTTAGGCTTGGCAAGTACTTTTAAATGCCAAGTCGCGGTGACAGTGAAACTGCACACACAGGCCTTGCAATGGCAGGCCTGAGACAAGGTAAAGGGGCTACTTGAGTGGGTGGCACAACCAGTGCTGCAGGCCCACTAGTCGCATTTAATCTACAGGCCCTAGGCACATATAGTGCACATTACTAGGGACTTACAAGTAAATTAAATAGTCCAATCAGGAATGATCCAAGGTTACCATGTTTAAAGGGAGAGAGCATATGCACTTTAGCACTGGTTAGCAGTGATAAAGTGCGCAGAGTCTAAAAGCCAGCAAAAACAGTGTCCAAAAAGTGGAGGGAGGCAGGCAAAAAGTTAGGGGTGACCACCCTAAGGCTGTCAGGTCTAACATGTGTCCCCCCCAGTTGAAAGTGGGGAATGCTACCCGACCTCCTGGGAGCTCTCATCGCTAAGGCGGAAGTATCTGGAGAGACCATCAGCATTGGTGTGGTCAATCCCTGGGCGATGCTCCACTGTAAAGTCCATCCCCTGTAGGGAAATGGACCACCTCAAGAGTTTAGGATTTTCACCCCTCATCTGAATGAGCCATCTGAGGGGCCTGTGGTCTGTCTGAACCCGGAAGTGAGTCCCAAACAGGTATGGCCTCAGCTTCTTCAGTGCCCAGACCACAGCAAAAGCTTCTCTCTCAATAGCACTCCACCTCTGTTCCCGTGGTAATAGCCTTCTGCTAATAAAGACTACTGGTTGGTCTAGGCCCTCCTCATTTAGCTGTGCTAGGACCGCCCCTATGCCATGCTCTGAAGCGTCTGTCTGCACGATAGATTCCTGGGAGTAGTCAGGGGCCTTGAGCACGGGGGCCTTGCACATGGCTTCCTTTAGAGAGTCAAAGGCTTTCTGACAAGCCTCTGTCCAATTCACCAACCTAGGTTGTTTCTTGGAAGGGAGTTCTGTCAAGGGTGACACAATGGTACCATAGCCCTTGACAAATCTGCAGTAGTATCCTGTGAGGCCCAAAAAGGCTCTCACCTCAGTCTGTGTTCTAGGTGGTTGCCAGGCCTTGATAGTTTCAATCTTGGTCTGGAGTGGCTGCACTTTGCCACCACCCCCTAGGTGTCCCAAGTACACCACGGAACCCTGCCCAATCTGGCACTTACTAGCCTTGATGGTCAGGCCTGCCTGTTGCAGTGCCTGAAGCACCTCCATGAGGTGGAGCAGGTGTTCCTCCCAGCTGGAACTGTAGACAGCTATGTCATCCAGGTAGGCTGCCAGAAGGCATCCTTGCCAGCTAGGACCCCGTTAACCAACCGTTGGAAGGGAGCGGGGGCATTTTTCAACCCAAATGGCATCACCCGGAACTGGTAATGGCCATCAGGGATGGAAAATGCGGAACTCTCTTAAGCCCCCTCAGTCAGGGCGATCTGCCAGTACCCTGAAGTAAGATCAAACGCACTCAGGAACTTGGCAGCACCCAGTCTGTCAACGAGCTCATCAGCTCGGGGGATGGGGTGAGCATCAGTCTGTGTGACTGAGTTGAGACCCCGGTAGTCCACACAGAACCGGAGTTCTGGCTTCGCCCCTGGGGCAGTAGCCTTAGGGACCAACACCACCGGGCTGGCCCACGGACTACTGGATTTCTCTATAACCCTTAAAGCTAACATCTTGGAGACCTCCTCCTTGATGCTAGCCTTCACCTTATCTGATAACCTGTAAATTTTGTTCTTCACAGGGAGACTGTCACCTGTGTCAATGACATGAACACAGAGGTGGGTCAGTCCAGGAGTAAGGGAGAACAGGGGGGAGGACTGCTCCAACAGCTTATAGCAGTCTCCTCTCTGGTTTAGAGTCAGGGAGTCAGAGAGAATGACACCTTTCACTGACCCATCACCTTCTTGGGCAGAGAGGAGGTCGGGGAGAGGTTCACTCTCCTCTTCCATTCCTTCATCTGTGACCAGAAGCCTGTTGATTTCAGACCTCTCAAAATGAGGCTTCAGTCGGTTGACATGGAGCACCCTTTGGGGGTTCCTAGGGGTTTGGAGGTCCACTAGGTAAGTGGCCTCCCCTTTCTTCTCCTTTACTTCAAATGGGCCAGTCCAGCGGTCCTGGAGAGCTCTAGGCTCTACTGGCTCCATTACCCACACTTTGTCTCCAGGTTGAAACTCTACCAGGGTGGCCTTCTGGTCATACAAGCGTTTCATTACCTCTTGACTGGCCTCAAGGTTACTTTTGGCCTCTTTCCAGAAGCGGGTCATCTGGTTGCAGAGGGCCAACATGTAGCTGACCACATCCTGATGGGTTGCCTTTGGAGCTTTCTCCAACCCCTCCTTGACAATACTTAAGGGTCCCCTGACAGGGTACCCATAGAGAAGCTCAAAGGGACTGAACCCTACCCCCCTTCTGGGGTACCTCTCTGTAGGCAAAGAGAAGGCATGGTAAGAGGACGTCCCACTTACGCCTCAGAGAGGCCACCAATCATGCCTTTCAAGGTCTTGTTGAATCTCTCCACAAGACCATTAGAGTGGGGGTGATAGGATGTGGTGAACTTGTAGGTTACACCACACGCATCCCACATAGACTTCATGTATGCAGACATGAAGTTAGTGCCTCTGTCAGACACTATCTCCTTTGGGAATCCCACACCGGTAAATATCCCCATCAGAGTTCGGGTCACCACCGGTGCAGTTACGGTCCTCAGAGGGATTGCCTCTGGGTAACGGGTGGCATGGTTCACCAAAACCAGGATGAACCTGTTGCCTTGGGCAGTTTTGGGGTCCAAGGGACCAACAATGTCGATGCCCACCCTTTCAAAGGGGGTGCCAACGACAGGAAGTGGAATCAGGGGGGTCTTAACCCTTTTTCCTGTTTTACCACTGGCCTGGCAGGTAGGACAAGATCTACAGAACGTATCTGAGTTTGTCCTTATTCTGGGCCAATAAAAGTGGGTGACAAGCCTGTCAAAGGTCTTGCCTTGCCCCAAATGTCCTGCCAGGGGAATGTCGTGAGCCAGACCCAGTAGGAAAGTTCGGTAACACTGGGGGACCACCAGCGCACGCGCTGCCCCAATGGCCGGGACCTTAGGCTCACTGTAGAGGAGATCATTCTCCCAATATATGTGGTGATCACCAGAGGCTTCACCTGTCGCCTGGGTTGAGGCTTGCTTCCTCAGACCCTCTAGAGTGGGACATTCTTTCTGCGCCTTGCAGAATTCCTCCCTGGTGGGTCCACCCTCAACTTGCCAGCCAGCAAGCTCGGGTAGATCACCTAGGGTGGCAATGTCTTCCCCAGTTGGCTCGGAGCCTCCTCCTCAGGAGCCCCGTCAACCACTGCGGGAACTTCTGGGACCGGTTTCCCGCGCCCCTTGCCCCTCCTCTTGGCAGTTCTCTGGGCCATTGTTCCAGGCTCCAGACGCCCTTGACTTCCCTCTCGGTCAGCCATGGACCATGTGGTCATGCAGACCCACTCAGGTAACCTTAACATCTCCAGGTGAGATCTGAGCTCTACTTCTTTCCAAGCAGTATGCTCAAGATCATTGCCTAACAGACAATCTACAGGCATGGCTGGACTCACAGCTACTTTCAGAGTACCAGAGACCCCCCCCCACTCAAAGGGAACCGGTAGGTGACTCTCACGATTGTCAGCGACGATGACATGGTGGAATGTATTAGGGACTATCTGCTCTGTTGACACCAGCTGACTCTTGATAGTAATCATACTGGCTCCTGTGTCACGCAGAGCCTCCACCTTTTGCCCATCAATGGTAACCCACTGCCTGTACTTGGAAGTATTTTGGGGCATGTGGGCTTTGGGCACCATTTCTCCTTCTCCCAGGGACACTAGGGAAATCTCTACCTGCTCCCCAAAGCTATCTGGGTCCATCTCCCCCCGAGCGCTACACTAGTCAACCCAGGTGTCTGTCCAGTAGTGGACAGTGCCCTCTTGGAGCACTGGGGGTCGCCTTTATAAGTGACCATATTGGTAGCACTCTAAGCATTTGGGGTTGGATCTCCCTGATTTATCATAAGTCCCTGGCTTTTTCCCAAATCTGGAAAAGGAATGGTTGCCACCCCCTCCCTGGGAATTCTTTTGGGGGCCTTTGGAGAGTTCCTTATCTGTAAGTTTATCTCCCCCCTCTTTCTTCTGTTGGGAACCCTGACCACCTTTGTGGGTGTCCCCCCTAGGTACCTTTTTGGACACTCTGGTGCTAACCCAGAGGTCCGCCTCCTCAGCAAGCTTCCTGGGATCAGTCAGCTTACTATCTACCAAGTGCTGGCGCAACTCTGTAAAAGTACTATTGAGCATATGCTCTCTCAGAATCAAGTCATATAGCCCTTTATAATTATCTACTTTGTTGCCCCGCACCCATCCATTCAGTGCTTTACTCGAAAAGTCAAAGAAATCTACCCATGTTTGTGCGGTTTGTTTGGTGCTTTCCCTGAACCTCTGACGGTATCCCTCAGGGGTCAGCCCAAACTTGGCAAGTAAAGTGGGTTTCTGAAGTGGGTATGTGTTTTGATCAGGTTGATCCAATGTGAGAAGTGTGTCCCTCCCCAATGGCGGCACATAACCCCACATAGCTACCCCCCATTGCCCTTCAGGAACCTCATGATCCCTTAGTGCAACTTCATAAGCAGCTAACCATTTATCTATTTTATCTACCACCACAAAACTGGGCACCACATTTTTGGGTATACAAACCTTCTTTTCTCCAGCAGGTCCTGTCTGTATGCTGCCACCATTATTGCTGGATTCAGACTGTCTCACCTTGATCTCCAGCTCCTTGAGACTCAGTTCATGAGCCAACAATAGTTTCTTTCAGCCAAAGCTCTTTCAGCTTCCACCTGTTTGGCTGCTCTTTCAGCCTCAGCTTGTTTGGCTTCTCTCTCAGCCTCAGCTTGTTTGGCTTCTCTCTCTGCCCTCTTGTCTTCCTGTTGGGCCTCAATTTTCAGTTTTGCCATTTGCAATTGGAACTCATTTCTTCTCTCCTTTCCTCTGCGGTCAGGCTTTGCACAGAGACACTGCTCCCTGGTCTGGAAGGGGGCACAATTGCAGTGGTAACATCATCCACTGAGAGCAACAAGTCCTCTGAGGGGCCATTTTCTGGCTCCTCTTCCTCATCATCCTCATCCAAATGGGCTTCTGCCCAGGCCCTCAGCCCCACTTGAAAGTCCTCCTTTTTGGAGGCCCCTTGGGTGGGTACTCTCATCACCCTGCAGAACCCTCTTAGCTGTTTGACCGTATATGTATCCAACAGGGCTAGGTTAAAGTCTCCTACTTGAGACCCAGTCAGAGACATATTGAGTGAGGATTTAGTTTTTGAAAATTGTCAGGAAAAACAAATTTGCAAAACAAGAGATAGAAATTAAGTTGACCTTCAACTGTGGGTAGGTAGTGAAACACTTAGCTACTGTATGTCACTGCACAAATACAAGTCCTATCCTCACCGCTGATCACCAATGTTAGAAATGGGGTTTTTGGTTGGTAGTCAGGTTACCCTCTGTCCAAGCAAGAACCCTCACTCTAGTCAGGGTAAGTCACACACAATCCAAAATTATCCTGTGCCTACCCTCTGGTAGCTTGGCACGAGCAGTCAGGCTTAACTTAGAAGGCAATGTGTAAAGTATTTGTGCAATAAATCATACAATAACACAATATAGCACTACAAAAATACACCACACAGTGTTTAGAAAAATGTATAATATTTATCAGGATAATTGTAGGTCAAAACGAATAAAGGTGCAATGTGAAATTGTAGAGATATCACTGAAAAGTGATATAAAGCGTCTTAAGTCTTTAAAAAGCAAACAAAGTCTCTTTCTAGCACAAAGTACCTGGTTTAAAGTGGAAAATCTCCGCAAAGGGCCGCAGAAGAAGAGATACGTGGCAAAATGGTGTGTGCGTCGATTTCTCCCCTGCACACACGGACTTGCGTAGTTATTTTTCACGCGGGGAAGTCGTGCGCCGTTTTCCGCCACGCGGACAGTCTCTTTCTGTGGGTCGTGGGATTACCAGATGTCCCGGGGTCTGTGCATGGATTCTTCGGCTTGTTTTCCGGCTGCGTGTCGTTCCGGGAGGCTGTGCGTGGAATTCTCGGTCTCACGGCAGGCGTTGCGTCGATTTCCCCTCTGGAAGTCGGGCGCCGTTGTCCTTGTAAGGATGTGCATCGGAGTTCCGGTTGCCCCGAAGGTGTTGCGTCGATCAGCGTCGGTGTGCGTGATTTTGTCACTGCGGAGCAAGCTGTGCTTCGAAATTTTAGGTGCACGAAGAGTCCAAATGAAAAAGAGAAGTCTTTTTGGTCCTGAGACTTCAGGGAACAGGAGGCAAGCTCTATCCAAGCCCTTGGAGAGCACTTTTACAGCCAGACAAGAGTTCAGCAAGGCAGCAGGGCAACAGCAAGGCAGCAGTCCTTTGTAGAAAGCAGTCAGGTGAGTCCTTTAGGCAGCCCAGCAGTTCTTCTTGGCAGGATGCAGGTTCAGGTTTCTTCTCCAGCAAGTGTCTGATGAGGTAGGGCAGAGGCCCTGTTTTATGCCCAAATGTGCCTTTGAAGTGGGGGAGACTTCAAAGAGTGGCTAAGAAGTGCACCAGGTCCCCTTTCAGTTCAATCCTGTCTGCCAGGGTCCCAGTAGGGGCCCTCCACCCTCCCAGCCCAGGAAGACCCATTCAAAATGCAGATGTATGCAAGTGAGGCTGAGTACCCTGTGTTTGGGGTGTGTCTGAGTGAATGCACAAGGAGCTGTCAACCAAGCCCAGCCAGACGTGGATTGTAAGGCACAGAAAGCTGTAAGTGCAAAGAAATGCTCACTTTCTAAAAGTGGCATTTCTAGAATAGTAATATTTCATCCACCTTCACCAGTCAGCAGGATTTGGTATTACCATTCTGGCCATACTAAATATGACCTTCCTACTCCTTTCAGATCAGCAGCTACCATTTCGATACTGTATGAGGGCAGCTCCAAAGTTAGCCTATGAAGGGAGCAGGCTTCACAGTAGGGCAAAAACGAATTTAGGAGTTTTACACTACCAGGACATGTAAACTACACAGGTACATGTCCTGCCTTTCACCCACAAAGCACCCTGCTCTAAGGGTTACCTAGTGCACAAATTAGAGGTGCCTTATATGTGGAGAAAGGGGAGGTTTAGGCTTGGCAAGTACTTTTAAATGCCAAGTCGCGGTGACAGTGAAACTGCACACACAGGCCTTGCAATGGCAGGCCTGAGACACGGTAAAGGGGCTACTTGAGTGGGTGGCACAACCAGTGCTGCAGGCCCACTAGTAGCATTTAATCTACAGGCCCTAGGCACATATAGTGCACATTACTAGGGACTTACAAGTAAATTAAATAGTCCAATCAGGTATGATCCAAGGTTACCATGTTTAAAGGGAGAGAGCATATGCACTTTAGCACTGGTTAACAGTGATAAAGTGCGCAGAGTCTAAAAGCCAGCAAAAACAGTGTCCAAAAAGTGGAGGGAGGCAGGCAAAAAGTTAGGGGTGACCACCCTAAGGCTGTCAGGTCTAACAATCCCCTTTCTGCACCTCTGTCTGCTACAAGCTCTTTCTTTGAAGTCACTCTTCATCTCTGTTCATCCTGTCAAAGTGGTGCTTCGTACGAGGGCCTCCTTCCTACCTAAAGTGGTCAGGCCCTTCCATGTAGGCCAGTCCATCACTTTGCCTACTTCTTACGCACCCCAACATCCTTCTCGTGAGGAGGTGAGACTACACAGGCTGGATCCAAAAAGAGCACTAGCATTCTACCTCAGTCGTACCAAGCAATTCCGGATGGACAATCAACTGTTTGTGGGTTATGTAAGTGCAAAGAGAGATCGGGTGGTGCAAAAGAGAACCTTCTCTAAATGGGGTTCACTGCATCAAAATGTGCTACACTTTGGCTAAGAGGCAACCTCCTGAGGGTTTGCATGCTCACCCAACCAGAGCAACAGCTGCAACCACTGTGTTAGGCCACAGAGTTCCAGTCTTGGACATCTGTCAGGCAGAAACGTGGGGTCACCAAATGCTACTGCCTGGACAGTCAGCTCTGCAGGGAGGCCTGTTTTGGTCATTCCATCCTGCAGGACTTCCTAGTATGATCTTGGTCCGCAGAACCACCTCCGGGGATGGTATTACTTGGATATCTATTCTCTGGTAAGGAATCTGCAACTAGAAGTCTATATCACATGAACAAGTTACTTACCTTTGGTAATAAATTATCTGGTAGAGACATATTCTATTTGCAGATTCCCTACCAACCCACCCATCCTCTCTAGTCTGTGAACTGATTTCTAGGGACAGGGACTTCCTTTCAGGACCCTACTTCTGGTGCACCAGTCTCAGTGTTCTTCATGGCTCCGTGCTTCTGGTGTGGAAAGCTGTGAAAAGAAACTGACGTCAGATCGCTGGTGTGGCACCTATATACAAATGTGACATCATTACGGCAACCACAACGCCAATGACTGACCCGAAGTCGACTGACACCACCTGGCAGCATGCAAGGGTATTGCTTGAATCAAAATCTCTGGATCCAGTCTGAGATCTCGGGTACATTTTAAGGTAATGAATCCGCAACTAGAATATGTCTCTCCCAGATAATTCATTACTTAAGGTAAGTAACTTGTTCTACTGGGCGGATGTCCTGCTGCTCAATTCTGTGAGTCACAGAGGAGTGGGTAAGCTGACACCTTCCTCTGTTCTCAATCTATTGATATGGGCAAGGGGAGGGGCCGGTAGCATATACTACCCCACCCTTCGGCTAGTCAGAAATAATGACTAACCTGCTGTCCTTTAGCAAGGTGGTGGGTGTCCAAGAACCAGAGGGCTCTACTGCATACAGGGCGGCACAGAAAACAGGGGCTGCACAAAGGAGGGGAGAAAGAGGTGACAGGCTCGCAGTGGTGCAGTAGTGGCAAGCCATTGTAACACACAGGCTACAGAGGACCTTGTGGAACATAAAAGAGCACATAGAGACTATAAGGCACAAAGGAGCTGCAGAGAACAAGGCAGAAAGTTAGAGTTGTGTGGGACCACAGGGTATTCGTAGAAACCTGGGGAGTGACAGACAAAATATGCAGTATTTTAATAAATAATCTTTTAAATCAAGTAAGAAATTGTTTTTTCTTTTTTAGATATTTCAGATAAGTATAGAAATCAATTCCGAACTAGTCATAGAATAATAAGAAATAAGAGAAGCGTCTTTGTAAAAACCATACATTTGCTGCTCTGCTATGCCTTGTTGTACAGTGATGAATTATTCAAGTTGTCTAATTCTACTGTTTTTGCTCCCACTTCTCCATTAAGCACATGGGGTCAGATTACCTAAAGTTTCATGTAATGCAGCAAGGGGGCTTGCTGCGCTGCGTTGCGTAAAACAGAAAGTAGGGGCCAACTGTACAAAGGTTTTGCATTGGGTTTGTGTTAGTTTTGTCACGCAGACCCGATGGAAAATCCTTTCCAGGATTTACAAACCAATGTAAATACGTATTTGCATTGGTTTGTAAGAATAAGGGGCATATTTATACTCCGTTTGCGCCGAATTTGCGTCGTTTTTTTCGACGCAAATTCGACGCAAAACTAACTCCATATTTATACCTTGGCGTTAGACGCATCTAGCGCCAAAGTTCATGGAGTTAGCGTCATTTTTTGGCGTGAACACCTTCCTTGCGTTAATGAGATGCAAGGTAGGCGTTCCCGTCTTAAAAAATGACTCCCAGGCATGTGCGTGGTATTTATACTCCCGGGCAAAAATGACGCCCGGGAGTGGGCGGGGCAAAAAACCCCACATTTGCGCCTCTTTTTAACGCCTGGGTCAGGGCAGGCGTTAAGGTACCTGTGGGCTCAGAATGAGCCCAGAGGTGCCCTCCCCTGCCCCCAGGGACACCCCCTGCCACCCTTGCCCACCCCAGGAGGACACCCAAGGATGGAGGGACCCATCCCAGGGAAGAAAAGGTAAGTTGTGGTAAGTATTTTTTTTAAAAAAAATTGTGGCATAGGGGGGCCTGATTTGTGCCCCCCTACATGCCACTATGCCCAATGACCATGCCCAGGGGACATAAGTCACCTGGGCATGGCCATTGGGCAAGGGGGCATGACTCCTGTCTTTACTAAGACAGGAGTCATGTTAATGGCGTCTGGGCGCCCAAAAAAAATGGCGCAAATCGGGTTAAGACGATTTTTTTGCCTCAGCCTGACTTGCCCCATTTTGGGACGTCCAAACGCCATTATTCCCTACGCCGGCGCTGCCTGGTGTACGTCGTTTTTTTTCACGCACACCTGGCAGCGCCGGTCGGCTAACGCCATTCAATAAATACGGCGCCCGCATGGCGCTTCAGAATGGCGTTAGCCGGCGCTAATTTTTTTGGCGCAAAACTGCGTTAGCGCAGTTTTGCGTCAAAAAGTATAAATATGGCCCTAAGTAACACAAACCAGCGCTGTTTTTCGTTACTCTGCTTCAAGGAGGCATTGCTTTGTAACCATCCGTGGTTCTTGATGCAAAACCCTAACAATAGTAGACAGGGTTTTGCACCAAATATTAATGCCTCTTGAAAGCAGGTGTTAAAATAAGAAATACTTTTATTAGTCCTAACTTTTCCCTCTTTGCATGTGTGCTGCAATACACAGCACACGTATAAAGTAGGAAAAGTTTTAAAGTTATTCTAAGCTTATTGTTTTGTAACTGAAGGCTATCCTTCCAGTACAAAACCTATGTTTAGCTGAGACTTGCACGGGCACATTAGTACTATACAGTAGTGCAATAGTTTATGTGTGACGCTAGGCAGCATGATTCTGTGCCAGTGCTGGGGAGAAAGCAGGAAAGTTTTATCTGGTGATGTGTGATGCTTTCCTGCTATCTCTCTGTCATACAACGCAGCACAGCAACTTTCGGTGCTGCTCTGCTTTGTGTATCAGGTTTGTAGATCGGGCCCTAGATCGGGCCCTAGAAATGCACCTTATCTACTAAGATATGGCACACTTCTCCCTCCTTGCACCAAGTGCAATGGTGCTTGCATTACAGGCAGGATTGGTTTTGTGCAGGCAGGAACACCTTTTTGCACAAAAGCAATCCTAAGAGGCAATTTCCTCCTTTTGTGTGTGATGCAGAATTCATCACGGATAGAAAGAGGAAGTAATGAGGGCAAATAAAAATATTTATCCTCTTTACACCATCCTCGGGAGGCGCACCATTTTGGCGCATTCCCAGATTTACTGATTGCAATAAATCTGGGATTGAGTCAAGCTCTATGAGTGGATGCGCGAGAAAGCCCATGCTCCGCCCATGGAGTGCCTAGAACTACAAAATGTTCCAACACAGTTCAAGCCTCTACATTGCGTTACATTTCTTTAGAAAGTTACCCAAGGTGGCACAAATCTCCTCTTGAGTGGCTTAGTAAACACCTTTTAAGGACCTGCAAGCCCTCAGTAAATCTGGGACATGGTTTTTCTGGTTCTTTTAACAGATGTCACTTATGTCGGTCGACCCATTTTGGCCTCCAAAAGGGCCTCATCACGGTGGAGACACAAGAACCTGTAGCATCAAAATAAAACATGTAGAGAGTATGCATAGGTTCAAAAATATAGCAATCCCGTCGACATTCGACCCTCTCCAATTATTCTTAATTAATCAACATATTTATTCGCAATAATCTTTCATATTGTCGCTTCCTGGTTACCAATCTGATAGAGAAATGGGACCAGCAAAGTAGAATTGGACTAGTTGATTAATCCACATCTGTACAGCAATGCATACAACAAAAGGAAATGTAGGGTGTTTACAAATCAGATGCAAGAACTTTTCTTTCTTTTTGTAATCTTATGTGATTGCCTTAGTCAGTTTCTTTTTTTTTTTTTTACAAAATTGAAATATATCTTGCTAATTACGCGTACGCTGCAATCCAATTGCTCTGCAGTAAAGAAGTCGTTGAGTTCACAAAAACTGTTCATGAGCTATAGTGGCACACAGTGGAAGTAGGGGACCTAGGCTGCAGGGCATGGCGGCTCATGGTTTACAGTGGAGGCTGGTTCCAAGGACAGCAGGGGTATGATAGCAGGTAGCAGAAGCAGACTGCACACAGCGGGGTGGCAAAGGAGACATGGGCCAAATAATTTCTATGGAGGCATCAAGGCTAGAAGAGGAGTGGCATAGTGGCATATGGGCTACTCGCTGGATGGGAGCATACAGTAAGTGAGGGGCACAAGAGGTAGGGCAGTGCCACGCAAATTTGCCACCTGCGACAGGGAATGGAGCATAGAAACAACATATCGATTAGACGTAGAGGAAGTATAGGGGACACATCGGCAGCAGGAACAAGGCAGAGGGCACAAAGGGAGGCAACTGGAGGAATACAGGCTGCATTGGGGTGAGGTGACTTAAAAGGTGAATGTACTTTGATGGAATTTAGGGAGACAGAAGGCAAACAGGTGTATGAGCCACATGCAGTGGCAGATCAAGGCTGCACAGGCTACAAGGTGGCCAGGGGCACATCTAACATTCTAAAACCACTCAACCAGTATCATAGCCCTATACACCAACTATCATATCCACACAACCACCATCATATGACAGTGTACCCATCGTCATATATCCACACAACCAGCAAAGTGTGCCAACACACTTATACAGCTACACAACCCATATATGCCAACACCCATCATGCTCCACCACATTCTCTATCATATGACACTGCACATACGGTCAAGCCAACACATCCACCATTGGTCATCAGCTCAGGCAACACACCCATCATGTCATGCCCATTAAACTATCAGATGCCACCTCATACCCCAACATATATCCACACAATCAGCATCCCATCCCCTAAAAACCCATTAATATATACCAATAAAACCACATAACTGACAGAGCTATCTTCTGACATCAACACAACTTCCATCAAGCCTCAACACACCCAACATCATACACCATTGAACGTTCACAGCAAGCCTCAACGCACCCAACATCATACACCATTGAACATTGCAGCAAGGGAACTAGCTGCGCTGCGATGCGTGAAACAAAGAGAAGGGGCAAGATCTACAAAGGTCTTGCACTGGGTTGGCGTTACTTTCGTAACACAGACCCGATGGAAAATCCTTTCCAGGTTTTACAGACCAATGCAAATTGGTATTTGCATTGGTTTGTAAGAATAAGTCAAACAAACCAGCGCTGTTTTTCGTTACCCTGCTTCAAGGAGGCGTCCTTTTGTAACCACCTATGGCTTTTGATGCAAAACCGTATCTACTAACAATAGTAGTTTGGGTTTTGCACCAGATTGCAATGCCGCTTGAAAGCAGGTGTTAAAAAGGTGAAATCCTTTTATTTTTCCTAACTTTTCCCACTTTGCATGTGTGCTGCACTATATACACATAGAAAGTAGGAAAAGTTTTAAAGTTAGTCGGGCCACAGATCCACCATCATATGCCGATAAACCCACATTCATAAATCCGCACAAGCCACATCATATGCCAACACATAGATCATCATAACGCCACTCAACTAACATTTTCATGAACACCAACGATCGTGTGTGCACGCATGCACCATCACACTCTAACACTCACTATCATAAGTCCGCACAACTTCCTATGCGAAAAAAACACCGTTATATCCCAACATGCCAGCTTTACATGTTGTATGTCTACCTACCGCCATTGGCACACATACCACAGTTAGGCACCCACCTACCGCCATTGGCACACATACCACCGTTAGGCACCCACCGTCTAATGCCAATAAGGCAACCAACAGGCACCCACACAATCAGTATTTACCAGTGACCAGAGCTCAACAGTGTCTCTCCCAGAACCTTGTCAAACCATCATACATCCTCTCACAAACCTGTAAACGTAATCCGCAATTCTCTCAAACACTTCATTTTAGGTCTTCTCAATTAATAACAGTAGTGGGAGTTAAGGTTCACTTGGTACACTGAGATTATGGCACACATATTTTACTTTTTTTTAAATAATAAACGAAATTGTCTAAAAAATCTTAAGTTGAAATGTGCTCAGGTTGACAAATATTTATAGTGGCTTCTCCATAAAATGCATAGAAATTCCCAAGTTAAATGTGTTACCTTAAGCTTGTGTCCCAGACTTCTATTACAAAGTCAACCTTAACACCCACCCTCCAGCAAACACTATTCGGTACATCACACACATTTTCAAAGAAAAAAAACACAGTACTCATTATAAACCATTATCAACATATATGCCAACAACCCCAACATAATATATTCCGTCACACAGTGAGCCCACTCTTTCATACCTGCATCCACTCACATCAACCAAATATCATTTAGGACCACCGAAGCACCACTGTAAAAGCTCGCAAGTATTAGTATATGCTTACACCCACCTACATACATATATATATAACGACCATTAAATAGCCATAACGTCATCATCCTATATCAACTTCCCATTATACACAGCACACCTACTTTCATACATTCAAACACACATAGTACAAACAACTCTAATACAACACATACCTTCTTGTGCCAACATGACATACACCTACAAAGACACAGTTTTCCAACGTTATGCAGTGTGACTACAAGAACTTAGTCACACAATTATACCTCCTTTTACATTTAATAATTAATTAGCTCAACACCACACCGTGAAGTAATAAAAGCGACACGGGCATTATCATATACCCAAGCACCTACAATTATATCCTTACACAAGTAGCACCCTACACCCAAACACACACCATCATTGTCCACCCCTACCTCCCCACTAGCATACACCCCCGCCTCTACATGCCAATATACCAAACATCATGCTTCCACGCAGGCATGAATTTAAAATGCTCAACAGTACTCAAAAACATTATCATACCATCATAGAACCTTTAACAGAAATGTAAGAAAAAGCGTTATCAAGTAATAACAGGTGACATTTAACTTTGATTTTAAACTGTGGGATTAGGACAAGCTGAACGTAGCACCTTAATTTGGGAATTTCTTAGCTTTTTAGTTTTTACAGCAAAGCAACTGTATGCATATTTGTAACCTAATCTCCCTTTCAAGTTTTGTCTAGGGAATATATAATAACTATACAGATGTTCATAGTGTAATATGTTATTTATTGCTATTGTAAAGGAGGGGCCATTATTCACAAGAGGTGAAGCCTTCAGTGCGTCACGATTCCCCTTCCCAAACACCAATAACAACTAGCTTATTACTCTCTGCATACACAGTTTATGATATGTTAAGTGGTTAAGGACAAAGATATTTAGTCAGAACCAAGATTCAAGGGTGACCATCAGCAGAGTTGTTTTTCTTGTGAAGTAATTGTAACCGTAGCTTTCAATAAAGTTAAAGAAGTGTAGATTGTTTGGATTGGAGAGGAGTATTTTGTTTTGGATTGAAGTGGGGCTGATTGAAGTGGGACAGGTTGTTTTGGATTGGAGGGGGCCGATGATTTTGGATTAGAGTGGGGCAGATTGTTTTCTATTGGAATGGGGTAGACTGTTGTGGACTAGAGTGGGGCAGTTTGGAGTGGTACAGATTGTTTTGGATTAGAGTGGGGCAGATTGTTTTGGATTCGAGTGGCTAGATTGCTTTGGATTGGAGTGTGGCAGATTTGTTTGGAGTGGGGAAGATTGTTTTAGATTGAAGTGGGGTCGATTGGAGTGGGACAGATTGTTATGGATTGAAGCGGGCCGATTGGAGTGGGGCCAACTGTTTTGGATTGGAGTAGGGCAGACTGGAGTTGGGACGATTGTGTTGGATCAGAATGGGGCAGATCGGAGTGGGGCAGATTGTTTTGGATTGGAGTAGTACAGACTGCAGTGGGGCTGATTGTTTTGGGTTGGAGTGGAGCATACTGTTTTGGATTGGAGTGGGGCAGATTGGAATGGGCCAGATTGCTTTGGATTGGAGTGGAACAGATTGTTTTGGGCTGGAGTGGGGAAGATAGCTTTGGATTGGAGAGGGGCAGATTGTTTCGATTGGAGAAGGGCCAGCTGTTTTGAATTCGAGTGGTGCGTAATGGAGTGGGGCCAATTGTTTTGGATTGGAGTGGAGCAGATTGTTTTGGATTGGAGTGACGAAGATTGGAGGGGACAGACTGTAGTGGGACTGGTTGTTTTAGGTAGGAGATGAGCAGATTGTTTTTATTTGGAGTGCAGCAGGTTGGAATGGGGCAGATTGTTTTGGAATGAATGGGGCAGATCGTTTTGGATTGGAGCAGACAGATTGTTTTGGATAGGAGCATGGCAAATTGTTTTGGATTGGAGTGGGGCCGACTGTTTTGGATTGGAGTGAGGTAGATTGGAGTGGAGGCTATTGGTCTGGATTGGAGTGGGGCAGATTGTTTTGGATTGAAGTGGGATGAATTGGAGTGGGGCTGATTGTTATGCGTTGCAGTGGAGGAGATTGTTTTGGATTGGAGTAGGGCTGACTGTTTGGATTAGAGTGGGGCAGATTGTTTTGGATTGGAGTGGGGCAGATTGTTGTGGTTTGGAGTGAGACATATTGCTTTGGATAGGAGTGGGGTGGATTGTTTTGGATTGGATTAGGGCAGATTGCTTTGGATTGGAGTGTGGCAGATTCGATTGGAGTGGGGAAGATTGTTTTAGATTGAAGTGCTGTAGATTGGAGTGGGACAGATTGTTGTGGATTAAAGTAGGCAGACTGGAATTGGGCCAACTGTTTTGGATGGGAGTGGGGCAGACTGGAGTTGGGACGATTGTGTTGGATCAGAGTGGGGCAGATTTTTTTGGATTGGATTAGTGCAGACAGCAGTGGGGATGATTGTTTTGTGTTGGAGTGGAGCATATTTTTTGGATTGGAGTAGGGCAGATTGGAGAGGGCCTATTTTTGGAGTTGGCAGATTGAATTGGAGTGGGGCAGATTGTTTTGGATTGGAGTGGGACAGATTGTTTTATATTGGAATGGGGCAGATTGTTTTGAATTGGGGCATATTGATTTAGAGGGGGTGCATTGTTTTGGATTGGAATGGGGCAGTTTGTTTTGGATTGGAGTGCGGAAGTTTGGAGTGGGGCATTATGTTTTGGACTGGATTAGGGTCGGCTGCAGCTGAGCTGATTGTTCTGGGTTGGAGAGGAGTAGATTGGTTTGGATTGGAGGGGGCAGATTGGGTTGGGGCAAATTGCTTTGGATTGGAGTGGGACAGATTGTTTTCAATTTAGAGTGGGGCAGATTGTTTTAGATTGGAGTGTGTCAGATAGGAGTAGGGCAGGAGTGGAGCAGATTGTTTTGGTTTGGAGTGGTGCAGATTGGAATGGGGCAGATTGTTCTGGATGAGTGGGGCAGATTGTTTTGTATTTGAGTGGGAGAGATTGTTTTGGATTGGAGTGGGGCAGAATGTTTTCGATTGGATTGGGGGAGATGATTTTGGAGTGGAGCAGATTGTTTTGGACTGGAGTGGGCAGATTGGAGTGGGACATATTGTTTGGGTTGTGGTGGAGGAGATTGTATTGGAGTGGGATAGAGTGGAGTGGGGCAGATTGTTTTAGGTTGTAGTGGAGGAGATTGATTTGGATTGGAGTGGGGCAGATTGTATTGAATAAAGGTGGGGTGAATTGTGTTTGGGTTGGAGTAGGGCAGATTGGAGTGGGGCATATTGTTTTGGAGTGGGGAAGATTGAATTGGAGAGGGGCAGATTATTTTGGATTGGACTGGGGTGGATTGTTTGGATGGGAGTGGGGCATATTGTTTTGGATTGGAATGGGACGGATTGGAGTGGGGGAGATTTTTTCTTAGGTTGTAGTGGAGGAGATTGTTTTGGATTGGAGTGGGGCAGAGTGGAGTGGGGCAGATTGTTTTAGGTTGCAGTGCAGGAGATTGTTTTGGATTGGAGTGGGGCAGATTGTATTGGATGGAAGTGGGGTGGATTGTGTTTGGATTGGAGTATGGCAGATTGGATCAGGGAGCCCTCCAGCCGGGTATGTTCAGTGGTCGCTACACCCTGAGTGACTGACTATCCCACTTCTGCTGACCCTGTGAAGGCTGTATCCTATACTTCTCCGAGAAGGACCAAGCAGCTGGTACTGGCCTTCCTGCACCAACCTTTGGGATGCAGTTGTGCTCTACTGGGGCTGGGGACTAAATCCTTGTCTCCCCCTGCCCTCCCCACCTCATCCAGTGGGGAGCACACTGTGATTGGCAGCTGAGATCTGGTGTGTACTGAATTGCAGTGCACTGGACATTTGGCTACAGGAGGGAGGGCTGAAACCAGTGGGGGCGCGAGGAGCGGAGCCCCACCATTTGCCTTGTCCCAAAATCTCAGGCCCTTTGTAAGTTGCGATAGGAGCATGGTCCCTGGTATTTGCGACAACTACCTGCTCCTCTGGACATTATTGCTGGCAGCCAATGGTCGCACTAAACACAAACCTGATACACCAGCTCCACACTCGCACTCCAGATCTACACAGATGACCGAGGACGTTGTCACCCTCCCCCCCACCATCATGCCTGTACAGGCTGACAATCTTCTAGAACTACGCGAATCACAGGTGGCAATTGAGCAGCACCTGGGGGCAAGCACATTAGACATTATTATTCTCAAAGGCGATCAGTGTAAATTGTCCAACAGAGTCAAAAAAGAATTAGATGACCTTTTCGACCCTCACCCCTTGTCAGGCGGATCATTCCACACAGCTCACTCACCTGCACCAACAGCTGGATAAGGCTACAGGACTTAGTAGATGACCCGGAAGGAGGTTTTCGAAGGATTAACATCTGTGGGAGCACTAAAAGGTGTGGAAGGCCCCAATGCAACCCAATTTGTGGAGAACTGGTTCCACACTGTGGTGGCCCCATCTGGACTGTGCAAGTTGTTTACAGTGGAAAGAGCCCACTGGGGCCCCACAAAACAGCCTATTCCCAGTGCACCGCGCCGACCCACAGTGGCAAGGAGTCTCAACTTTAAAGACTGGGACATGCTGTTACGCACTGCACGTGAAAAGGTACCCATCCTTCTGGATAAGGTCAGGGTTTCCTTCTTTCCAGATAACACAGTGGCTGTTCAGCGGAGGTGCTCTTCATTCCAGGAGTTGAAAAAACAGCTGGGTTCTGTGGGTGTTCAATGTGCTTTACTGTTCCCTGCCGGACTAAAATTAATTTGTGAGTCACTGTTAGAAATGGGGTCTTTGGTTGGCAGTCAGGTTACCCCCGGTCCAAGCAAGGACCCTCACTCTAGTCAGGGTAAAAGAGAATCACCCTCAGCTAACCCCCGCTCACCCCCTTGATATCTTGGCACGAGCAGGCAGGCCTAACTTCAGAGTGCTAGGTATAAAGTATTTTTACCAACACACACAGTAACTTAATGAAAACACTACAAAATGACACAACACAGGTTTAGAAAAATTTAAAATATTTATCTAAACAAAACAAGACCAAAACGACAAAAATCCACAATACACAAGTCAAGATATCAATTAAAAACCAAAAAGAGTCTTCATGTCATTTTAAACACAACGTTAATGCTGTTAGTGTGGAAATGTACTTGGGTGCGTCAAAAATAACCCCGCAAGGGGGAGTGTGTGTCAAAAAGGGCTCGCAATGTGTCTATATCAATCATGAGCGAGACCGTGCGCCGTTTCTCCTTCAGTCGAGTCGGCGTGCGTTGTTTCTTCTTCTTCTCCGCAGGAGAGCGATGCATCGATTCAAACTGCACACTCAGGTCCAGGCAGGCCTTGTGTCGTTTTTACACACCCAGCGATGTTTGCATCGGAAATCCTGCCGCACGATGATCCGAAACCACGCAGCGTGGTTTGCGATCTCACCAGCCTCCGTCAGTGATGCTGCACGTCGTTTCTCCAGCCGCAGGCGTCGATCTTCAGGTCGCGTTGCAGGCGAACGTCGATTTTCAGCTGCGAAGCCGGCAGTTCGTTGATTTTTCAGCCGCAGATCGGAGGCGCGTAGAGCTTTTTCCCGCATGGCGGTCAGTGCGTGGATTTCTCACTCCTGCCCTGCCAGCTTCTCCTTTCAGGGTCCCCGGAACTGGATGGGCACCACTTGGCGGAGGAGGAGTCTCAGCAGAGGCTCCAGGTGCTGGCAGAGAGAAGTCTTTGCTGTCCCTGAGACTTCAAATAACAGGAGGCAAGCTCTAAATCAAGCCCTTGGAGAGCTCTTCACAAGAAGAAAGGCAATACAAAGTCCAGTCTTTGTCCTCTAGCATAGGCAGAAGCAGCAACTGCAGGAGGGCTCCACAAAGCAGTCACAGGCAGGGCAGCTCTTTTTCCTCAGCTCTTCTCCAGGAAGAGGTTCCTCTTGGTTTCCAGAAGTGTTCTAAAGTCTGTGGTTTTGGGTGCCCTTCTTATACCCATTTTGCCCTTTAAAGTAGGCTTACTTCAAAGGAAAGTCTCTCTTGTTTGTGAAATCCTGCCTTGCCCAGGCCAGGCCCCAGACACCCACCAGAGGGTTGGAGACTGCATTGTGTGAGAGCAGGCACAGCCATTTCAGCTGTGAGTGACCACTGCTCCCCTCCCTCCTAGCACATATGGCTCATCAGGATATGCAGGCTACACCCCAGCTCCCTTTGCGTCACTGTCTATTGAGAGGTGCAACCAGCCCAACTGTCAAACTGACCCAGACAGTGAATCCACAAACAGGCAGAGTCACAGAAATGGTTTAAGCAAGAAAATGCTCACTTTCTAAAAGTGGCATTTTCAAATGCACAATCTTAAAATCAACATTAATAAAAGATGTATTTTTAAATTGTGAGCTCAGAGACCCCAAACTCCACATGTCTATCTGCTCCCAAAGGGAATCTACATGGTAATCATATTTAAAGGTAGCCCCCATGTTAACCTATGAGAGGGACAGGCCTTGCAACTGTGAAAAAACGAATTTAGCAGTATTTCACTGTCAAGACATATAAAACACATTACCATATGTCCTACCGTAACCATACACGGCACCCTGCCCTTGGGGCTACCTAGGGCCTACCTTAGGGGTGCCTTATATGTGAGAAAAGGGAAGGTTTAGGCCTGGCAAGTGGGAACACTTGCCAAGTCGAATTTACAGTTTAAAACTGCACACACAGACACTAGAGTGGCAGGTCTGAGACATGTTTACAGAGCTACTAATGTGGGTGGCACAACCAGTGCTGCAGGCCCACTAGTAGCATTTGATTTACAGGCTCTGGGCACCTCTAGTGCACTGTACTAGGGACATACCAGTAAATCAAATAAGCCAGTCATGGAAAGCCAATTACATACACATTTTATATAGGAGGACTTGCACTTTATCACTGGATAGCCGTGGTTAAGTGCCCAGAGTAACAAAAACAGCAAACATCAACAACCTGGGAAACAGAGGCAAAAAGTTAAGGGAGACCACACCGAGGATGAAAAGTCTAACAGTCACGCACTCTCTTTTTTGACACTGCGAAGGGAGGTTGGGATTGGATGGAGCATAATATCCCAGGCTCAT
Source organism: Pleurodeles waltl (assembly GCF_031143425.1). Taxonomy (NCBI): domain Eukaryota; kingdom Metazoa; phylum Chordata; class Amphibia; order Caudata; family Salamandridae; genus Pleurodeles; species Pleurodeles waltl. The sequence continues at coordinate 780,439,003 of NC_090449.1, forward strand.
AGGGCCAGCGCATGTTCCAATCTGCACCTCCCAAACATCAATGTATTAGGCGGAGGAAGCACCGTCCTCCACTCGGGTCGATCTGGGGTCAGCCCCTTCTCCACAAGAAGTCCAGGAGGGCCAACGAGCAGCGATTACCTTGCCAACTTCCCTAGGACTCAGTAACCACGCCAGCTCATGGAGAGGTAGCATCTCCGATTCAGAATCTGCAAGCAGCATGGCACTATTTCTGTCAATCACCCCGCGGATGACTCACGAAATATAGGGATGATGAATGTATTGAAAGTGCATAGTAGGCATTGTAATATTTTCCTTTTAGGTACTGACTTTATTGCTGGGCCCTGGGCTACCAATTGGCGGTCCTTGGGTAGCTACTACATTCATTCTTATGTAATATACCTTAGCTGACCAGCATATGGCCTGGAGCTTGATAATGTTTGCCCTGTGTATTATGCTTAGTGATGGGTGCTGTTACATTGATATGTTCCTTTACTGTACGACTAGGGACCGGGTGACCTCTCATGCGAGGTATGGTTCCACCCCCTTCTCTGAGTTCATCTAAAATGTATAGCCACTCTCACCCCCTTTGTGTATGCAGATTTGTTTCTATAGTAAATGTGTTGCTGCTGGTTTCACTGTCGGGTCTAGTGATTATTACCAGCTGCACCGAGTATTTAAGGTTAAGTGTTTATTGTTTCCTATTATCACCTACTACACCACTTGAGGAGGAAGTGATATGCCAATTGGGGAAGGCTACATTATCGGGTCGACTCTAGACATAACATTAATATGGCCTATGGCTATGATTTCAAACAGTTTAAACACTGTCACCTGAAATGTGCGTGGTCTGTGGTCTGTTTATAAGAGACACCGGGTTTTAGCACAACTTAATAGGTGTCGTCCCCAAATCACATTTCTACAAGAAACCCACCTTTCCACCCATGAGGCTCGAAAGTTAGATCGAAAATGGAGGGGACACTTATTTAACTCTTCGTACTCAGCCTTTGCAGAGACGCTGGAATTTGGCTCCAAGCTGGGGTCCCATTTACAATCATTGATACATTGATAGACATGCAGGGGTGCTACGTTTTCCTCAGGGGCACACTAGATGGAGCTCTCATCCTGTTGGTGTGCATATATGTGCCTAACATGGAACAAGATGTTTTCCTATCATATCTGTCCTCCGTACTGGCAGAGTGGACAGCATATCACTGGGTGCAGGGTGCAGGCTTTAATGCAGTGTTGGATACCACATTAGATAGATCAAAACCTCCCCATCCCGGCACTGCATCTATTCGTCAGTTTAGAGCCATGAAACAATGGATAGGGTCTTTCTGACTTCTGGCACATCTGAAATGCTACAATGCAGGAATACACTTTCTACTCCCACCCCCATACATTGCATTCCCACCTTGACAGGTTCCTCTGCCCCGCTACACTCCTTCCCAGTATGCACACGCCAGACACTTGGGTGAGATGATTTCTGACCACAACCCTGTAGAAATAAAGCTTTCGTGGGCGGAGGAGTCAAGCCCAAAACCCACCTGGTGTCTGTCCTACTGGAGGGTGTAGTTTTCAGGAAGACGCTGGCCAATACCATCAACACCTATTTTACGAAGAACGAGGATACAGCCTCTTCTCCTTTAGTGGCGTGAGAGGCCTTTTAGATCATAGTTTGTGGGTCCTCCATTGGCACGGTGGTGGGAGTTAGAGAGGAAGTAATGCAGGAAATAATACGATTGGAGAGCAAGTTGGGGCCCCTGGACACAAAAGCACTCTTGACACCTAGGCTGCAGGCATGCTGCAGGATGCTTGTGTTGCTTATGCCAAGCTGCTGGAGCAACTTCGCCTGATAGATTATAAAGGATATGCCCAGAAAATACAAAGGCAAACATGCCAGGGCCATTGCCGCCTTGTCTGATATGATCTGATGTTACACCTACACCTATTTTATCCATACATGACCCAGTTCGCAGCTTACTTGATACCCAACAGACTATTAATGGGGCATTTTGCGACTTCTATGCACTTCTTTATACGGCTCCACCTGCCCCGCTTCCCTCGGCTGTTGCTGCATTCTTGCAATGGGTGACACTACCTAGAGTGTCACCAGAGAGGGAAGCCTTAAGTGCTCCCATATCATCGGGAGCGAACACAGAACTTGCCATGAACAAAACATCGACAGAATTTTACACCACGTACACCTCAAAGTTAGTGCCACGCCTAGAGAAACTGTATAATTCTTCTTTAGAGGAAGGTATGCTACCTCCTACTACTAGAGAGGCAGTGGTAATGTCACTGCTGAAGCCTGGAAAACCACCTGCAGAACTTACTTCATACCGGCCCCTCTCCCTCTCCGAAAAACCAGTTTTGAGTAAGAGCCTAGCCCCCAGACTGCTCCCGTCGCTCTCATTGTTATTAAATAGGGATCAATGTGGCTTCATACCTCGCCGCAACACCTCGCTGAATATTCACCAGCTTTTCCATGCCATGACTGCATCCTGTAATCATTACCCACTTGCAGGTTGTGTTTCATTGGATGTGCCTCAAGCCTTTGATTCCCTGGGATCGGACTTTATGTTGGCGGTGCTAGCGCCGTGTATGGCAACAGCCAGAGCTAAGACCGGGCCTCATATTCTAAACACATATCGGTTGCATGTGGGACCAGGCAGGGCTGCCCCGTCACTGCTTTTATTTGTCCTGGTGCTACAACAGTTAGTGAAGCATATTCGCCTGGAATCTGTTGAGTGGGGTATATAGGGGGTCAGGAGATGCACTCTGTGTCCCTGTACGCAGATGCCATGATCCTATATTTCCCGGGTCTACATACCAGACTGTTGGGCATACCTCATTTGCTGGCATCCTTCGGGGCACTTTCTCGCCTTCGTATCAACATCGAAAAATCCTGTGTCTTTGCTGTTAATCCAATTAACCCGGTGTTGGGATTTGGTGACACAGACATACCTGTTGCTGCCCATACTTTCCGCTACTTGGGTATCCACATCTACCTGAATACAAGGACCTGCTTGAGGGAAACCTTGTGAGATAGATTAATTCACTTAAAGCACAAATCGCTTTTGGATCACACTGGCCCTGTTGGTCGCGGGCTGGCAAGCCTAGGCAAAGATTTCATGTTACCACACCTGTATTATTTAGTAAACCTTCCTGTGATGGTGTGGGCGTGGGTGTTCCATCTGTTGAATGCTTTGTTGGGGGACCTCACCCAGGGCACGGAGTGCCATAAATTAGACCTCACTAAATTGTAGCTTCCCATGACTGCGGGCGGTTTGAGGGCCCCCAATTTCAAGGCGTATTGCACAGTGGGCCAACTACAGTGAGTGTCATACTGGCTAGCGGGTCACAGTTTGTCTGAGATAGGTTTCATACTGTTTCGGGATAGTGCACTGCTGTCACGTGTGGATTTTGTGCAATTGTACCGACTCCCTAAGACATTATTTCGGACACGTCAGCATAATTCGATACACACTGCAGCACTGGGCCCCAGATGAGAGTGAACCCGCTACACATGAATTACTTCAGTCACTGTGTATTATGGGGAATGGGTGACATCTCATCCGCTGGCTGTATCAGGATTTCAGCACACCTGGGGGCATCCTTGAATTCTTTAAAGCAGATTTGGCAAACAGACCTCATTCGTGAAATCCCAGACAAAGACAGGACATGCATACTAGAATATCCCAAGCAAGTCTCCCGCAATTCTAGACTTAAACTTATCTGGTTCACTATCCTACACAGGACGTATCTAACACCACATAGGCTTGCTAAAATGTTCCGCAACGTCACCTCCGGCTGCCCCCGCTGTGGGGCTCCAGAGGCCGATCTTTCACATATGTTATGAACTTGTCCCAGTCTATCCCAGTACTGGGCCGGAATAGCAGTGGCTTTTTTTTAATGTTACAGGGCAGTGTCTCCTGGTCCTCCATCCTCCACCGAGTGGTTCCGAGGTAATACTACGATTTGCAGATCTGACCTTATTGTGGGCAAAACTGCTTATTACACAACAATGGAAATCCCTGACAGATCCAAGATTAGATAAATGGATGAACGGGTTGGCCTACTGGGGTCTTGAGGAGAGCGACGCTCGTCTTCACGAGGTTTATCGCAGCCTTTGCAAAAAAACTAATCTCCCTGGAATGGGATGCTCTTTTAGAGAGGTTTAAAGTGCAGGACTTGGCACCAGACTAATCAGCTTTTGTACATATTTAGCAACTCGCCTGGCGCGGGCGCCGTTTCGTTGATGACCCCCATTATATCTGGTGTGCTTGCCGAAACTGCTGTGGATGATCGACGATAGTGGGTGGTGACTTGATAGGATCCCTTCCCTCCCCTATCCATTCGGGTACAGTATCTCATTCACCTCCCTTCGCATGATTAGATAACTTCTGTATCCCTCTTCGTATTGTTACATATTTGAATTTCCAGGATCAGGTGACGTGGCTATTAGGGCAGAGCGGTTGCAGTTTATTGTTCATTATTTGTACTATTACAATATAGCCTACAATATTTCTGTCGTGACCAGATATCTATGTAACGTTATTTGTTTCAGAACTGTTATTCTGAGGCTAATCGCTACTGTTAGCATACTACAAAATACTGTGCTAAGACATACCTTAAAAATGTTCCCTACTTTGGATATGTGCTGAACAGTGCAGCACAAATGCAAAATCTGAAAATGTAAAGAAAAAAAAGCACCAGCCTCAAAGAAATGTTACTTTCTGGCACAAAGCCCCGTCTGCAAATGTTAGTAAATAGGGCTTTACATCAAAATCCATGGGTGACTGCATAGGGATGCCCATGTAGCACCAGTGATACACACCCAAGGCAACGAAGCACTATGTAATGGCTACTTTCCAGTGTAAAGAAAGTTTTGCGCTGGAAAGTAAATCCCAACTAAACATTTTCCACCCATTTGTAGAACTTTTGTAAGCCAAACCCAGCTAAAAATGCTAGTAAATCTGCCCCATGGATTTTAGAAAAGCCATAGCTCTGCAATGGTCAAAAGTGGCACTGAAGTTTAACCCAAACCTGAAACTGTGGTCTGACAGGGTACCACACTGTTCTTCTGTTTGCCAACACCAAAAAGCTCGATAAGTCATAAAATGCTAATATCAGTACTGCAAGGATCAGAGAGGGGTTCTAGGTCTATATGGATAGCACATGGCTCTGAGATTTTCAGACACCATGTGCAGGATATAGGCAGGCTATATTTAAACCTGTTACATTTAACTTGATAAAAGGCTTCCGTGATACAAAGACAGCACTCTCTAAAATACATAGTTGGTCGCCTCCTTCTTAAGCAACAGAGAATAGGTAGTTTAGAAGTGCGGATTAAGATTCTAGTGGCTCCCTGTCACAAGCACATTTCTCCAGGATCCTGTTACCTTCAGTCATTATGTGGCGCGTCAGGTCAGCATCCTGGTCAACAAGTAAGTAGGTAAGTTTAGTAATGCATAACTAATTAAAACCATTGCATGTTACATGTACATAACAGAAACAATTAAAATGTCACCATGCTACACAATATACCCACTGTAAAGTATGGATAAAGATTTGACTAATTTAATTAATTAGATTTTCAAATTTTCCATGTTAACAAGAAATTCAGATCTAGATTTAAACACAATGACCCAATGTGTTAATGGCCTAAACCTAAAAAAGTGAGAGGACCAGTGCTAGCTGATCACTAAAGTGCCAAAGGAAGTGGAAATCAGTCATGATTGTTCAGAGCAAGTTCAGAAAGCCCTACTAAGTCCAAACCAATCAAGAGAGCATTTTTTTAATATGCAAGAGGAATTTGGTACATCTATGTTATGCCCATTTAAAAACGCCATCAGGGCTGTACAACAAGATCTAATTTGTAGGGCTTTCAATGGGGGACATCATTTCTTTCTCATTGATATGGCCACCAGACAGAAACACAAGAAATGTAAAATGCTTTCAGTCGACAAGACACAAAGGCGGCTAGAAAGGTCTGGCCAAGTTTGCTTCTACGATGGGACCAGGTCTTTAGATGGGAAAACACCCTTGCTGATTTGAACAAAAGAATATTGGATGGAGCCAGCAAGATGAGTGAGGTAAGGCTGGGGGTGCCAGGCAGTGTATCTGTGCAGGACGGACCAGCTGTGATGTTGTCTCACCATGTCTGCTTTGTCAGCTGTCCAGGAATAAAGTTTGGAAGCCTTATTAGTAATATTTTTTTAAGCAAAGGAAAAAAGGTATTGATGTCCCATGTTGCCTATAAGTTTAAGTTGGTTGAGGCTTGCATGAGTAAAGATGATTAGTATGGGCTATCGTCAGGTTGCAGCCCCATTTCCATTCAGTATAGGGTGGCCAGAGTGTCAGCGGGAGCAGCTCTTATTTTCCAGCACATTTTTATTATTGCCCCCCAAATAATCGAAGCTTAATGGAACAACCCAAATTCCAGCCTCACCTGAGCTTGAGATGAAGGCTTCGGTAGATGGAAAATATGTTTACACAAAATTGACTGTAGGTGGTTAAGCAGGGGGGCATCACGTCCTTTAAGTAGCTGCAAACCATAGGCTAATGATGGAGGTAATTTCGCTCTAATAACCTGCAATAACTCTGCAATGTACTGCCCAGCTTTTTTTGTAACTGTGAGAAGGCAAAGAGTAGTTTGTGAGCCACCCCTCGTGTTTGCAGTAAGTGCTCTTTATAATTTAAACTTGTGTCCAGCATTACTCCAAGATAACTGTCGTGTTTAATCAGTGATATCTGTTTGCCGGCAGCCTCCCATTTGAACTTGATGCAACCGGTGTAATGTGTACTCAAAAAGCAGATCACCGTGGTCTTGTTGCGGTTTAACTCGAGACCCCAAATAGTCAGGTATTCCACCAATTTAGTAATTAAGTGCTGGAGACCCAACTGCGTCTGGATGAAAAGCACAATATTGTCTGCATATTGTTAGACATGCATCTGTTTGTTTGCTAATTTCAAGATCTGCCAAATAGATGTTAAATAGGGTCAGGGCGAGCATGCACCCCTATTTTAATGCATCATATGTGGGGATCTTCTGGGTGATTCTATCACCATTTCTGATTTTAACCTGGACCCAGGTGTCTGTGTGTAGGTTTCTAATTACGTCTAGCAATTTCGGTGGTATACCCCAGCTGGCCATTTTTGTCCATGGTTTCTGGTGCTGCGCTTTATCAAAGGCAGATTTTAAATCAACGAAGCAGGCATAAAATGACATGTGTTTTCTCTTGGCTTTTTCATCAAAGAGTGAGATCGCTAAGAGATTGATCATGGTATTCTTTCCTGCCCTAAAACCTGTCTGTGTGTTTGGGATGATGTTGGAAGCGGAAATCCACACTTCCAAGTCCAATAGTACATTAGAGGCAAAGATCTTAGCTTTCACGTCTATCAGAGCGATTAAATGACAGTGAACATCACTCCTTTTGAAAATCCCACCATTCAAAGTATTGTTGGATTGCGTGATCTCCCTCAGTACGTTGATAAGAAGCACAAAGCACTCTAAGTCAAAAATAACAAAGTAAAAAGAAAAAATCATGAGGCATTCTATCATAATATGCCACAATGCGCTGGTAAGAGGCAACCTAAAAGTTTCATATTTTACTGACCTTCGCACAAACTAATTGCTCAAGCGTCACGCATTTCTTTATTACATTGTATCGTAATTAGCAACCATATTGACAAGTAAAAAATGTATATTCACGCAAAGGTACAATACTGAATCTTGAAAAATAAAATTTCAAAGGAATTGCCATCTGACTGAAAGATCACAACAAACCAATTCCACATCTTAAATTACAATGACTATAGCTGTATCCCTCCAGATGCAAAGGGCAGGTATAAAGACAGCCTATAACATTTCATGTTACATCCTCTTCACACAGGCTGATCGCACAAGCACCACGCATCTCTTTCTAACATTGCATCCCGTTTTCCAATCACGCTAGCCAATCAATAAAGTTTCTTTGCATAGAGGAATAATTGCTAAACACTCACTTCGCATCAGTTAATCATACAAAAACCACACATTCCTTTTTAACATTGTAGCCCGTCTGGCAGACACGTTAGCCAGTAAGCAACATTTCTTTGCACAGAGAAACAATTGCTTTCAATGCAACACAAAAGGCAACATTTTCAAATGCATTCAGAGTTGAGTGTTACCAGTTGTACCTGGAAAAGACTCCACTTCCCAGTTATAATCAAGTTGCCCCACTTGAGAGATCTTCAGCTACAAGCATTTACTCTTTTCTAAAAAGTTAGAAAAGACTACAGTTAAATGGCTTTCCCAGCAAATTCCTAATAGTGTTCTAGCTTCACTCCACTCTATTGTTCTGCTCTCTTGCCAGAATGCAGATACCAACTGAAAGGTTTCCCACAATACCTTTTCAGCTTAAATACCCTCCACTAATCAGATTGTAGTAACAGTTGCTCTAATTAAAGTCAATTCAAAATTTCTAGTGATCACAGACCGCACTAAGGCCCATATTTATACTTTTTTAGCACCGCATTTGCGACGCTTTTTGACGCAAAAGTGGCGCAAACTTGCAAAATACAATTGGGCCATATTTATACTTTTTAACCCAAAACTGCACTGCTGCAGTTTTGCGTAAAAAAAATTGCCGCCGGCTAACGCCATTTCGTAGCGCCGTGCGGCCGTCAAATTTATACTTTGGCACACGGCGGCGCAATCAACAGGTGGGAGTAATTATTTTTGGTGCACACCGCGGCGTCAAGCCGTAAAGGAAAACAACGTTAACGTGGCGGAAATGACTGTGGGTTGATTTACGACACAGCAACCCGGATATGCGCCGTTTTTTGACGCAATAGCGTCAAAAATACCCGCGAACACTGCAAGTGCACCAGAGGAGAGCCAAAATGGATCCCAGATGCCACTACAGACCCCAGGAAGATGACAGCAGACCAGGAACCAGCCAGGAGGACCCACACAAGAACCAGGACATTTATAGAAAGAAAAGAAAGTGTCGCTTCAGTGCAGAGGAGTAGGAAATCCTGGTTAAAGAGGTGACGGAACACCAGCACCAACTGTTTATCACCTCAAAGTTGCCAATCAGTAGGAGAGAGGCCATATGGCAACAAATTGTTGACAAGATTAACAGTGTGGCTGAAGTACGCAGGACAGTCACCGAGTGTAAGAAACGATGGCATGACTGCAAACGCAGGACCAAGGAAAAGATGGCCCGGAACAGGAAGGCAGCACTGCAGACTGGAGGTGGGAGTCCAGCACACCAGGAGGCCCTGGACCACGTGGAGGAGATGGTCGCAGCCGTCATCCTTGAGGAGATCGTCACAGGGATTCAAGGACAGGACAGCGCAGACTACCACGAGACAACACACATGCAGTGTAAGTCGCATGGGGAATTAAAATACAATAATGTTGACTGTAAGCAGGGGGGAAATACCTACTACACATTGCATGTAAGTCATCATATACATGAAGTGGCATGGGTAAAGGGGTACTGCAGGGGGGCATGGCCTGCACAAACATAAGCTGGGGCACAACATTACACTACACCAACAACAGTCCAATGGGGGGCATGCTGTCATGCCAACAATGGAGCAAAGGGAAAGCCTCGACAGGAGGGAAGGCCACTACGTCAAACTTACATCCTGGCACTCGTCAGCCAACATATCTCCTACAGTAACTAGGGCCCTATTAGCAATCCTCTAGCCAAAACGACAACTGCAATGTAACTGCAACAACAGTTGCCACTACCACCTCTGATCTGTGTGCAGCTATAGTAGCCAATGGCAGTAACCTCCCCATGGAACATACATACCTAAATTAGGGGGTGAGGATGACATCTGCAACAATCTCCTGAAACAAGACAAAGGCCCCAGTACACGCAAATGTCAATGCCCATAGGTGTCACAAACATCAGCCAATGTAAACAACAATAGGAGTGACACACCACTAAGGACACACCCATGCTGCATATGTCAGGGTCCTTCCCGTGCCTGGCAAACAAGGCAACATCACAAATGTCATACTGCTCAGACAACAGCATTGAGGAGGGGACACATGGAACTGGTCACTGAAATACACCTGCACAGTCAGAGGACGAAATAGGACACTGATACGACTATCAGGGCAATCCAATGTAACACACATTACCCAACATCAGCAGGACACATTAACAATATCAACATCCATATCACATCATAACATTGCCATGCATAGGATATGCTACATGTCAATTACAATTAAGTCAATGTGAATGCTCAGGGATTGGGGCAGATCCTGAGGGTCAAGTGTGCTGCCAGGACCATCAGAACACCCACAGCCAGTGAAAGGTCTCACCATGAGAATGGATATACACGGAGGGTCGAGTAGGACAAAAAGGTGGCTATTCTCTATTTGGCATAAAGCAACACCTAGAGGCGATGAGGCTGACAAGTCTGATAACTCAATAACATACATGTGACACACAGGTGGGCCATAGGCCTGGAAGAATTCCCATCTGAAGGACAGCAGATATCAATACAAAACAAGATCATAAAGTGAATTCATCAAAAGGCAGGCACATCACGTCAAAATTGTCACAACACAGACACACTAATTGTACCCTGTTTCATTGCAGAGGAAGATGGATCTCCTGCCGATATGCCTGTCCCAGATTTCCCTGATGACATGGATGACGAGCCCATAAACATTCCCCAGGAGACCATCCAAAAGGTCCTTGAAACCCTCCAGACCCCACCTTCAGTCACAAGGAGGAGCACAGAACAAGCAGCCAGTGCAGAGGAACCACCCACCACCCCAATTGCAAGACCTGCCAGCTCCAATACAGCCGAGGACTCTGACGACACTGGCACCAGCTTTGAAAGAACTGTAGTTGGAGTACAGCGGGAGCTGGCCAAGGAGGTGCGGGTGGGGATGTAAACTATGGCAGCCAGCCTTGAGGGGGTGCGCTCGTGCATGATGTCATCTGCAGATCAGGCAGCAGCTATGCAAGCCCTAACATCCATACTGCAAGGACTACAAGAAACTGTCAAGGAATTCACCACTGCAGTAAGGGAGTTGCCACAACACCTCGCACCCCAAACATTCCACTGCATGCACGAGTGCAATCATGACTCCCTCAGGGCCGACCTGGCTGCCTACCATTGTGATGTGGCTGCTATTCTCAAAAACCAGCAGACCCTCCTTGCTGCAGTACTGCCCTTAAGACCTTCACAGGGAGCAGCGACCGGGATGTCTGATTCCACGTCTTCTAACACTGAGGTGTGTGTTGCCCCTTCACAAACAACAACAACAAGGACAAAGCAGGCAACACACACATCAGAAGAAGAAGACATGGAACAGATCACATTCACACGGAAAAGTACCCGGAAGCACTAGTTCCTGCACCATGGCCTACTTTGACCAAGGTCCTACGTTTTGTCAAATGCCAGTCTTACAACAACTATACTCAATGACTGTTCTGCAAACCACTGTATAACTTGTCAGCATGCCCAGTTAATGTCTCTCTCCTACTAATCGGCAAATCCTGTCCCTCTGCACTGTCTGTAACATCACCCCAGCATGTCAGTAGCATTATCTACACCCCTTCTGTAGGATCACCATGTAAGATTGCACTAGCACAGACTCAGAAAACATGGACAATGTACATATTGCACTACAGCACCTATCAATAAATAGCACTTGCACACCAAATATGTCTATGTGTAATTTGACACATCAACTGTGCAGTAGATAACACAAATGTGCCTGTGTGACAATCATGTTTCTTTTCTTGTTAATACAACTGTCCTGACATCATTTAGTCAGATACATCTGTGCAGTGGGCACGATTGCATCATAGACTGCCCATCCTGAGGAGAATAACTGATGAAGGGAGAAACCACACACCATCATGCAGTGTTGGACAGAATAATGCTTCATCAAGAGAAATCAAAGTCAACTAATAGTGGCTGATAAATGTTGTCACCATGCAATACTAACACATTGAACTATGCAGTCTAATCTAAGCAAACACTACAAAACACAGCATCAATCAACCTTTCTGAGTAAACATCCAAATAGGTAATCATGCAGAATTTTTGCACAAATGATCTATGTCAGTTATGAAGACAAGAAGACAAGAGTGTTAACAAGACCTCATCTTCAAAGATGTCCCTGAACATCACACTGCAGTCCGACCTAAAAATGTCCCCACAATACCAAGTCTGGAAGCACACTTTGTGACGTAGAAAACATACTCATCAACACAAATCCTTTGTGATCCATGTCAACTCCGATTGGTGGTTCTAACAAATGGTGGATACTTATCAAGGTAGCACTGGGGTAGCTGCCATTTTACACCTCAGTTTGTTTTTGTATGTAGCATAGGACACAAATGTCATAGAACAACAATCATCTACACTGATGCCAAGGCCATGATCAAGTAGCAGTTAACACATAATGCAAAGGGTTATCTATATATTTATTCCAAACTAATCACACCAGAGGCAACTAAGGGAAAAGTCACACCTACACTAATCTAACCTGACTACTCATTACCCACAACTGTCCCTAACTAACCTAAGCTAAACTTACTCTTCACATATAACGAATCGATCTAAACATCAACCCCCCACCCACCATTATGAGACAGGACACATGCAGGACAACACATACTAACCTACATACATACTATACTATCCTAAACAATCATATATATATATATATATTTTTTTTTTGTTGAAAATATATATATATTTTTTTTATTTTTTTTATTTTTTTAAACACACAGGAACCCCAACATTGACCCCCCACCCTCTCACCCACACACTTAATAAGGAAAAGTAGAAAGAATCAGGACCCCCCCACCCTCCTCCCTAACACTAAACTAACAACCTATACTAACCTAACACTAATCCCCCAAGCCCACTAATCATGATAACAAGGAAAGAGGAGGGAGGGGAGGGAATAATGTCCATTGAATACATCAGTCCTAGAGGTTGGCCCTCCGGAGGGTCCGCCTGATAGACCTGACCCGCTTCTTGATGTAGGCGACATCCTGGCTGAGATTGTCCACCTTCCTTATAACTTTGTCCATTTTGCGTTCCAAAGCCAGGAATGCCGCAGAGTCGATTGGTGGTGCTGCTTCTGTTTGGGTCCCGGCAGAGGTGCTCTGTGGGCGTGTTGAGCCTAGCCCACTGGACTGTCCTGCAGCTGTCACACTGCTGGGGCCTGGGTGTGCTGCAGAGGCAGGGACAACTGTCCCCGCTGTGGCTGGGGCCACTTGGGGAGAACCGGTGGTTGTGGTGGTGGTCGCTGTAGTGGGCAACCTTGGGCCACCCTGTGGTGAAGCCCACCATGCTCCGGAGGCCCGATCCGACTGGTATTTATGGGCCATGCTTCGGAACCCCGACTGCACCTGCAGGATGTGTCGGTACCTCATGGCCCGCCTCTCAAATTCATGCCTCTGTGCGGCAGTCATGTTTGCAGCTGTGAAGACAAAGGCAACTATTTACCATAGGAACTGCATTGTGTGGAATAGCACAAGTGGTCAATCTGACAATACAACTACTGTACTTGTAACAGCTCATATCACCATGCAGATCATTGAAAGTCTCAGAGGAAGTACATGGAAAGCCTGCCTACAAAGGTCATCTCACACATAGCACATACAAAATCTACATGATGGGTAACAACTGGCAATAACTTGTCATCAAAGTACTGACAGTTGCAGCTAACAATCATGCTGCACCTCCTCTGCCTATTGCCTGGACTACATATGTCAGTGTATGTGATAACAATCACAAACTTCAAGGTCTGCAATTTGTAATGGGATTTGCTAGTATAGTACTCATGTGCACATAACTGAGTGTGTACACTTTGTTCAAAACCATATTTAATATAATCACAAGTATGTGTAACATACTGGTTGCTTCAGTCCTAGGTACCCTATTCACAAACCCATGCCTGTGTTTGAGGGGGGGGTGGGAAGAACAACAAACAATCCCAAAATAGATGCACACCCAGGAGTGTATAGAAAGCTCAACATGTTTTTGGCTCCACACACACACCACCAGTAAGGGCTATCAACAAATTGGAGTCAGCTAAACCTTGTCCTATCCAAGGTCCACACATGTCAAAATGTACTGACCTAGGGCTACATCACATACTTCCAGTGAGGCATAATTTTCAACAGACACAGAGGAGCAAGAACACCCATGATCATGAATAGCATGCACACCTAGGCCGTTGCACTCTAGTCCAACACACTTCTAGTACAACTTGTGGAAGTACATGCTCCCGGAAGATCCAACCTACAGTGTACTCAGCACATCGGTTAATAGGGAAGCAGCAGTCTTCAGACAAGCCATTTGCTGAAGCTATCTGGGAGAATGTCAGTCTGACATGCAGACTCGGTCCGAGACGAGTCACAGTGCAACTCTTATTGTAAGTAGTGTATTCCACATGACTCACCCCAGTTCCCATAGCGGGCCCTACAGGAATGGCCTACAAACCCAAGATCAGACAAATGGATAAGCATTGGTCAACTCAAAATAATATGATAACTGAAATCCCACTAATGGAACAAGACTAATGATTGGGCAGCGCATCACACCTTGCAATGTGTTCAACACACAGTAGTCCATCACACATCACCAGCAAACACAAAACATACCACACATGTCAACACTCACTGTAGGTGTCGGGGTCCTCAAAACGAGCCACCTCTCCCACTGTGTACGGTGCAGGTCCACCTGTAAAGCATGGAAGGAAGAATAGGCTCAGAATCCGTGCACTGACAAACAATTTCAAATACAAATACAATGTGATAATCTGACATGAGTAATGAAACACTTTCAGACATGCTCATACTGCATGGAATAATTCCTGGGCAACATTTACATAGGATGGGTCTCCTGCTACAGTTACACACACTTCTACACACATGCAGTGGCCCTGACTGTCATGTGGTGGCAAACATGCACCTCCATTAGTGTGCAGCAACAATATAGGTGTGTATTCATCTCATCATGTGCATCCAAGAGATACATCCAAAAGCTGGTTACTTGAGGACTGCATGACCTGTCAAACAGCCTATGTGGTCATGACACATTTGTGACAGTTAGGTACATAGTACAGAGGACCAGGTACTTTGGCAATACCTAATGTTGTTACAGTTTCATAAATTGATGTGTCCAAACAATGGTGATTGGCACCAAACATAGATGTTTGTACCCTAGTCCATACCTTTGGACTGCCATCTCTAATCGGATTTTGGCACAAGTAACAAAAAATACCTGTCTAAGATGTTAGCTGAGGGCACCTGACTCCTTTACAAATATGGTTCATGTTCGGATCTGGCATGTATCAATAAAATGTGAAGGAGCACATTTATCCCGAACAGGCATGGCACTTCTGTGAACACTTTCCCTACACACTAACCAGACACACATGAGACATATGTCTGGGCCACATTGCTATCATCAATTGACGTGACACCAGCACTCATTTTCAGCATCATGTAGGGTTTCCAATGTCAGTCTAGCTATAGCGTCAACATATGTAGGTATGATGTTACTACATCCATACTTCACTGGCAATTGTGACCTGTAGAGTCCTGATTGCGTCATTAATGTGTTGCTTGTCTGACACAAAGGCGGCACTACATTACATTCTGCTACAAGCAACCTGTAAGTGTGGAAAACATGAGCTGCCTGACTGCTAGCATTTGTCATCCTTCACATAGTGCATCGATTACCCTGTATGTTTCCCTAGCATTACACACAGTCAGCTACTTATCTGGCAGATTGGGTACCAATCATCTCATGTCACTACACAGCTTTTAATTGTGCACATTTACATGATCTGTACTCACCAACATGGCCCCCAATCATGATTCCCAGGTGGTCCAGCAGATCTTGCTCCCTGGAGATCAGGTCAGCCCAGCGGTGCTTCAATTGATGCTCATTCCGTTGGCTCCCATACAGACGCACCAAGTGATGGCGCACCTTCCCCCACTGGACTTTTCGGGCCTCCGTGTGATACCCCTGTATCACCCTACCCCCAGCCTCCAGCATCAGTGGGAGGAAATGGCAAACCAGCCATATGAAACCCCCCCAATTCCTCCTCACCCATCCTGGAGAGACGTGGCCTACCAGACATTTAGGCACAGAAAAAGGGGAAAAAGTAGTAGTAAAAAAAAAAAAAAAAAAAGGGGGAAATGGGGAAAGTTTGAGTGAGGAAATACAAAGAAAACTTAACAAATAGAAGAGCCCAACTATCCCCTATATAACAGTACCCACAACAGACTCCCACAGACAATAAATACAACACTGGACTGGACAAATGTATACAACACACACTCAGACAGTATTCTACAACACAATATTGATGACAAAACAACAAGTAAGATGGCACTCTGGACACAAAAGCACAAATTCACAGGAAAACACTTTGCACACAGCCACACAGTCTAGAATAATCAGAGACTGCAAAGTGAAAGTGAAAGTACACCCACTGTACAGATTCCGTAAACAGGATATCCTATTACATCACATCCTGCATAACATGGCCGCCGTTTTTTCCATTATGCGTCATATTTTCATGCATACAGGTTGTGCGTCATATTTTTTGACGCACAGGAGTGCAGATAATGCAGAGTCAAAATATTTTTAATAATTGGTAAATAATATTTGTTTGCGGCATAATTTACAGTTCCAGAGGTGAAAATTAAGCCGCAGCCAAATATTATTTCTATTTCTTTTTTTTTTTTTTGACTCTGCATTATTTGCACTCCTGTGCGTCAAAAATTATGACGCACAAGCTGTATGCGTGAAAATATGACGCATTATGACAAATATGTATTTCATTTGTCCAAATGAGTAATGGAATTTTGCATGACCAAACGGTGCTAAGTGATAAACCTTGGGGTTAGCTATAGCAAATGTCCCTTATAGGATGTATAGAAGGTATTCACAGTGCAATAGTAATGATTGGCCAGAATGGATATTACTCATATTTGCGCACATATGTAGGTAATTGCTGATTGCAACTTTCAAAATATGAAAGAGATAACAGGATGTATTCATTAGCAAATTTCAGAGCACATGTATCAAGCTATTCCAAATAGCAAAAAGGGCATTTCGGTAATGCAATTGTCGCCTAGACCTTTTTTGGGGGTAACCATGTGCTAATTACTAGTTAATGTAGCTAAAATATGTTTCACTATTGACATGTACGGCACACATGCCCCTTATGCATGTGTGTGCTTCACATGTGCGTAAAAAATGTCTATTTGGGGTGCAGCAGAGGGGGACTTAGGCCCCCAGCACCCTGGGGTTTGCTGTTCCTGACTTGCAAATTAATCAGGACAGGATGCTGGGTCAATCAGGAGCCAGCTCTTTGACAAATGACATGACCAGTGGTCTGACTAGGACTGGTCAGAGGGAGCAGTAGACAGTTGACATGTCACACTGTGTATGTCCTGTGTTGTTTTGAAGGTGACACATGGACCCTGATAAAGTGTTACATGGCAACATTAGTAGCAATGCTTAATGGTGTAATTGCCCAAATGACAACATCTATGCTGTAGGAGGCATCAGCAGGGACGGTGCATGTAAATTTGGGTGGTGTACTTGGAGGGGATCACTGGTGTGGCCTCCATCAGTGTCTCACAAGTCATGTCGGATGATATTTGCTTTAAAATGGCCTACAGTACCTTTCACACGGGAATCAATCTACAGGTGATACCAGGCCTTAAAAACTACAAGCCAGTGTATTATTTGAGCTGACTTCCATGCAGTGAGATGGTACTATGACAATGGTAGGCATAGGAAAGGGTGTGGCACACTGGATGACTCTTGTGAGTGTGTGTGTGTAGATGAGGGAATCTCAGGGTACACATATCAGCATTCCAGGGACCTCTTCAGACAGGTGGGGTGTGACCAGGCGCATGGGTGTGTAAGGTTTTTAGAAAAGGGCTGACATGTAGATGTGATGTGATGTGCTGGATGCTTGTCATATGTGTGGCACTTGTGCTGTGTATGTTCTGCTTATGTGTAACTCTAGTGACAGATAGTCATTGCAAAGATTGTATGTAGTTGGAATTACTGCTGCCAAGAGTCTGGTCATACATTCCTGTTCCTGAAGCAAAAGCATGTCAACTGCCTGATGTATGAGGCCTGTTTTCCCCTAGTTGAGTGATGATGTTTTAGTTGTGTGCCATCTGCTGCGATGAACCATGTTTCCAACATGTATGTGTGTAATAGGTGTGGTACTCAGCTATTGCCATTCAAAGGTGAACTGTACAGGATGTCAGTGATTTACATTGTGTGTATATGTGACCGTTGTATGATAGGCATCACATTTGTAGTGTATTTTTCTGTGTCCTGATTGTTATCTCATTAATGCTCCATGAGGCGACACTCTTCTTCTGATATTTAGAGCTAAAGGTGTGCAGAAATGAATAGCCAGACCATGATGTGGTGTTTGTTATCAGTGTTTATTTACAATAGTTCATTAAGTGGTGATGGTGATAATATTTAAAAAAAAATGTTCACAATGTGTTGGCGCCTACGCACTCCAGCAGCCGTGTTTGGTTGTTCCCCCTCCTGTTGCAGGGCAGCATCCTCCTCTTCCTCGTCTTCAGGCATGTATGGGTCTGGTTCCAGGAGGGGAATGTTCCTTTCGACACAAATGTTGTGCAATATTGCACACGTGAGGATGATCCTACAGACCATCTCGGGGGAATATAGTAGGCTACCACCAGTGATGTCGAGGCAGCGGAACCTTGACTTGAGGATGCCGAAGGTCCGCTCGACAATGCTGCGTGTCCTCTTATGGGCCTCGTTGTATGCACGCTAGGCAGCAGTACTCGGGTTGCCAAATGGTGTCATTATCCATGGCTGGATGCCATACCCCTGATCAGCTGAAAGAAAAAAAGAATGGGATCATGTTGATGTAGCTGGCACTATTGAAAAGACCTTTCATGGCAGTAGTAGTCTTGTGTTGTCTTTGACTCTTTTGTGTACTGATGTGACATCCTATACTTGTAGGCTATACCATCTGCATTGTGTTGTTTCCTTGGCTGAGCAAGTGTTTGCCTGCTAACGTTTGTCATCAGTATGTTTTGGGATTTTCAGTGCAGTGTGCCCTCCCTAGCATTGTGACTTGTGATACAGGTGTCCTTGTGTCTTCACTTGGGGTGAGTTGATAGTTCCATGTAGAGTTTAAATTGTAACTGTTGTTAACACGTACATATCAAAGTACCCTGGACATCCCATACCTTTAGGCTTATGCAATGTATTAATGTAAAGGTCATTGGGACACTTACAATTTGCAAGGTGACATTTTGGAAACCACACTCATTAATGTCTTCACATTAGGCTTTACAGTAAAATCCAATGTGTGACAGGTTCAATGGTGACTTAAGAAACATGGCTAGTGATGCAAGGACCTCAGTGTGTTCCTGTCTAGATGTTGCTGTTGTGGTGTATGTGTTGTGTTCTAGAGGGTTGCTGTGCAGTGTGTATATAAGTAGGTTTTTGTACTTACCAACAAGTAGTCCATTGCCATACCGTCCATCCTGGAAGTGTTGGTTGATGGTGCAGTGACGGAAGATGAATGAGTCATGTACACTCCCAGGATATTTAGCCACGATGTTGGTGAACAATCCTTGGTGATCGACTATGGCCTGCACGTTGATGGAATGTGTGTGCTTCCTGTTGCGGTAGAGGTGTTCAGTTGCAGCAGGTGGCACAAGGCGTACATGTGTGCAGTCGATTGCACCAAGGACGTGTGGGAAGCCACTGATTGCGTAGAACCCCTGTTTAGTTTCCTGCTGCTTCTGCAGTGTGTTAGGGAAGCAGATGTGGCGGGGTGTCAGGCGAATGATGGCATCCAGTACTTTGGGCAGAAATGCGGAGAATGATGGTTGTGATATTCCGCCTACCAGGGCACCAGTTGTTTGAAAAGAGCCACTTGCCAGCATGTGGAGTACGGCAAGCAGCTTTGTTTCTGTTGGTATGGTGCGGGGTGTCACCAAAGTGGGGGCCAACTGCTGTTCAATGTTTCGCAGCAGCTGCTGAATGGCCTGCCAGTTCAACCAGTACCTCTGTATGATGTTGTGTTCCCTGAGGCCCTGAAGGGTGGTTCTTGGGCGGAATATCCTCTACTGCCTTCTGCGCTGCCTTTGGGGTCCCTGCTGGTGTTGTTGTAGCTGCTGTTGTTGCTGCTGGGCTCTGCGTCTGCGTGCACGCTGGATTAGAATGACCTCCATGTCTCCCTGTTGCTGCTCAGCTGCTCTGCTGTTTGTTCTGTGTGTTCTGATTAAATACAGGTGTGTTTTCCCCATTTTAACGCCTGCCCTGACCCAGGCGTTAATTTTTGACGCAAATCGGGCTGTGCGTCATTTTCTGGCTCTGCCTCCCGGCCGTGCGTCATTTTTGCCCGAAAGCATAAATACGACGCACGGCCGTTTAAGTCATTTTTTGGACGGGAACGCCTACCTTGCATATCATTAACGCAGGGCGGGTTGCCGCATCCAAAAAATGACGCACACGGCGGAATTTTGTCGTCCTTGGGCTCGGGCGTCAAAGTTTAGATACAGGGCAACGTTTGCGCTGATTGTGCATCAAAAATTTTGACGCACAATCGGCGCAAACGGAGTATAAATATGCCCCAATTGTATTTTGCAATTTTGCGCCGCTTTTGCGTCTAAAAATTACGCACATGGAGTGCTACAAAAGTATAAATATGGGCCTAAGTTGCGAAATGGACTACTAGCTCCCTTACTGACTAAAAAAGATTTTCCATCATATCAAATTATTGAACTTACATTTACTACAACTCACAAAAAACAATTTGCATCTTTCTCTGTTGACATCAGTAGAGCTAAAATAGTCAAATCAAAGTAAACTGGCCAATATCAAAATCATATTGTTCGATCTCTAACCCTCTTTCTTTTCTTTCAAAAAGAAAAATACCCCATATTTAGCTTACACAGCCATAATTCCACAGCTCCTAATGTTGTGAAATCAAAATAGACTCATATTGTTGCTGTCAGTGAATTATTAGCAAAAAATGACATCCAGCATTTTGATGAGTCATGCACCTAATGCCCTGGTATCAAACTATTGTATTTTCCCTTCCTGACTTGGTATTGCGGCACTGTTTGTGTGCCTAGTCACATTTATTCAAGATTTAAAAATTAACATCCAATTATCCACAGCGACATTCACAGATAGGTGCAAATTCACAGTACAAAAAAAAAAATAAACGATGTTAAGCTTTCACAGCCATAAGTCTACAAACAATGTTTAATGTTGTAAAATCAAAATAAACTGATATTGTTTATGTAAATCAGTCAGTGTTTAACTAAAAATTATACCAAGCACTTAATTAAATCATGCACCATAGTCCACACCCTTGCATCGAACCCTTGTATTTTCCTTGTATTTTTTCAGGGACAAAGCTAGTAATTTTTATGACCACTCTATGATGCTTTTGGAGATGCTGAAACTTTGTCTTGAGAATAACTTCTTCATCTTTAATGACATTTGGTATAGAGAGTTAGTCGGGACTGCGAGGGGCAGCTGCTTTGCCCCAAGTTATGCAGGGAGTTTTATGGGTTGGTGGGAAGAACAGTACATATGGACTGACTAAAATGGGAAGTGAACAACGCATATAATTTTGTGGACCAGATATATAGATGATTTGTTTATTATCTGGGATGGTCCCAAGGACTTATTTGGTATCTTTTTCAAACCTATCTCTGAGAATGATCTAAATTTGGCCTTCACATATAAGATCCATGATAAGGAAATTGAGTTTTTGGATATCTGTATCCAAATTACTGATGGATCAGTTCACACTTCGTTATACTGCAAGCCAATTGCAGGTAACAGTATCCTACATGGTCAGAGCCACACCTGACTGGTTTAAAGTGGAGTATCCCTCATGGGGAACTCTTAAGGGCTAAACACAATTGCAGCAGCCCACAATCTTACCTGGCAGAGGAATACAGGATGGTTGGGAGATTCAGGGCTAGAAATTACCCTGATACAGTTTTATGAACAGCTGTTGAGAAGGTTAGGACTAAATACAGGGATGAGCTCCTGAACACTAGTGTTAGGATGAGGGAGGGTTCCAACCCAGTTTGTTTAATCACCACTTACAGTGCTGAATCCTCAAAGATTATGCATATGATCTCCAAACACTGCCATCTCAAATCAGATCCGGTCATTGGACCTGAGCTGTCATGTCACTCTTCTATCACCTATCGCAAATTACACTTTTGAGGGATATTTTGTTGCATAGACACAAACACACAGAAAGGCCAGGGTTTGTGGCTTATGGAACAACATGGGTTTTACAGATGTGTAAAGCCTGCAAAGTCAGTAGGAATTTAAAGACTTACCCCTCCCTACTGCAAAAATAGAACGCACCTACAAATTTATCACTTGTAGCAGTGATTACTGCATTTATGTTTTGGTATGCCATTGTGGGTAGTACCATATTTCCTATGAAAAACAGAGTCCAGGAACACATGCGGGTCACTTGGAACTGCAACCCAAGCAACCCTGTAGCAAGGCATTGGTCAAAGGTGCACAATTAAAATGCTGATACCATGGGCCATATTTATACTTTTTGTCGCACAACTGCGCCAACGCAGTTGTGCGTCAAAAATTTTAACGCCGGCTAAGGCCATTCCAAAGCGCCATGCGGGCGCCTAATTTATGGAATGACGTTAGCCGGCGCAGCTGACTGGTGTGCGTAAAAAAAAATGACCCACACCAGGCAGCGCCGGCGTAGGGGAAAATGGAGCTTGGGCGTCAAAAAATGGGGCAAGTCAGGTCTGAGGCAAAATATTGGCCTCAACCAGATTTGCGCCATTTTTTTTTACTCCCAACCCCCATTGAAATGACTCCTGTCTTAGCACAGACAGGAGTCATGCCCCCTTGCCCAATGGCCATGCCCAGGGGACTTATGTCCCCTGGGCATGGTCATTGGGCATAGTGGCATGTAGGGGGGCACAAATCAGGCCCCCCTATGCCACAAAAAAATAAATAAAAAATACTTACCTGAACTTACCTTAAGTTCCCTGGGATGGGTCCCTCCATCCTTGGGCGTCCTCCTGGGGTGGGCAAGGGTGGCAGGGGGTGTCCCTGGGGGCATGGGAGGGCACCTCTGGGCTCCTTCCGAGCCCACAGGTCCCTTAACGCCTGCCCTGACCAGGCGTTAAAAAATGACGCAAAAGCGGCTGGACGTCATTTTTTTTTTACCCGCCCACTCCTGTGCGTAATTTTTGCACGGGAGTTTAAATAAGGCGCACATGCCTTGGAGTAATTTTTTAGACGGGAACGCCTACCTTGCATATCATTAACGCAAGGTAGGTGTCCACGCTAAAAAATTACGCAAACTCCAAGATCTTTGGCGCTAGACGGGTCTAACGCCAAAGTATAAATATGGAGTTAGCTTTGCGTCGGATTTGCGTAAAAAAAAAAAGGACGCAATTCCGGCGCAAACAGAGTATAAATATGCCCCCATGTCTTTTTATGGTGTTAACAGGGTTGTCTGTAGTAAGAGAGGAGGTGACAACGAGAGGAAGCTCTGAATCCTGGAATCCGAATAAATCATACATTTGAGCAGCTGTTCACCGGAAGATTTAAACCTGGGCGTAGAGCTCTTTGTACACATTGGCTGATTTCTCAATCTCTGTACTGTACCTTTGCATGAATAGCCCATTTCATCTCTGTTTCTCTTTCTTGTTTTGTTGTAAATATAGCTTGTATGACAGATGTAGTGGTTATTAGACTCTCAACAACATTGAGGACGTCTTATCATCATGAAACTACTGAATGTGATAGTCTTTGACTTTGGTTTATTACTTTTCTCTTTTTGTACAACAAATCAGAATATAGAGCTTATGTGCTTTGGTATGTCTTGCAATTTTGACAGGTAGTCTTGGGACTTTTCTGTATGATTTGTGCACAG
The DNA here is from genome assembly GCF_031143425.1 of Pleurodeles waltl. Taxonomy (NCBI): domain Eukaryota; kingdom Metazoa; phylum Chordata; class Amphibia; order Caudata; family Salamandridae; genus Pleurodeles; species Pleurodeles waltl. The sequence goes on from NC_090449.1 coordinate 780,462,968, forward strand.
TTGTGTTAGATATGAGTATGGAGTAGGTTTTTTTTTTTTTTTACAAGTGAATTCAGCTGATAATGCATTCCGGTGACATTTTCCCCATTGGTATGTACTGGCCAGTTGGCCATGATTGTTCGTTAAATAAGACATGCTCATTTTTGTTAATCTAACATTGATATATTGTGTATGTTAATTGTATCTTGCATGTCGATTATATATTTTTTCTTTTATAAGTTATGTGCATTTTTGCCAATTTAATCTTGATGTATTTTATGATTGCGCTCCGATGGGTATTGCATTATGAGTCTGTTTTTCTTTATAGGTTGAACACAACAAGAAGTGATAGTCCCTTTTTCCGGTCTTTCACTTGGTCAATGATGGTTTTTAAAGGGGTTTGTGCACGTTTTCAGATATGGCTGTAAAAACGATCCTTGTGATCGAAACACGTGGCTAGAATAAATGTCCTGGAGTGCAAGTTTGGTGTTCGTGTGAAGTTTGCAACACTGCATCTTTGAATGAAAAAAAAAAAAAAATATATATATATATATATATATACATATATATATGTGTGTGTGTGTGTGTGTACACACACACACACACACACAATGGAAGACTTTGACATCATATGGGGAATGTTTAAGTGAAGAATAATTAGGGTATCTTATAGGAAATCTGATATCTATTGGCCTAATTAATATAGAACATCACCTTATCAATCTGTAGGAGACAAAAAGTTCAAGCTTTAGGAAGATCCTAAAGACCGATGAACACAAGGAATAAGGGACTGAGAAGCAATTCTAGGCACCTACATACTCTCACCAATAGCGGATGACCATATTAGTAACTACACAACTCACATTTGTTGACCAAGAGAAGGTGAGTAGGGACAGAATTAAGTTATGATTTAGATATTGTAGACTCCTGGGATCCCTAAACGTGAATAATATAACCATGTCAATTGCTGACAATGCGTGAATGGCTATACGGTTAGTCATTTTTGTATGTTCAAATGCCCTAAAAGCTTGGAATTTTAACAATATTGTTGGATGTATAGTGCATGCTTTATTTTACTGTTTATGTTAATGGTCTTTGACTACTCCATTGGCAAGTAATTTAAAAATATGATATTATGAATCTTCACATGGTACATAATAATTGTGTAAGTCTACAAATAGTATGACAGGTTAATGATTATTCTGCAACATAGGAAAATATAACTGTTTGTTTAGATTGTGATGTCATAAAGAAATATAAGTTGTTCTTCATTTTAGGCCCCGAAGAAGTGGCTTGTATTGCTGCGAAACGGCTTAATAACTATGATGATTTTCAACTAAATAGAATTAAGGAAAAATTGTACACTGATTTGCAATATGAATGTCAAAACAATCTGCAGATAATAATTTACAATTTAATGTAATCCATGAGAATTGCATGCTTAATTGTAACACTTATGTTATTGTGATATCTCCCTACGATTAATAATATAGAGAGTGTCTGTTATCGATGCTGCTGGGCAGGGCACCAGTCTAGTAAGTGATAGCTAAGCACAGGACCATCATTATCTTTGCCTGACTTTATATTGTATTTCTGTCTTGTAATGTTCTGAGAAGCGGTTTCAAAATCAACAACCTTTCTGCCTATATTATTTTTGCTTACAATGAACACTTCTATATCCTTTGCAAAAACCCAGGAGGCAGGCATTCCTAGTCTATGCACCAATGTTCTGAAACAACTTGGCCACACAGATCAGCCTTAGTCCAACATTCCGGTAGTTGAGAAACGTGGCAAGTGCCCATCTTCCAGTTTTACTCCATTAATATTGGTAAGGGGCTTTCTGGCCATCCAGACTGACCAGACCATTCATCACCCTTGTAATCCAGAGAACCACCTAGCACAGCTCCCTGTACCTTTACATCCAAATTCTCTTCTTAGAAATGCCATTATATACCAACACCACATACAACAAACTCTACTGGCTTGCAACAGTGAGATGCCAATTGGTAACAGGACCTTATTAACAAGTGTGCGTTTGCCTTGGTATATATTCTGGTAAGCATAGTAAAACCATTTAAAGTTGGCCACAGGTGAATGCTAACTACATGTGAATACTTTTAACTGCAGCTTATCCACTTGGCTGCTAAGCCTGTACCCACTCCACTCCTCCAGTGTTTAGCATTTGTTTTGATAATTGGCAGTTTTTTCTTAAACAGTTTTTTCTTAAACCTTCATAACTTTTTTCCACAAAAGTTACCCACTCTAAATTTGCTTCCCTTTTTCCAACATTCTAGGGATGGAGGTTCTAAAAGAACTCAGGGTTTTTACATTCCCTTTGAGGGAACCGAGAAAATAGCTAAAATATAGCACTGTGCAAGAAATCATATTGGGTGTGTGTGTGTGTGTATATATATATATATATATATATATATATATATATATATATATATATATATATATATATATATAAATATAATATCACTATCTTTCCAGCTCTCAGGAACAAGCAGAGTTGTATCATAAACATTTTTACCCTGTTTCACCATTTTTCTGAGTGGTTGTAATTTTTGTAGTTTCAACTCACATGCAGTTTGTGGTGGAAAGAGGTGAACAGGTGTTAAACCCATGAATTATACTGCAAAAAGTAGGCACAATTCTGAATTCAGCAAGAGGTAATTTCTGTATGATGAAAATAAGTAGTAAAAAATGGCCATTGGTAACAATGTTTTCATCTGTAGGTTTCTTTTGTCAAGTGACCAATTTCCAAAAGCAACATACTGTTACATTCGGTAGACCCTTCTGGTTGTCGAGATATAAAGGTCTGTAGGTTCTCCAAAAAACATGTGATACCTAGGACCTATAACTGAACTGCAGCTTACAACGATTTTGCTTTGTGTTTCAATCATACATCAAGTCATATGATAAAATATAATGAATGAAAAATGGGTATGATGTAAACATATATATTTATTAAATGTGCACAAGATATTGAGTTTAAGTGGTTATTTGCATACCTCGAAAACTGGGTTACCCATACTAATGCATGATTGAGAGTTGGTTTTGCAAAATGCGTTCTTTCTTCCATATTTTCTTACATTTGGAAGCCAAAAATGTATGGAAATCCAATTAGTAAAAGCAAATGTTCTACTATTCTATGTTTCCACATGTCTCCAGATAAAAAATAATACCCTGATTGTACTTCTGGGCATAGATGCTGCGACACCAAATGCCTAAAAATGTGACCAGGAGACATCACCCATAACCCTGCAAAATCAACACTTTTTAAAATAATGTGGCTAGCTGTGGAGTTTGGGCCGTAGCTCAGCCGCTACCTAGTGAACACATACTAAACCGAGACATCTGCAAACTAGAGACGCAGGAGACTCTAGGATGGTGTAAAGTGAGTTAATCACATTAATTTTATTTACCCAGAAGACTTGAAAACCTCAAACTTTGGCTAAAAACACTTATTTTCCACGCATTTCTGTGATGCAAAGTTCTGGAAACTATGGAGATTCACACAATTCCTCCCACTTGTATGGATGACCCCCAGCACTTGCAACAGAAAAGGCCCCAAAACACAACATGAACAGATGACATTTTTCCACTTAAAACAAGACCTTTTTTTGCAATGTGGGTAGCTATGTATTTTAGCCACCCCGAGGAAACCAACTAAACCCAGACGTTCCTGAAAACTAGACACTCAAGGAAGTCCAGCGTGGTCTGGCTTGGATGTACCCCCCTTCTTTTTCATATCCTCAATGCCCTTCAAACCTCCAACTTTGGAAAAATTACAATTTTGTCTCTCATTTATGTGAAAAAAAGTTCCAGGATATGCAGGGATCTACAAATGTCCTACTACCCAGCATCCCCTCACTTGCCCTGATAACAATGATACCCCAGTTGTGCGTGTGGGCCCAGCACTTGCAACAGGAAAGGCCCCTAAACCTAACATGGACAGATCAAATTGTTTCCATTTAAAACTAAACTTTTTTGCCTTCCTGATCACTTGATGAAAGACAATATCCCTGGTGAGTTGTGGGTGTGACAGGCAATGTCATTCCACTGCTAATGCCTGCCACTTTGCAGGCCCAGAGTATATTCCTGAAAAGCTCAGTTTCTCAGATTTTCAGCCATACCTTCCTTTTGAATCTGTTCCTTGCATGCGCTGAGATTTGGGTTTATTTCAGCCCTCTCCACATTCACAGGGAAATCAGCAGAAAGCCATATCCTGATGTCACTCTGTTAATGACGCAATAATGTCACTTAGAATACCGACACATGCCCCTGGTCCGAAGCACAATAATTTCTCAATCTGACCCAAGTGGGTGTGACGGTGTTGGGGGGGGAAGGAGGGTGTTGGGAGGTTGGTCCAGAGCAGCACACTCAGCAGTTGCTACACCAGTGCCAGGTGTCTTGAAGTGATATTTACGTCAATACCACCCGGCCACGAGCACTCTTGAAGGGGAGGTCATGTCAATAGTGTCCAGGGCGTTAATTCTCAGTGGCAATTAAATGCGATTTTTCAGTTCACAGTAAAGTTGTCGCCCAGCAAATGCACAAGAATCTACTCCTTTGATCTAATTTGTAAAACACTTCTTACAGGTAAACATAATGCGCGACAGCAGAAGCCTGTTCGGGCGCAACTTGAGAACCCTTGAGATACTTTAAGTTAAGTTTGTGAAACTGGTAGCAAAGGCCACAAACCAAAACCGGGTGGCCATAGCGTCAGAGGCATGCATCTTACCTGTTTATCTTTTTCTACTGCTTTCTGTAAGATTGTTCTGCTAATGGTGATCTTTGGCTCTCGTGGTGTAGGCTCCTCTCCCTGCTGCATGCTACAAAACCTATTCACAATCTTTTCTGTGTGGAAGGCTCTGCACACTTGTGTTACGGTAGTAAAAGTGAGGGGACATGCACGGTGGCTGGATGAGAGGCGTTTAGGAAAATGTAAGGATTGGTTTTTGGAGGGACACTCTAATACTAACACATGCCCACAACAGAATAAGTGCCTCGTGTTGTAGTCACGGTTTCGTGATGTGTGCCTAGGTCGTGGCGTAATTGTGTTTATGTATATTGCCATGTAGTCTGATGGGTGTGTTCACGGTTGGAATGCTTTCACTCGGGCATTCTTTGGAATAGAGGTTGAAACGGGATGAGAGCAACAGTTGGAAGCGGAGAGCTGGAAAGAGAGGGGCACTAGGGTGAGGTTACGGAGTTATGAGTTTCTTCAATAAAGTCGCTCTTTCTGTGAAGCTGGTCTGTGTCATTTCACTTCACTTGGCGACAAGCGTCACCCTAAATGAGGGCCCACACATTAGCAGGAGGAGCAGGTTATGCATGATGTCGACCAACAGTGCACTGTACCGTGAGGAGCGGAGAATTGTACAAGCAGTAAAAATATCAAGCTTGTTGGCTGGAAAACGGGTAGGTGCGCAGCTCCCGTGTTCAAGTTGACATGAATAACGCGATGCTGCATGCGTCCAGTGTTGCCAGATTTTGAGACCTGTCCAAAGCCCAAATCTTTCCGAGTACAAGCCCAAATTTAGCCCAACGCTAAAGCTTTTTAAAGGCTAATTCGAAAGTCTATTCAATATACATATAGTTGGAGGAGGTACAATGGACACCAATGGACTTCTGCAATCGTGCCAAACTTATGTTAAAAACACTAATTTAGGAAACCGCACCCCACTGCAGCTTTCTAATTGGCCCTTCTGGCACTACAAATTCAAACTGGAGCCTGGCACTCATGAAATAAATCTACAAAAGTAGATTATAATCAACCTTCAATTGAATCTAAGAACAGGAGCATCAAAGGTATTTCAGCAATGTGGCTCCAAAAAAAGAATATTGAACAGATTAATACCACACAATGATACATGTATAATGAAATTAACTTCGAGTTAAAATAATTCCAGTATGATTTGTCTGACAAGGTTTGCATTACATCTAATTGTCTGAAGAGATTCAAACAAAAAAGTATCTTTTACAACGTATATATGGCAGTTTTGGAAAAAAATAAACATAAAAGTTGAGGCAGCAAGTGTGCTTAAGTATGAAGTGACCATGTGAACATACTTAAAAGACTAAAGGCCAGCTTTATACTTTTTGACGCAAAATGCAGTTTTGTGTCAAAAAGTTTAGCGCTGTCTAGCGCCATTTCGTAACGTCACCCGTGGTCATATTTATACTATGACGCTGGGTGGCGCTAAGAATAGGTTAGAGTCATTTTTCCTGACGCCAACCATTGCGCCTTGTCGTAAGGCAAAATGACGCTAACACAGGAAAAATTATTCTAATCCGGTTTACGACATGTAAACACGTCGCAAAACAGAAATGCGCCATTTCTGCCCACAATACCATCAAAAAGCGATGCAAACAGAGCAAACAGTGGAAAGGAGAGGCAAGATGGATCCAAAAAGCCAGGAGAGACCCCAGAGAGACCCCATACAACCAGGAACCAGCCAGGAGGACACAGAGAAGACCCACAGGAGAGACAAGAAAAAGAGGAAGTGTCGCTTCAGCACAGAGGAGCATGAAATACCCCAGCGTCAATTCTTCATCACTTCTTAATAGCCAATTGGAAGGAGAGAGGCAATTTGGCAGCAGATAGTGGGCAAGATTAACAGTGTGGCAGAGGTCAGGAGAACTGTCACTGAGTGCAAGAAAAGCTGGCATGACTACAAGCAGAGGACAAAGGAGAAAATGGGAAGGAACAGGAAGGCAGCACGCAGACCGGAGGTGGGAGTCCAGCACCACAAGAGGGCCTGGACGAGATGAAGGAGATGGTTGTAGCCGTCATCCAGGAGGAAATTGTCACTGGTATCGCAGGACAGCGCAGACTACCAGGGAACAACACATATGCAGGGTAAGTTGCATGGGGGACAAAAATGCCAAAAAGCCAAGTGCAAGAAGGGGGAGGCACATAGCTGCTACACAATGCATGTTAGCCCTGCAAATCAGGCAATGGAAAGGGCAAAGAGGCAGGTCATGGGATTCCCTGCACTGCCCATGCCAGGTGCATGGGCTGTGCAGAGGCATCCAGGGGTACATCACAGCACAACTCCAACAACCTTTGCATGGGGATAGACCGCCATGCCATGGCTGGTGGAAATGCTGAAGCAGACCATGAGGGTAGGGTAGAACGTAAAAGTGGTCTGGTGTTACAGGACAGCTGGTATTGTCAGAATGTAAACTGTAGGACAATGCCCAGCCTCAGGCCATTGGCTCAAGCAGCATTCCCCATTGACAACATTTGCCACAACTACCTGTGCTGTTTGCGCTGGTCAATTAGGAAATGGCAGTTAGTTTTTGTGATGGCAGTCGAGGTCACACAACAATACATCGGACTGCGACTCGCAAATAGGAAGGGAACTCCCCTTCCTAAATGCGACTAGCGAACCCGGTTTTGTGATTCGGCAATGTGATTGCAGAATGGCAAAATTGGGTATGTGCATTGGAAAAAGCATTTTTTCTTGAAGCAAATGCACCAATTCAGAAAACTGGGCCGTTTGAGACAGTAAAAAAGAGCTTTGTACATGACTCAACACACCTCAGGCCTGGATTGTTAACATGTATAGACATGTGGACTCCATCTCAGTACTGGAACACTAACACTTTGTTCTGCTTGCATTCAACCTGGCCACAAACATTGCATGCAGCATGTTAACACATCTGCTACTGTCACTCAGGAGCATTCTATTGTACACATTTGTCAATGTGATACTCACCAACAGGGCCACCGATCACCACACCCAGGTGGTCCAGCAGATCCTGCTCTCTGGCCACCAGGTCAGCCCAGCGATACTTTAGCTGGTGCTCAGTCCGGCTGGTATGGTACACCCTCTTCAGATGTTGGAGCACCGTGCCCCACGCCTCTGTGTGATACCCCCGTATCACCTGCATACCCATCTCGAACATCATGGGTAGGAAGTGGCACACCAGCCACACAAAGCCCCCAAGCTTCTCCTCTCCCAAGCATGTCAGCCTTGTCCTTCCTGACAGGTCTCTGAACAAAAAATTCAAACAGTTAATGTAGAAAAAAAGAGGAAAAGAAATTAAAATAAAGGAAACTTATAGCCCAAACCTAAGAACCCCAACTAATCTAACCCACAGACAGACACCCGACAGTACAAATACAATATGAAAGACACTAAACTACACGAAATCACATACACTGGTACAAGAAACAGATTTCACAAAAGACACAAGAGAGACACAACAAGATAAAATAAACACAATCAACACACCAGCAACACCGAGACACAACCACACAGTCAACAAATTGCACAGACTGTAAAGTGAAAGTGAAAGTACACCCACTGTACCATGCCTGTAAACAGCATTTCCTATTACATCACTTCCTGTCCCCTTGTGGCACATTTTCCATCATGCGTGTATTTGTTTTTGGCACATATGATGTTTGCGTGAATATTTGATGCATCACCTACATGTGCGGCAAAATACCACGCATCACCTGTATACTTCAATTTCAATGGATATCTGCATGAGTGTGGTGCGCGGGTGGAATTCACGTTAAGGGCCCATGTACAGTTAGTTTGCATTTGCAGGAGTTTTCGACGCATTTGCGGCAAAATGTTTGACTCTGTGATTGCGTGATTTTCTAATATTTAAGATGGATGCACCCTCTATCAACATGAAGATAGGATGGTATGGCCTGCAGTGTATAATATAGTGTATGTGGTAGAGCATGCAACTTTGTGATTTGGGTGTAAATGATCTGTAACAACGTTGTGTGTGTTTCTGAAGGAATGGCGTGCAATACTGTGGACATCATGCAAATGTATGATTGTGTGCCTACATCTGATGGCAATCAGTGATCTACAACAGTCATGGTATGTGTTTGTAACATGTGCTGACTCATGTGATGTGTGTAGTTGTTTGACTTAGGGGACATTACATTTCAGACGACAAACAAAACTCAGATATCATTGAGGATGACTGATGAGTGCTATGTAGGGTATGTTACCCCTTACATGTCATTAATTGTTGGTTACAACTTCAGGGTGACTTGTGTGTGGACTACACAAATGTCTGACTGTGTACATGTGTGTACATACTGTGTTTGTGACACTGTGCCTTAATTCCACCCATAAAATGTTTGGTACACGTCAGTTTGACTCATTACAATTAGCTATGTTACTTGTGTTGCTGTGGTGGACCTGCTGCCCTGGCTGCATGTGTTCACATATTTTCAGATGTGCATTCCACAGAGGTGTCCAGTTCAAGTGTGTGGGCATGTGTACCCTGTGCCAGGATTGGGCTCCATGGTGTCACGGTTTCAGGCAGGTCTAGTCAGGACTCTGTTAGGGGCACCCCTTGAGTTCACAGAATATCTCGCAAGGAGGTAATGTACCGAAGCAGAAGAGCAGCTAAAGGCATACAAGGGGAAAGGACAGCTATGGTAAGGCAGAGAAAACCGGAAAGTGAAGGCAGAGCAACCTTAGTGTGAACAAACATGAAACGGATCAGAAATGGACAAACACGCTCGGGTTATCACTAAGGTTGTACACAGGGTAGGCTCAGAACTTCCCACAGCAACAGAGAACATCAATGCCTCTGTGCAGATTACTCTTAAAGATAGTCACCACGCAAGCCCCATAGAAAGGAGGCAGCAGAAGTGATTCTGTCTTTGGACCCTTAGGGCACAAACAAGGATTATACTTACATACACAAGACTAGCCCTTGTGGGTCCAGCTGGAGACACAGTGGCAATTCCTGTAAAACAGCAATAGCACACTGTCACTATTAGGCACTAAAGACTACATGCAACACTAGACAGAAGATGGGGCTGGATTTGCCGCCTGGAAACCAGGGGCCAACCCAAGTACAAAGGAACACACTTATACACAGGTGAGGACTGATAGTACACTTACCAGACACAATAACCCAAGAGGAAACAGAAACAGAAGGAACAAACTAGGAGGCAAAGCCAGGATCAGGGAACAGGCTCTGGCTGACGCAAAGGCAGGAACAAGACTGGGAAACAGACAGCAGGCTCTGACTGGAACAAGCAAGAACAGGACTGAGAAACAGAAAGCAGACTCTGGCTGAAACAAACAGGAACAAGGCTAATAAACAGGGAGCAGACTCTGGCTGGAACAAGCAGGAACAGGACTGGGAAAACAGAGAGCAGGTTCAGGCTGAAGCGGGACTGGAACGCAATCCAACAAGGGCACTGGAACACAAAGCAATCAAACTCAAATGCACGACGAGGATCTTCAGAGCATGGCAGCTTATAAGCAGTTCCAGGCAGCAGCAAGCCCAGGGCAGAGTCACATGGCTGGGCTGCACAAGAGAGGTTACAGGTGTGTGCAGCTTCAGTCTCTCACAAGTCCTGGAGGAGAGAATCCAGTATAAAAGAACAACCAGACTTTTCCCGTAGGAAGCAATGGACAGAAGATTACAGGTTTTACTGACTACTAGGCAGTGCATTATGGGACCTGAAGTCCATGGGAGCAAATGTAGTTCTTCTATAGCATGCCAGATTGAAAAGGGAAGCAAACAGGAGTCGGAAAGGGACTCTGTATGAGTGTTAATGATGATTCCCAAGCTACAGATTGTCCGTTTACAGCACCCACTAGAGATGGGACGGCAGAGATGTAACACATGGCAGTGGCAGGACCGATTTCCAGATATGGACTGCGCAGGGCATGTGTTGTGAACATTGCTTGTCATACCTGGGACAGTCATGCTATCCATTCTCACAAATGATGCCCCCCCTTGTCACATAATCCCCTTGCAGATATTGCAAGTGTCACACTTAGTAATGTCGGGGTCTGTTCATGCATTCCTGTACTTTTGATATTTCACATCCACTGCCTTATATATGGGGCCCTTATTTACCTTATGATTGGAGATGTCATAGTTGTGTGTCGTGTGCTACAGTAGACCATGTTGGCAACGTGGATGTGACTCATATGTTGTGGTCCATTGATTGTGTACTTCATTTGTGACATTCAAGAGATAAGTATTTTTTATATGTGGGTGATGTTTGCTGTACAATCATACGCATCACATGTGATGTTGCATCAGCAGTCATATTTGTCTTTGTAACATGCTCCCTGAGGTAATACTCACATTCGTAAGGTACATGTGAGGGAGAATGAAGACACCAGAGAAGGATTGTGTGATCAAGTAAGATGTTTATTTACATATCTTAACAAGGTGTGTAGAGTGACTATTAAGTGAAAAAGTTGTGTACAATTTGCTGTCTGCGGCACATTCCTGCAGCTGTGTTCTGCTGTTCCCCTTCATTTTCCCTGCCTCCATCCTCCTCCTTGGCAGTTCTTGGTCCGGCTCAAATAATGGGATGTTTATCCTCACACAAATGTTGTGCAGGATAGCACAGATCAGTATTATTTTACACACAATGTGTGGGGCTTTTAGGAGGCTGCCTCCTGTGATGTCCAGGCACATGAATCTGGACGTCAGGATGTGAAAAGTCCTTTCCACAATGGTGCGTGTCCTCCGATGTGCCTCATTATAGTCACACTCTGCTGCTGTGCTTGGGCTGGGGAATGGGGTCATGATCCATGGCTGGATCCCGTAACCCTGATCCGCTGCAAAAGATAATAGGAGTATTTTGTTAGTGCTTGCAACAGGAATGTCATGTAGCATGGCAGTTGATATCTTGTGTCTTCTGTGACTCATATGTGTTTGTGGTATTGTGTAAGATCCTGGGTTTCTGTGAGGCTTTCTCTGCACTGGGTTGTTTGACATGACAACTTGTGTTTGGCTCAGTGACCTGGGATCTATGATTTGGTTTCCAAACTGTTGGTCAATATGTGTGTACCATGCGTTGTGTAGTTTCCCCCATGTTTTAATGTGCTTTCACTGGAGGGGACATGATACACCCACACACACAATGGATTCAGATGTGGTGGTAACACGGTTGCACTACATAGCCTGGACATCCCATCCATTTAGACATATGTCATTGCAGATGAAATGCGACACTGAGGCCCTTTGAATTGGGTAGGTGACAATGCACAACACATCTCCATAAGTTGGCTGCACTGAACTGTTCAGTATTGACAATGCACAATTGTCCCATGTATGACTTGTTGCTAGGCAAGCCTTTGTTGTTCCCTCTGCCAGTAGCTCATGTGCGACCGTACACCTATACTACCGACCTTGCTCCAGGGAACCTGGCTAACTGCCTTGAGGAGGTGGATGTATTTGTGCAGAAAGGGCCATCTCCCTGTGCATATGCTATTTTGATGGACAATTGGGTCTTTTAATGTGTGCAGCACTGTGCAGTTTGCATTAGTGGCACATCAATAATGTGTTCATAGCACAGTCCACTTCCTCATTGCAATCTGGAAACTGTACCCCAGGAGTGATGTAAGATGTTGGGACTGCCTCAGACCTGCTGCAACACACATTGCACACCCCTTCCATGCTACATACTGTTTGGGAGTGTGGCAGATTGACTATGTGGCCTAATGTAATTATAAATAGTTCATCTTCCAAGTTGTACTTACAGTGCAGGCCATGTCATTGTCACTGTGGGCTTTGGCATTGGTCATTTGGTGCTCTAGAGTAGCAGCCATCATTTGTCCAGAGGTGTGTATCCCATTGTGTCAGGGTGTACAACATAACTACCAGTGTCACACCTCAGAGTCACCCTGCCCACGTGTCAATGTAGTGGTGTATCTTTTGTGTGTCCTACAGGGTTGTTGTGTTGTGTGTATATTGCTAGGTTTATTGACTTACCGACAAGAAGGCCATTGCCATATTGTCCATCCTGGAAGTGCTGATTGATCTGCTGTGACAGAATATGAATGAGTCATGGATTCTCCCAGGATACTTGGTCAAGATGTTTGTGAACAATCCCTGGTGGTCAACTATAGCCTGCACATTGATAGAATGCATGTGCTTTCTGTTCCTGAATAAGTGCTCTGTTGCTGCAGGTGGGACGATCCGGACTTGGGTGCAGTCAATTGAACCAAGCACATGCAGGAAGCCATGGATTTGATAAAAGCCCTGTTTTAGCTCCTGCTGTGTGTTGGGGAAGCTGATGTGGTGGGGTGCGAGGGAGATTACACCTTGGGCAGGAAAGCAGAGAATGAGGGCTGTGATACCCCAGCGACCAGGGACCCATTGTCTGGAAGGAGCCACTTGCCAACATATGCAGGACAGCTAGCAGCTTGGTCACCGGTGGTATGTTGTGTGGTGTCTGCAGGTTAGCTGTTAGTTGTGACTCAATATGGAGCAGCAGCTGCTGTATGGCTTGCCAGTTGAGTCAATACCTCCAAACGATGTCCTGTTCCCTGAGGCCATGGAGGGTTGTCCTGTTTTTGAAAAGTCTTTCCTGCCTTCTGCATTGCCTTTGTGGGCCGCGTTAGGGTGGAGGTGGATGCTTTCGTTGATCCTGTGCTCGGCGTTGTCTTGCAAGCTGCATCAGTAGCACCTCCATGTTCTCCTGGTGGTCTGTAATGTTGCTTGTGTGTGTTTTCCTTAAGTAGTGGTGTACTTGCCTCATTTTAACACCTGCCCTGACCCAGGCGGTACAATTTGACGCAAATCAGGTTTAGCATCATTTTTTGGGTCCGCCTCCCACCCTTGCGTCATTTTTGCCCTGTTCGATATATATGGAGCTAGGGTGTTTGAGTCATTTTTTGGACGAGAATGCCTACCTTGCATTTCATGGACGCAAGGTGGTTTCACACATCCTTAAAATGATGTTAACTCCAGATTTTTGATGCTAGATGGGTCTAGCGTAAAAATATAAATATGGAGTTAAGCTTGTGCTGGATTTGCATAAAAAGAAAATGACGCAAATCCGGCCCAAACAGAGTATAAATATGGGTCTAAGAGAAGTGTCTAGTTTGAGAGCTACGAGGGTCGCCGCAGTATGAGCAAAGGGCAACATCCCTACATTTAAAATGTCTGAAAAGGCCAGAAAAGAGACATTAACTTACTCTGACCAATTCCCTTCACTGCGCTCCACTTCAAAGACCACCATCATGACCACAAGCACTGGCACTAAAAGTTATACAGGGCATGTGTTGTCCCCTTTGTGTTGCTACAAAAACTAGGCTAATGCTTGCAGCCTTGGCATGAAGCAGGTGTGTTTGATTGGTGTCTTGAAGACCCCATTTTCTCAAAACATACTGCAACACCTTCTCTCCAACATCTGAAAATGGATGCACCTTAAACACTGCTGACACTATCATCATTTCTCTTGTCCCATCCATTCCACTTCATCATTTGGGCTGTACTGCTGTCACGCAACCGTTGACCTAAGCAATCTCCTGAGACTCTGCAGCTCTTTATACCCATCACCCACAATTTCCTTTGTCCAGATGTTATGTTTCTGTAGTTTTATTTTCATTCAACATATGACTACTATTTAGTACATATTCAGAAGTGAGTCTCATGAGTCGGTGTCTGGTAAGTTCAGATTTTGGGTGGGTGTTTATGACGGCCACGATTGTGAGCCCTGAGACTGAAGGCGGTACGAGTTTCTCACAGTGACTGCCATGGGTCATAAAAGAGTTCAGACTAAATTCACATGCAATCTTGGCCTCTCTGCAGAGTGCACAGATCGATGGTCATATATATTCACATTGCAAATTAAAGCAGCACTACCATGTGCAACAGGATGTTGGATCATGACTAGTTTTGCATGCCCATCTGGGTGAAGTGAGGGTAGGGCTGTAGGGTCCCTTTTATCCACACTTTTTTCTGAAATCCTCCATTTGCATACCTCACGTCACCTCTTTCCTCTTCAGCACCAGTTTCCACTCGCTCCTCATGTACGGTTTTCATTTAATTGGTGAAGGAAATGAGGAGGATCTGGCAGCTATTATTGAGATAGATCTGAGATCGGGCCAACATCAGTGAAATACACTAAATTTGTCCTGCTGTACTCTGCCGACACCAGGACACATTCAGCATCAGCCACGCAGTGTCTGCTTTACTTTGAGAGTAGCAACTTGTAGGGGAGTTCCTATTCTCACTTCGATCTGGGCCCAAAACAATGGCTTCACTTAATGGGCCATCAGTCCTCCGTTTGTTAGAGCCCTGCCCTGGCTCAATGCTATCTGGAGCCAAACAGCTAAATATTTATGCAGTGGAGAGAAACATACACAGTTTGTTGTCACTTCATAGGTGCTTAACCAAAACTATGATTTGGAGGGAGGTTTTGACTTTGTTCATTTCCCGTGTGTAAGAGATATGCATGTACTGTAAGAATGGCAAAAGTACGTCAGAAAGAATAATTACACTAATGTTATAAATACTGCTTACTAATGTATTCTTAATGCAATTTATTTGATAGTGCTATTCATCCTAATGTAGGGTGTCAGAGCGCTTTACTTCACACAAACATACTATACAAAGACAATGAATCATACAAGTGTGCAAATCAATGTACCAGGGGTTTTACATAATGCACGTTATATGTTAAGAGCAGTGCTTAATTTTGTTTTTTAAATGAGTGACGGTGCTCAAACGTCTGCTTCAAAGGTACTTTTAAAAATTGGCACCCTAACTAAAGAGGCTGCATACTCTGGAATTCACCTAAGGCCTCTGCAATCTACTTCAAGACATTGATGCCCCTTTACTTCTCTTTTGCCAACCCCTGCATTCTCCCTTTCTCTTTCGTGTGTTTTTTATCTGTCTTGCTCACAGTCAATATCTGATGAGGAAATATAAATGACAGTCATTAAAAACGCGTGCTGTTTGGGCCCCACTGGCAGCCACCAGTTAAAATTAAGCACTGGTTAAGAGAATTTAGGGGCATATTTATACTCCATTTGCACCAAATTTGCGTCATTTTTTTAAACGTAAATTCGGTGCAAAACTCCATTAGTATATTTTGACATTAGCCCTGTCTAATGTCAAAATATTGGAATTTGCACCATTTTTTAGATGCATGAACCTACCTTGCATCAATGAGATGCAAGGTAGGCGTTCCCATCTAAAAAATTGTGTTGTCCCCATAGCCCCATATTTACCCCGTGCTAAAATGACACATGGGTGGGAGGAGGGGCTAAATATTTAATGTCTGGGTCAGACCAGGCGTAAGTGGACCTGTGGACGCATTTCTATGGTTAAACAACATGGAATGGGTCCACAGGTGCCACCCCCAAGCCCCAGGAACATCCCCCACCCACACCAGAGGGACACCAGAGCAAGGGGGACCCCATCCCAGGTAAGAAGAGGTAAGTATTCAAAAAAACATTTCAAAGTGGCATTGGGGGCCCTGAAATTGGACCCCTTCCTTGGCACTGGGTGCAATGGCCATGCCCAGGGGACCCTTGTTTTTTTATAAGACAGGAGTCATGTGGTATGGATGATTTTGCGTTAGGAAATGACGCTAGGCTGGTTAAACTGTGTGTTTTTTGCCTGTAACCAACCCAACATCATTTTTTGGTGCAAAACCCACTTTCCCACATACCACCACCCCCACCCAGCTAACATAATTTTCCCAGATGCTAGCTCACCCTTTGCGCCGGCCTGCAGGATTCCATAAATTTGGCGCCTGGCTGGCTCTGGAATGACGCAAGCCGGCGTTCTACTTTTTGACGCAAAACTGCATTTGCACAGTTTTGCGTCAAAAAGTATAAATATGGACCTTAGTCTGGAGAAACACAAAGTGGGGATTCAAAACATAATGTAGTGGCTGCCAGTGCTAATTAGACTTTATTTTCACCCAAAGGAACCATTTTTAACAACCTTGGAGTAATGAAAGCTTGAGAAAAAAAAGAAAAGGTCTGAGGCTATTAATTTCAGTCTGCATGCATCTCCTGGATGTCAGTTCACAGCTCATTGTGCTAGATAAAAAGGATATTAACTTCAAGTGACTAAGGGGTATCTGTGACAAATGAAGTAAACCACTGAGCTATCTAAACACATCACAAATCAGAGATTTGCATGTTACAAATAGAGTTGCCAGCAGGTCGGATGTTTCCCAGCATGAGCAGTTTAAGGTCCCAGCTAGTAGAAAAATTTGCAAAATTGCAAAAACACAATATTTCTCTTCTCATCAGTGCATATCTTTAACAGTAAATATAAGAAGAAAGCAATTTAAAATGTGCTCTAGAACTGCTTAATCATGCCCGACCGATGATTAATACAAACATAGCAAAGACATGTTGAAAATGACGGTGGCTTTTGCAGGACAATTCATGGAAAGTTATAATCACCAGTTATCTAACAGCTGTTTATGTCCCTTCTCTGTTACTGAAAACTCGGGCTCAGCACAGGTGCAGGCTGGTGGATGGGCAGGGATCACCGGTAACCAGAACTCTGAGGCCCGCCCACACCACGAGGCAAGCAACAAAAACTCTCCTTGGAGAGCGTGGGCTCAGCAGAGCCTCACAGCCTGCCTTCATTTTGCAAGTGACTGTGGGTGCCGCCAATTTTGGAAATTTTGCGCAGAAAGGGGCAAATATCGCCCAGTTTTCTCCAGCCCACCGGGGGTGTTTTTTCCCGCACAAATGGGAAAAATCTCACCCATTTGTGCGGACAATCGCCAAATCTGGCAACACTGCTTGCGTCGCACGAACTTTAGAAAACACGTTGTGTAGTGCCGGCCATTAAGTGATGCAGCCTGCGCTTTATCGACATTTGTGAAGTGCAGAACACCTGTAGGCATGCTGAGACTAATCATAGAGAGATTCTCA
This sequence comes from Pleurodeles waltl, assembly GCF_031143425.1. Taxonomy (NCBI): domain Eukaryota; kingdom Metazoa; phylum Chordata; class Amphibia; order Caudata; family Salamandridae; genus Pleurodeles; species Pleurodeles waltl. The sequence goes on from NC_090449.1 coordinate 780,480,604, forward strand.
CAGCACAAGCTCTATTTACTGTGGAAACAAGTTGAAAAAGCCATGGTGGCCATCTTAAAAGATTAGAACAAGAAATGTTAAACTGCAAGCACTATTTCCCATAGATACTGTGACAAGTATTGGTAGCCATTTTGACATGTTTGGTGAACACATAATTTGGCAGCCATCTTAATAGTTTGGGGTGTATTTCATAAAGAAAAAAGCTATTTACATCAACCTTATCTCAGGATTGAAGGATACGAACTCTTGCCAGAGGTTATAATACAGCCTTAGAGCCCGCTGTAACCGGCTATACCGGCCATTAAAGGCTCGCTTTAACGTTAAAGGCCCGAGCCAAAGGCAAGGGACTTTAACAAGAGAGCGGGACTTTAATTAGTGGTATAGCCCAGCTAAAAAGGCCGATAAGGCTATTAGAACATTCTGCCACTAGAGGGCAGAATAAGTTCTATTAGTTCTAATAAAATTCCCTCTGGCTCCGTGAGGCCTTTGCTCACTGCTGTTGTGAACAAAAAACATTGGAATGTTGACGCTCCAGGCTTTTATAAGCCAGGAAAACCAGAGCACTCCATTGTCTCCAAGAAGCTCCCAACGTTCCAATGTTCTAATATATATAACAAACATCTTGCTCACAGCCAATAAACGGGACCAGTCATAATTTATTATTTTAACCAACTGTTTACATTTACATCTTTGAACACAGGTTTGGTGCATGAGGAACAGATATTAATTCAACTTTACAGAATATTTAGAATATTGGCGGTTTATAAAACATCATTTATATGATGTCCACCACCACCCTTTTTTAGAGACACCAGGAGAACAAGCAATACCATGGAAGCAATGGTATGATGTTTTTGAAATGTATCTGGGAGCAATCGGTGCATTGAGATTTAGACATGAAGGAAAGAAGAATTAAATGTTGCATTTGTTAGGATTCTAAGAAAGGTCAACATTTAAACACCTAGTTCATATTCAGTTGAATGTTGGAGAAGAACTTGATGAATATGAGGATGCAGTAAAAATACTAGTAACAAGATTTGATGCTCCACCAAGCCTTGTGGTAGCAAGACAAGTATTTCTTTTTAAAGGGAACACAAAAGTGGTGAGGATGAGAGCACATATATATCTATTAGACAGAAACTTGCATCAGAATGTCAGTTTGAGGCGTTTGCAGATCAATTGATACAAGATCAAGATACAAGATCAATTTATATGCCACTTCACTGATCAGCCATCAAGCAGAAACTATTGTTAATGGTAAATCTGTCACTCATTGACACCATGAGGATTGCCAAAAGCATTGAGACAGCAATTAAATAAGCCAAACAGTTGGAAGACAAAGTGACCAATCACGTTAATGCAGTTCACCCGAAGGAAGATAAAGGGAAAATGAGCAAAACAAGTTCTCACAACTATGGAATGGATAAAACACTGCCTCAAAGTGGTTTTTGTAAGCAAACTGTGTTTCAGGTGTGGGAAAAAGGAGGGAAAGCTTGTCCCACAAAAATGTTCAATGCAGACTATGTAACAAAACAGGTCATTTCACTCGAGTGTACCAAAGTATCAAACACAAAAAGACTACAGTTACAGCAGTGTGTGATGGGAATGATGATAGTGTGGAACATTTGATAGATGTAATGCAAGATATGGTTATGGCTGTAGAGGACAACACAATAAGAAGTGGGAATCCTGAACAGTGTATTGATCCATATGTACATATACAGGTTGGAACAAACCGTTAAGGTTATTAGTGGACTCTGGTGCCAGGATTACTGTGATTACACAGGAACTTTATCAGCAAAATTCGGATGAGCGCAAATTACTTCCTCCAGATAGATCACCGGTCTCGTGTGAAGGAAGGAAGATTGACCTTCAGGGTTTTTTTAATTTAAAGGCAGGTGCATACATGGAAAGATATATGTGGCAGTGAAAGGACTGAACATATTGAGCTGGTTCCATCAGTGTCTATTGTGGATGGTTTCAGCGCCAGGAATAAGTTACTGTGATAAGAGTCCACTGGTGTTGAGAACTTACTGAATGAATTCCTAAATGTATTTTCAGGAGAATTGGGGAAAATAAATGGTTTCAAATACAAAATAAGAAAAAAGCTAATGCTATTCCCATAAACACAAACTTAGGGGGGTACCACTCAGTGTCAGAGAGGACTCACTCCCCCTTCCAAAGATTAGTGAAATGATTTTGAGCTTATAAGACGCAAGATTCTTTACTAAACTAGAGTTAGTGTCAGCTGACCACCACCTGAGTCCCGGCATCTCACTACATTTGTGTCTCCCGGGGGATTTATCAGTACTGTCACATGCCATTTGGACTTGCGTCTGCAGCATCAGTATTTCAAGGAATTATGACTGCATTACTCAAGGGTATAGAACATGTGTCTGTTTTTCAGGATGGTGTATTAATCCATGCACCTGGCTATAATGAACATGATACAATTCTACATCAAATACTCAAAATATTTGACAAAGCTGGAGCAATGCTAAAAAGAAAAAATTTCAATCCCTAATGGCTTCAGTGGAATATCTAGGACACATCATTTCTGCGAAAGGTGTGTTTCCCAAACCAGGTTTGGTGAAGGCAATACAAGAAGCACCGCCTCCTGGAGATAAGATGGGTGTCAAATAGTTCTAGGGCTATATGAATTTTATTCACCTTTTACTCACAATTTTGCCACTATTATTGGACTGATTTTTAATCTGTCGAAATCTAAAACAGAATTTCAATGGAAATCAAATTGTATTAATGCATTTAACAACATTAAACAACAACTAACCAATGTGAACGTTCTGTAATCGTAGGATACAATCTAAAGTGTTGTTTAACAGTTGATGGCCGCAAATTTGGTGTGGGTACTGTGCTAACTCAAATAATTGATGGTCACAAGCGCACAACAGGTTTTGCTTTGAGAGTACTCAAAGGAAATGAATTACACTACTCTGTAAGAGAAAAAGAGCTCCTGGCATGTTGGGGGGGGCCATCGAAAAGTTTAGACATTATCTCTGGGGCAAGCATTTAGCCTCTACACTTGGTGGCACTAATGTTAAGAGCAGTACTCCAAATAACTCAAGATTTCTGGCTAGACTGCTACAGTTTGATTTTACCATGGAACTTATATCAGGAGGAAAAATGTGAGGGCAGATAACTTGTGTAGGTTTCCTAATAAAGTGTGCAGGAGAAGGAGGATGTGGAAGACAAATGTTGTTTGATTGCAGCCATGGAAATAGAACATGTTAGTTCCCTCACAAAATCTGAATGAAAAGATGCTTCAATAAATGATGTGGTGATTTGTACTGTTATGAAGCATGTACAGGATGGTTGGCCTTATGAGAAGACTCTAGACCTAAATATACAACCCTTCTTCAACGTGTCAGAAGAGCTGACAACTGAGGATGGAGCACTAATGCGAGCTGACAAACTAATGAACTTTGAACACATGATCGTAAAGAAAGCATATGAAGGGCATACGGGTGCCACACTAACTAAAAGGAGGGTATGGGAGTCTTATTGGTGGCCAGAAATTGACAAAGATATTGAATCATTAGTCGAAGGTTACACAGTAAGTCCTTCATTGAGGCCCACAGAATGTCTTTCTTCCCAGTGGAAAAAGGAATTGATTTAGTGGGACCATTTAATTCCCTGCCACATCAGTCAAGATATGTGTATGTCCTCATGGATTATTAATCAAAGTGACCGCATGTGAAGTTTGCGAGTGAAACAACTGCTAAGTCAGCGGTATCATTTCTTAAAGATATCCTCGTGTGCGAAGGGTTTCCAGAGGAGTCGGTCTCTGATAACTGGGTGCAATTTGTGTCAAGTGAACTTGAATTTTTTTTTAAAGAAAGTGCCATAAAGCATCTGCAGAGTTCTCTATACCAACCACAAACAAATGGTTTAGTAGAATGTTTTAATGGAGTTTTGGGAGAATGTATACAATGGGTGTTGGCTAACAAGTGCGTTGTTGCATCAGCTTTACAAAACATGTTGTGGTTTAACAGGACCTTGGCTCATTCTAGCACAGATATAGCTCCTTTTGAAGCTCTCAAAGGTAGAAAACCAGCGACAGAATTTAGACCTGCTTGGATGTCTAAATTATTGAAGAACAAAACATCTGAGCGAGATCGTGACAAAATCATTAGCTCTAATATTAAGATGGCTCAAAACAAACAGAAACATATTATGCTGAGAAAGGAAATATGAAAAGTGTCCTTTTAGCAGTAGGGGCCATAAGTACGAACACTTTTCTCCATAGAGAGGGAAAGGGTAAAAACCTTTGCTACATCTGGCCCTAGGTGATTGGGTGTGCATCAAAACACTCACTTATGTCAAAAAAGTGAGCCAAAATTTTCTAACCCAATTAAAGTTGATAAAGTGTGTTGAAATCCTATAAGGGTGAATGGGAATAACTGGTGGAATGTAAGCAAAGATGTTAAAATCTCACATGCAGTGAAATATGTGCATTATAATGGCCAACATGTACCAGGGAGGCAAAACGTATCTACTTCAGGATTCACATTGATCAATGAGCTCAGTGTTGAGCAGCTTGATAATCATAGAACTACTGGTCAGGGAACACCAATAGGGGAGAGTGTTAGGCCTCGCAGAATACCTATAAGATTCAGATAACTGTTCTACTTCTGTAAAAGTCAAGCATCAAAAAATATTTGCTTGCTTGTAAAGTTTTTCTTCCATGCTATGCTGATTTATAGAAGTTAGGTTGTATAGGGTGTTTTCCCACTCTTTAAAAAAAAAAAAAAGGAAGATTCAATGTAGTTGTTACAGTTTCGGGATGTGTGTCTTTTTCATAGCCTAATTGTGTGTATGTATATTGCCATGTAGTCTGATGGGTGCGTTCATGGTTGGAATGCATTCACTCAAGCATTCTTTAGACTGTAGGGTTGGAACGGGATGAGAGTGACAGTTGGAAGCGGAAAGCTGGAAAGAGAAGAGCACTGGGTTGATGTTATGGAGCTGGGAGTTTCTTCAATAAAGTTCCTCTTACCGTGAAAATGGTCCATGTCAGCTCACTTCACATTGCTATTCACAAACAACACTCCTAAATCTCCACAACCCAAAATGTGTCAAAAGCTGAATAAATGTACTTTAACCAGCCTTAGACTAAGGCAAGCACAACACATGCCCACTCAGGTATTTCAACACATGCCCATAGACAACAATGGAGGAAAGGTAATAAAATAACATCCATATGAATTATTTTGGCATTTGAAAACACTCTCTCTCTCTCTCTCTCTCTCTCTCTCTCTCTCTCTCTCTCTCTCTCTCTCTCTCTCTCTCTCTCTCTCTCTCGTGCTGAGAAAGAAGGAGAGTGTTGATTCACGTCTTCGGTGCAAGTGTGCACCTCGGAGACTTGTATGTTGAAGGTAAAGGATCACGGGTGGAGCACGAAGGAAATACAAGCTGCTAGGAAACCTGTGTGAGGTGAGAAGCTTCGTTTGAAATATGAGCTGCGTTATTGGAATTTGAAATACCTAATAGCAGCAATGTAAATGTAAATAACACGTACTTTGAAAGCAAAGGTTCACGGGTGCAGGGCGAAGGAAATACAAGCTGCTGGGATTATCTAGGAAACCCCTGTGAAGCAAAAAGCGTTGTTTGGAATGAGAGCTCTGTTATTGCAATTAGAAATGTTTGAGAAGAAATAGTGTGAGTACAAACAACACAGTTGATTCATGTCACATTGATATAAAGAGAAATTATCCAAACAGTGATTTGAGTCAGACATTATAAGTGCTTGAACAGGTGAACCAACAAATGGCCCGCTAATACAACGGCAAAGGAGGACAAAACAACAAGCAATCAAAGGAAGGTAAAGAAAATTACGGAAATCATGGCTTTTACTGCAACAAGTGAATAAGTATGCACAATTGGAACTAAAAGGTGTGTATCTGAGTTGTACGTCCTGCATAGATGGGGTCGGAGGACGCCATAAAAACGGGTATAACATTTCTACTCAGGTGAGGCCTATAATATATCGCTTCCCAGTGGTAGTTACAAGACGAGAAGAATATAAGGCCTTGGTAACTACACAGGATGAACTGGTACAATAAGAAAATACCGCAATGAAAGATACCCCGCAAAGTGGATGAATTTGTGATTATTCTATAATTATTACTTGAAGAATTTTCTGGTCACAAAGCTGTAAGAATTTGGTGATAATATGGAGGAGAGGTTGGCTAAACGTATACAGAGAGTGGAATCAGCTTTTTGCATTACAAGTGATATGCAAAACAATGGTAGGTCTCAAACAAATGTAGAAACAGCACCGAAGGAAAATATAAAACATCTATATTTGCAATTAGAGCGTCTCATGAAAAAGGAAATCTCAAAAAGTTGGGAAGTGATGACATTACAGAAATATATACAAGTGGGGAGAGTTCTAAGAGGATTGATAATCTTTATCCTGCCGAACCATCCGGATACGAGTCCAGAAATGTTAGAGGAATGGGGAATTAATAGCATGGAATGTTCAAAACACATGATGGAAATTATAACCAAGTATGCTAAGAAAGATATTGAAAAATTGAGGCATAGCATTAAAGATTTGGAGGATCAGAGCCAATTGTTGGATGAGGAAGAGGAGAAAGAGAAATGTAAGAAAGTAATGAATACATTTCTGGACAAATATGAAAATCAAGTAGAAGAACGTAAAAAGAGTAAGTTCATGAGGGATGCTCAGGATTATGAGACAGGACATATCTTGACCTTTACTAAAAGATTTGATATTTTGAAACAACAATTCCACTCAGGGAACTTGGACTTGGAACAGGCACATAATATAGAAACTAGTGGGTCTGAGACGGACCTTAGTGAAGGAGAAGGAACCAGCAGCAATGTAAGAAAAACGACTTTTTAGACGAGATGAAGCTATTATATCTGGATCAGGCAACACCAAGGAACAGAGGAAGGGGAGGAAGGGGCAGAGGCCGAGGTTTGCGAGATTCCAAAGGAATAGAAAGACGAGACGAGGAAAAAGGAAAAGACTATGGGGGTCATTACAACATTGGTGGGCGGCGTGTAACCGTCATGCGGACGCACTCCCGCGGTGCCCATAATGACATCAGAGTTTTTGCCCTCCGGCCCAGCGGGGATGTGGGCCGCTACATGGGAGCTGGGTACAAATGGAGCTGGCGGTGTTGCGGCCGTGCGACGGGTGCAGTTGCACCCGTCGCGCTTTTCACTGTCTGCTATGCAGACAGTGAAAAGCTGCACGGGGCCCTGTCAGGGGGCCCCTGCACTGCCCATGCCAGTGGCATGGGCAGTGCAGGGGCCCCGCGACTCCCCGTACCGACAGGAAAAGGCTGGCGGTAGGGGGACTCGTAATCCCCTGGGCAGCGCTGCCCTGGTGGATTATCACCGCCGGGGCAAATGTGGCAGGAAACCGCCGGCCCTGGCGGTGCGACTGCGACGCTACCGTCGCGGTCGTAATTCCCTCTGAAGCACCGCCAGCCTGTTGGCGGTGCTTCAGCCAAAACAGCCCTGGCGGTCTTGGACCGCCAGGGTCTATATGTTACGCAGTCGGAAGAAACAATAGATTCTAACACACAATTGGTACAATCGGAAAATTTGATTGTTAACTTATCATGGTATGAGTTAATAAAAGTGGAAGAAAGTGTCTTGCAGGAAGGCCTCAGCTTCTGCCCAGAAAAACATCAGGACTTTGCACAAACAAGAATCGACGTATACAAGTTTGTACGAAAATTGAAGCTAGCTAAGTACTTTTCCAAAATGGGACCTGTAACAACACCCAAAGAGGTCTCTAATACCTGTGACTCAAATTTGACTATAGAACAAAGTATGGATTTGAAAAAAATATATGACTTGACTCATGATTTAGGAGATGATGATATGACGGAAACGCAAGTACAAACCACATTAGGCATTGATATAGGGCAAAAAGAAAAAACAAAATTTAAACCGAAATCTACGTTCTGCCCAGTACTGTCTCCAGGCAATAGAATTGATGTGTTCCAATACCTTGTTATTAATGATTTAGAAAAAATACAGACTCACAACAAGGGGAGTAAGGAGAATTTAACTAAAAGTCAACGAGAATCATTACAAGGTTTGATGGAAAACCAGTCAATAATAATCAAACCAGCAGATAAAGGAGGAAACATAGTGATTTGGGAGAGGAATGACTATATGGTGGAGGCATACAGTCAATTGAATACAGAGTCGAACTATTGCAAACTAACCAAGAACCCTATGAATGAGCTAGTGTTGGATTTGAATGAGAGACTGGATAAATGGTACTAAGAAGGATTAATACGTTTGGATGAGAGAACGTTGATAACGAATGAAAATCTGATTATGCCAACCATATATTTCTTACCAAAGACTCACAAGACCTTAAAAAAAACCCAGGTAGACCTATTATCTCAAGCTGTGGTTCATTGCATGGGGGTGTGTCGAAATATGTGGATCACTTAGGTAATTATAACTCACACCCTCACCATGCAGTGTTCTCAGCAATGATGTTATTTCACATTTTCCAGTGATGTTATCAGTTATTTTATAGAACATATCATAAGTGATCTCATGTGGGGAAATGATGGCCCGAGTTATAGTTACCCTAGGGAGCGAGTTATTGTTACTAGAGATAACTATAACTGGTGAATTTCGGCATTTTTTAAAAATGTAAAACATTACGTTGTCACTGACATTTTCATCTAACTATACCAAAACTTTAACCTTTTTTCAGTAAATTTTTTTGTTTGTTTTTAAGAAAAGTAATATTTAATTATCATATGTAAAGCCAACTGCCCCAGAATGCAGAGGGTTGTCAGCAGGGCCTGGCTGAGGCCAACTTCTCACAGGCAAGCTACACACGCTACGCAGAGCCTTTGCCCGTGTGCAGCATTGGGCTGATCACAGGGCCTGGCTTTTGGCTAGGCCCTGCTTCCAACCCCCTACATGCAGTCCACGTGGGGTCGGCTGCAGGTCCAACCACCTGCAAGCAGCCCCTGTGGCTAGCCAGAGGGCATAATGGGAGATGGCAATTATTTTTTTTCAATTTAAGGGGAGGGGGCCCATGGCCCCCCTCCTTGAACCAACAGTGGCCCAAAGGAGCCCATTCTAAGGGACCTAAACAGAAATCTGAAGTGGAAGAGCGCTTGCCCCCACTCCAGAGCCAATATTGATGTGGAGGAACCCATCACCAAAGGCCTTTGTTTTTGATGAAGGGGAGGGGGTATGCCCCCCTCTCCACAAGCAACTATTGGCCCCTGGGACACCTTCACACATGGCCTCTTTTTCATTTTTAGGGGAGGGGACCATGGCTCCCTCCCTGAGCCACTATTGGCAACCAGGGACCACATCCTTTGGGGCCTTTTCTTATTTAAAATGTTATAGGTTAACTGGACAACAACCCCCCTCCCTGAACATCTATAGGCCCAGATGACTCCATCCCTTGAGGCTTTCTCTTAAATGAAGGTGAGGGGTGCCCAGCACCCGAGCCTCTGTTGTCCTAAGGGACCCCCTTCCCCAGAACTTTACATAATACATGCGGGTGCCCCAGTGCCCACTGTTGCACCTACAAAACAACGCTGGGAGCTGTAGAGACAGACCCAAGGCCCCTGCAGTCCCAGTCGGCACCCCCGCAAGCAGCCGCTTTCTCCCACGGGCAGGAGCAATTCAGGGTTTCCCTGCCCGCAAGAGCATGGGCAAGGAAACAAGTGCGCTCTCACCTGGCGGGAGCATTTCCAAAGCTCCTTCCATGGGGTAGCACACTTGCTTTTCTTGCCTGTGCTTCTGTGAGCATAGAAAACTGCTGTGTCCCAGGGTGCGCTCACGGGGACAAAGTGAAAGAGCTGTCCTGTGGCCTCCTACGGCTCAGGAAGAGGGCTTTTGACCCCTCCTCCCCTATAAAACCTCTTTGGCTCTGGGAGATGGGGTTCCCAGGGCCCATTTGGGCTTGGAGGGGGGCATGCTTCCCCTAATAAAAATGCTTTTGGCCTCAGGTCCTCTACAGTGTCAGGGAGGGTAAAACCCTTCTGCTAATAATATATGTTTTGGCCCCAGGGATGGGATTCTGGGGCCTTTTAAGGTACAGGGAAGGGGCTACGTCCCTTGAAATTGCATCTATTTTATTTTACATTATTTTGGCCCCAAATGAACCCCTTATATTTTAACTAAGCTCAGGACAAGGAATTAGGTCCTCCTCGGATGTGGCGTACCAGATGGCTGGCTTCTCACGTCCTTGGCGGAGAGCCCCCTGAGCCACATGCCAGGGTGAGATGATGCACATTTCAGATGTCAGCAGGTACCACCAATTAATCCTTCGCTTTATGACGATTCATAGGATCATTGGATGATTTTGTATACCTAACCTTTTTTTCACACTTGCACGCACATTATCTTAAGATTGAGCACATTAAGCAGAAGCACTTGTATTTAGGTCTTGAAGAAAGCGGCAACACCTCTATGAAGGGTTACTAGGATGAAACATGTCAGCCTTGTACAGACACTAATAGCGGGTTTATATCTGTCTCCCATAGTGCCTTGGTTTTAATCCTGGCCCAGGAGCGCATAAAGGAAATTGTGTACCCTGTGGCTCATTTTATTGCTCTGATGTCCCTATCACCCTGGGCTCGTCATACCTTAGTATACCTTCTTCTACAACTAAAACATCCCTGAGCTCCTCCCTCTCAGAAAGGGGGCTGTAGCCCGTACTGTGACTAGGTATCACTGTACGAGGAGATTCCCACTGACAATGCATGCCACCTAGGCAACTCCATCAACTTACCCATCTTTAGAGTTGTGAGAGAGGAGGCCAGGGAGAGGTCCACTCTCTGCTTCCTGATCCTTATAAGTACCCATCAACATGGTGACATCAGCCCTGTCACAGAAAAGCTTGGACCACCCTTTTGTGTGTCCTGCTAGTGCCCACGTCTACGAAGTAAGTGACCTTTTCTTCCCTAGGATGGGTAAGGACCACTCCACTTGTCCTGAAGTGCCTTGGGAGCCACACGCTGCAGAACCCATACCTTAAGCCCTGGTATAAACTTCACCAATGCAGTCTTGGTCATACCACTGCTTCTGGAGCTGTTGGCTGGCCTCAAGGTTTTTGGATGCTTTTTCCATGTATTCTGCCATCCTAGAGTGGAGGCCAAGCACATAGTCCACCACATCTTGCTTAGGCTCGTGGCGAGGTCTCTCCCAACCCTCTTTCACAAGTGCAAGTGGTCCCCCTAATAGGGTGGCCAAACAGAAGTTGAAAGGGGGAAAACCATACTCCCTTCTGAGGCACCTCTCTGTAGGTGAAAAGCAAGCATGGCAAGAGGACATCCCATCTCCTTTTGAGTTTATCAGGGAGCCCCATGCTCATGACCTTCAATGTCTTGTTGAACCTTTCAACAAGTTCATTGGTTTGTGGATGGTGTGGTGTGGGGAATTGTAAGTCACCCCACATGTGTTTTAGGTAAGCTGACATGAAGTTGGCACCTCTGTCAGAAACTACCTACTTAAGAAACCCTACCCTGGTAAAGATACCGATGAGGGCTTTGGCTACTGCAGGAGCTGTAGTAGACCTAAGGGAAGTAGCCTCAGGATACCTGGTAACATGATCCACTACTACCAGTATATACTGGTTTCCTGAGGCTGTGGGTGGTTTAAGTGGACCCACTATGTCCACACCAACCCTTTCAAAGGGAACCCCAAGCACTGGTAGTTGAATTAGAGGGGTATTTGGGTGGCTACCTGCCTTACCACTGGCTTGGCAGATGACAGAGGAGCTATAAAACTCCTTCACCTTTTGAGACATGTTGGGCCAGTAAAAATGGCTGACAAGCCTATTCCAAGTTTTAGTCTGGCCCAGATGCCCAGCTAGGGGGATGTCATGTGCTAAAGTGAGGATGAATTCCATGACCTGATAAGGCACTACCACTGTCCTGGATGCACTAGGTTTGGGGTCTCTGGCCTCGGTGTAGAGGAGTCCCTCCTCCCAATAGACCCTGAGGGGGCCACTGACATCTCCCTTCTCCTGTGCAGCTGTTTGCTGCCTCAAGCCTTTAAGAGTGGGGCAGGTTCCCTGGCACAGCTGGTCCCTAGAGGCCCCCCCTGGGACTAAGAGCTCTACCTGGTGAGGTTCAAGTTCCATGGGCTGAGTTCCATCAGAGGATGGTAAGACTTCTTCCTGACAAGAGGAGTCTTGTGCTTTTTTGCTGTACAGAAGCTGGCCCCCCAGCCATCCTGCCTTTTCTCTTGGAAGGATGGGTCATTAATCCAGGCTCCAAACTTCTTTTTCACCCTCTGCTTGGCTTTGTGCTCTAGTTTTCACACACACATCTCAGGGATTCCTAGCATGGCTGCATGGGTTTTGAGTTCTACCTCAGCCCAAGCTGAGGACTCCAGGTCATTCCCTAGCAGACATTTAACTGGGATTGCAGAGAGACCACTACCTGTTTCAGGCCTGTATCTCCTCCCTATTCTACAGTCACCATAGCCATGGGATGGACCTTAATCACATTGTCAGCACTGACAACTCAATTGGTTTATCCAGACAGATACTGTCCTGGGGAAACCATTTTTTCTGTCACCATTGTGATACTGGCACCTGTATCCCTCAGGGCTTCTACCTAAGTCCCATTAATCAAGGGATGCTGTTTGTATTTGTTTATGTTAGGGGGCCAGACAACAAGAGTGGCAATATCTACCCCAACTTCAGAAACTAAAGAAGCTTCAGTGTGGACCCTGATTTGTTCTGGGTACACTGTTGATCCCATCTGGAGACTGGCTATACCAGTGCTAGCTGGTGCAGTACACTAGGGGGATTCTTTTTGGGACAGGCCATGTCTCCAGTTTGGTGTCCATTCTGCTTTACATTTGAAACACCAGGCCTTTTTTGGGATCAAAGTTTTTACCCTTGTACCAATGTGAAGATTGCGAAGAGGCTCAGGCCCACCATCCTGTTCAGAGTTTTGGGGGCCTTTAGAAGTCTCTTTACTTTTATCCTTAGATGTCTCACCACCCTACCCCTGGACAGGCTTTGTAACTCATTTCTTTTGGTCACCCCCAGTGGAAGTCTTGGTCACCCTAGTCTTGAGCCAATGGTCTGCCTTCTTTCCCAGTTCTTGGGAAGAAATTGGACCTAGGTCTACCAGATATTGATGCAACTTGTCATTTAAATAGTTACTTGAAAGATGGTCTTTCATAAACAAATTATAAACCCCATCATAGTCATGCACTTCACTTCCAGTTATCAAACCATCTCATCTCATCTTCACTGAGTGGTCTACAAAATCAACCCAAGATTGTCTCAAGGTTTTGTGAGTCCCCTGAAAGTAATTCTATACTCCTCAGTGGTGAATCCATAGCCCTTAATCCGGGTAGCCTTCATGTGGTCATAGTATTCAGCATCTACACCAGTGAGTGTGAGGAGCCTATCCCAACATGTACCAGTGAACAGTTCTCAAAGGAGAGCTCCCCAGTGAGACTTTTTCAATCTTCTAGTTCTACAAGCCCTCTCAAAGGCTGTGAACCACTTGGTGATGTCATCACCTTCTTCATACTTGAGGACAATCATTTTGGGGATTTTAAGGATATCAGAATGCTCTCTGTCCCTAGTTACTAAGTTGCTGCCACCATTAATGGGTACTAAGACTATTTCTGATCTCTCCCTTTCTATAGCCAGGAACTGTCCCTCCAAGGCTAATCTTTTGGCCATTCGTGTTAAAAGGAGGTTCTCTTCACTGAGGCTGCCCAGAGGAACTAGACTTCCCTGTGGGAGACCCAGATCCTGTGATTACTACCTTTGGAGTCAGGGGCATTTGGACCCTGCCCTCCCCAGCTAGGTGAGGAGGGGGTAGGTCAACCTCCTGATCCCTAACTTCTTTCCCATCTTAGGGGAGGTCTTCCTCCTCAGAAGCGTGTGCCTTACCATATACTGCCAAGAGCTCTTGGAGCTGAATCTTAGTAGGGTTGGAACCAGTTTTAATTTTTCTTAAACACTAGAGGGACTTAGGGCCATATTTATACTTTTTGACGCACAACTGTGCCAACGCAGTTGTGCATCAAAAATTTTAACGCCGGCTAACGCCATTCCAAAGCGCCATGCGGGCGCCTTATTTATTGAATGACGTTAGCCAGCGCAGCTGACTAGTGTGCGTCAAAAAAAATGACTCACACCAGGCAGCGCCGGCCTAGGGGAAAATGGAGCTTGGGTGTCAAAAAATGGGGCAAGTCAGGCCTGAGGCCAAATTTTGGCCTCAACGCGATTTGCACCATTTTTTTTGACTCCCAACCCCCATTGAAATGACTCCTGTCTTAGCACAGACAGGAGTCATGCCCCATTGCCCAATGGCCATGCCCAGGGGACTTATGTCCCTTGGGCATGGTCATTGGGCATAGTGGCATGTAGGGAGGCACAAATCAGGCCCCCCTATGCCACAAAAAAAAACAACAAAAAATACTTACCTGAACTTACCTTAAGTTCCCTGGGATGGGTCCCTCCATCCTTGGGCGTCCTCCTGGGGTGGGCAAGGGTGGCAGGGGGTGTCCCTGGGGGCATGGGAGGGCACCTCTGGGCTCCTTCCGAGCCCACAGGTCCCTTAACGCCTGCCCTGACCAGGCGTTAAAAAATGACGCAAAATCGGCTGGATGTCATTTTTTAAGGCCCGCCCACTCCCGTGCGTCATTTTTGCACGGGAGTTTAAATAAGGCGCACATGCCTTAGAGTCATTTTTTAGAAGGGAACGCCTACCTTGCATATCATTAACGCAAGGTAGGTGTCCACGCAAAAAAATTACGCAAACTCCAAGATCTTTGGCGCTAGACGGGTCTATAACGCCAAAGTATAAATATGGAGTTAGCTTAGCGTCGGATTTGCGTAAAAAAAAAACTACGCAAATCCGGCGCAAACAGAGTATAAATATGCCCCCAAGCTCCTTCATCAAAGGATGGAGGTAAGGGGTGAGGTTGAGCTCTACCACCATGTGCTCTAAGCTACTAATTTTGTTACTAAAGTCGGTGCTTAATTTTAGGACCTGAAAACTACTTCTAGCTACTTACCCCTAACTATGGTAACTTTTAAATCTAAAGAAATGCTAAAGGGGACTTAACCAAAGCCCTAGCAGGACTTTAAAATGTAGAAAAATTGTCAATTAAAAAATCAATTGAACCTAAAGGCAATTTTGGAAAATCGTAGATACCACCGCTGCTGCAAATGTAGGAAGCTGGCTCTGTATATACTAAACCAAAGTTAGGTATGATGTAAACAGAGTCCAGGGGTTCCTCAGAGGCTTAACAGAGGCTAAAGTAGATAACACTAATGCTCTCTTTTGTGGTAGTGTGGTCGAGCAGTTAGGCTTATCAGAGGGTAGAAGCATTTATTGTAAACACACAGTCAAGAAATGAGGCACACACTCAGTGACTTATGATTCCACTCTTTAGGGGTTAGGATGTCCACAGGTCAAAGTTTAGGCTAACCTCAAAAGTGCACCACCAGCAACACGGGCCGACTGGGTGCAGAGGTCAAAGTTACAATTGAATCCTATGAGGACTGAGGGTGGTCGGTAGAAAGCAGATTGCATGTAAGTACCCGTGGTTCCAGGACACAGGCCCCGGGGGTTTAGGTCAGCACCGGTAGTGAGGAGGAAATGCACAGGTTCACACCAAACACACACCCTCAGTGGCTCAGGGGCGGCTGGGTGCAGGGTGCAAACACAGAGTTGGACTCCCAATGCTTTTCAATAGGGGGACCACGGGGTCACAAAACATGCTGCAGGCTGGGTCCAGGGGGTTGGTTCTGGGAAACCAAAGGCTGGACAGGTAGGGGTGGCACCCGCTGAACTTTGCTGGACCATCAGTCAGATTCCCCAAGGCCAGGGGGCTGCGGATGCACGGGTCTTCTTGAGCGTCGGGTATCTTCGTCAGATCTGGTCGTGGTCAGGTGGATGGGGTCCTCTGGAATCAGGCTGCAGGCATCATTGTGCTGGCCAGGAGGGGTCAACCCAGGGTGTACTCGAGGTTGGAATTGCCTGGGGACCATCTCTGGACCGGTGGACTTAGGCCGTGGGTGTTGGTTGCAGAGTGGGGAGGGCTTGCGAATCAGGGAGGTTCTGGAGTCCTTTGTGGAGGTTTCTTCTGGACAGGGCCACTGTCCTCTGGAGTTCTTTGTCCTCTGCTGGGCAGGCAGTCCTCTCGGGGTTTGTATAGGTCGCTGGTCCTGCAGGATGCTTCGCCTTCTTGGAGCAGGGGTCTTTGAAGTTGCAGACAGGCTGGTAGGGTTGGGGCCAAGTCAGTTGTTGTCTGGATTCCTCACTGCTGGGGTTGGCTTGGCAGTCCTTCTTCTTGAGGTCACCAGGAATCTGGTGAGTAACATTCATGGGTGCCCCTAAATAATAGATTTAGGGGCTTTGCAGGAGTCAGAGGGCAGTAGCCAATGGCTACTCTCCCTGAGGGCGGCTACACCCTTCCTGTGCCCACTCCCCTTTGGGGAGGGGTAAAATTCCTATCCCTAGTGGTTCCTCTCCTCCAACCCAAGATGGAGGATTCTGTAAGGAGGGGTCACTTCAGCTCTGGACACCTTAGGGGTGGTCTCAGCTGAAGTGGTCACTCCTCCTTGTTTTTCCTAAATTTCCAGCGAGACCTGCTGTCAAAAGTGGGGCTTGGTCTGGGGGGGGGGGGGCATCTCTATTAGCTGGAGTGCCCTGGGGCACTGTAACAGAAGGTCTGAGCCTTTGAGGCTCACAACAAAGTGTTACAGTTCCTGCATGGGGGAGGTGTGAAGCACTTCTACCCACAGCTGGTTTTGTTTCTGAGCACAGACAACACAAAGGCTCTCAGCCCATGGGGTCAGAAACTGGTCTGTTAGTGGTGGGCTGACATAGACTGGTCAGCCTTACAGTATACTAAAGGGTTGGGTAAACTATGGGGTGCATCTCTAAGTACATGGGCTGATACTTAATATGGACACACTGCACTTACAATGTCTAACAATGGACTTAAACACTGTAGGGGCATATTGCTCATGCAGCTATGCCCTCACCTGTGGTATAGTGCACTCTGCCTTGGGGCTGTTAGGCCTGCTATAGGGGTGACTTACCTATGCCACAGGCAGTGATTTGTGGGCATAGTACCCTGGGTGGGGGGCCATATCAACTTTGCCTTTTTCTCCCCGCCAACACACACAACCTGCAATGGCAGTGTGCATGTGTTTGGTGAGGGGTCCCTTAGGGTGGCAAAATACATGCTGAAGCCCTTAAGGACCCTCCCTGGTCAGAGAGCCCTTGGTACCACTGGTACATTTTACAAGGGACTTAGCTGTGTGACAGGGGTGTGCAAATTGTGGAAACAATGGTACAGTTTAGGAAAAGAACACTGGTGCTAGGGCCTGGTTAGCAGGATCCCAGCACACACACAGTCAAGTTAGCATCAATACTAGGCAAAAAGTGTGGGGCGGTAACCATGCCAAAAGGGGCACTTTCCTACAATATATTTAGATAAATGTAACTTCTGTGGTCCGTGTGCTACTCATGCCCTGTCTACTTGCCCTCTGTGTACCATTCTGCTGCACCTGCCCCTCCCAACAACCCCCAGTTGTCAGCTTGCTGTCCCTGTCCCTCCTGCCTGCCCTTTAGGATACTGCAAGGGTCTGCGTTGGGTACTTCAGTACCAGCTCTTTGGTACCACGATACCTGTCTGAATTATTAATATTTTTTTAGAACTTTATTTTTTAGAGAGTAACATAGAACAGTCATCGATTGATATGTTACATTTCCGCTGGTCACGAAATTCCCAGAGACACCACGTCGCATCAACACATTGGCAAAATCAAAGGCAAAAATGAACACTATACAGTCATGTCCATAGTTGGGGTAAAAGTGTAATCTATGATAGATGAAATTATGTAAGGGGGGACTACGGGGCCTAGTATGAAGAGACCTGGTCAAGAATAGTAAGATAATCCTGTAAGGGTTGCAAAATATCAATGGGTCGTGAAGTGGAGGGTCGCAGGAGGGCACAGTCTTCACTGACTTTATCACAGAACGTCTTGCTTTTAAGCCAGTCAGCGGATGTAGGTGCCCTGCAGTCTCCCCAATGTAGCGCGACCTCCCTCTTAACCAACAGGAAGGCCATCAGACGCCAGTCAGTGCGTCGGCCGAGTGAGAACTCCATGTACCTCAAAAGTGCCTGAAAGGGGATAGGCTGTAGACTTATATGCAGTATAGCAGAAATATGTTTATAAACAGCCTTGCAATAGTTGGAAAGAACTGAGCATGTTCAGGAGGAATGTGCAAAGTCAGCACCCAGTAGATTGCATTTGGGACGATGAGCCATCCTGTCGGGATTAAACCCTGCAATGGCCGCAGGGGACATATAGCAAGGATGGAGAAATTCAAAATGCAGCAATTTATGTTTGTGGTTGATTGATATGCCTCTTATTTGTGAACAGCAAAATTACCAAATTTTATCAGTTATCGGGGATCCCAGCTTCTCCGCCCATGCCTCTCACACCTGGGTTGTGGTGTCAGGCCTCATAGCGAGACATAATTCGTACAGTCTGGAAACCAGTCGGTTCCCCTCCAAATCCAAAATGATATCCGTCAATGAAGGGAAGTCCTCCAGAGCTAACAGGTATGTGGGCCTCAAGGAACGAAGGGTAGCATGCAATCTCATAAAGATGAAAAGGTCCATATGGGTGACACTATACCTTCTGATCCCCAGGAGGATGGAAAACCTGGCCATCTAGAAAGAGGTCCTCCATTGTGGAGCGGTTATAGAGATGAAGTGTATTTCATGCATGAGTGGGGAGCCAGGGGTTTTTATGAGGGAGGATAGTGGGAGAGTAGAGGGGTCTGCCACCCAGCGTTCTTTGCAGATGGCACCACGCCCAACACTTCGTGGACACCGTTTGTATGTCATGAGAGTCTAGTGGAATAGCCTTTGGAAGAATTTGGGAAAAGGCCCTAAGCAGTGCAGCATTCCCAGAAGTGGGGCACCGCCAGCAACAGGACATCATCAGCTGATGCCGGAGGGACCAGGAGACACCACCGCATTGGTTAGGTTCCGCTGCAGCAGTAGCGGGCCGCAGTCTTGGGTCTGCCCACAGTGGCAGCTGCCACAGGGTGACCAGCTGCTTGGCACCCAACCGTGCCACGTTCAGGGGTCCTGGGGCCACAAAATTGCCACCTCAGAAAGGCTCCACCTTGGACGGCCCCCAGCGCACCATCCACCACTGCAGTGAGGTGAGGATGGCAACGATTTACACATTATTTGGGCTGCTGGAGCCTCACAGGATAACAGCCATCTTGGCGACGGTTGTGACCACGCCACACTCTTTTTTAATAGAAATAGTAGCAGGTTCCAGGCTTTGGGGTCAGGTTATGCCCACCCAAACCGGGGTCAGGTTATGTCCAACCAGCCCCCTTATGAGCTTTGGCAAAAACTTTTTAGGGTTGATGCAGTATTTTGTTTTGTGGCTGTGGTCACCCAGATTACCTAGTCCTACTGTACCGAAAAGGCCCAAGGGAGAAAAAGCTCCCTGGGCCAATCAAAAGGACCAATTTTTTAAAATCTACAATCCTGCGGGACCAACAGTTCAGATATAACTTTTTTTTTTACCCTTTCAAGTCTACTCGAAGCACCTCTTTAATTGCAAATTTTGCGAGAACAGCTGAACGAATTTATGCCAAATCACAAAAAGCACGCTTTCTGAATAAAGTTCTAATTTTTGCCAAACTTGGTCTAATTCTGTTCAGCCAGTTATTTGTGGCTGTGACAGATGTTTACTAGAGGAATTAACATAGAATATCAATGTTTTTGGAAACCTCCCTTTTTCTTGCCTCTTGCTTGATGGATCACCCTAAGCTTTCCAGGAAAGCTCTCTAGTGGGTTATTTTTTTAAATGTTTGATGAAGATTCATCAAACATCGCCAAAGTTACTAGCAATACAAAAAATTGGTGGAAACACTGACCTGGCTACAACTATACTGAAAAAAGCAAAGGTTAAAGTCACGTTATAGGTGAATATGCCAGTCACAAAATTAACATTTTGAAATAAAAAAACACAGTATTTCACCAGTTATAGTTAGCAGACCTAACTATAATTTATGCCACCCCATGCACTGCTTATTACCTCACATACTACATCACTCATGACATCTTCCATGGCATCATTTATGAAATCACTGAAGACGTCTCAAATGACACTACTGATAACAGAATCTAATGAGTGTGTTAAGTTTGTTTTATAGCTTGTATAGTGGTTGGTAACCATTATATTACTTTTCCACCTAATTGTGTGCAGCCTGTGTCCAGCTAACGGTGGTGCTCTCAAAACGCATGTGCTCCTAATGCATCATAGGAGTGTAGAGGTATTGAACATGTTTTAATTCTTTGTATTGAAGAGTAACTCTTTGAGCAGTTGGCAACTTGTGTCCAGCATGTTCTACACATTTTTTTGGCTAGACAGAATGTTTACAAAAGAGCAAAGATGCTACGTAGTAGATGTTAAGTATTGTAAGCAGCCTTGAGTTACATGACAGAATTGTCTCAGCATGACAATTTCTACATAACATAAATGACTGTCTGCACCAGGTACTAACCTATGTACATGTGCTTGTTTTGCTTCAGAAGATTGGTTATCTGTACGTTTTTCAGCACAGTATGAAGGCTACGGCTAGTATGGTCTTTAGTACCTTTAGATCTTTTTTTTTTTTAATGAATAGTGTATTTTTGACAAGTGTTGCTTAGAGTGTACAATGTTCTTAGTTAATACTTTTTAAAATTCTCTGTGGAGTGTCTCATGAATGAGTATTTCACTGTGTGCAAAGAGTGCGACACAGAGTAAACTCTCTCCATAGAGTAAACACTGCTTACAGTACCCACTTTTCTACACGTATCAACTTATTTTCTCAATGTAGGTTAGGTGATTGTGAGGGATTTGATAGAGTGGGGCATTTATTTTTGGAATAACTTGAGTAACTTGTCTTTCTCTGAAAAGTTGTATACATATTGAACAATGTGTACAGTGTGAATTTCCCATATATCTGTGCTTGATTGTAAATGTGAACTAGGCTACCCATGAAGTGCATGGTATAGGGTCTATGTTGCACATAACATATGCTTGCTAGACCTAAGGGAGTTGCATCTGTGATGGCATTAATGTTGCTTTAATTGGTTCTGAGCTATTTGTACTTACTTTAAGGCCTCTAATACCATGCTAGTTTATAGAGTAATGTGTACGAAAGAAACTTGGATGATATCATCAGTGACGTCATCAATTATTTAATCAGTGATGTCATAAATGATGTCATACAACATGTCATGACTGATGTATAATATGAGGTCATAAGTAGTACATGGAGGGGATGCAAGTTATATTTAGGTAACTGGTGAGTTTCTGTGGCTTTTTTAGTTCATAATGTTCATGTTGTGACTTACATTCACCTAACTATAATTCCACTTTAACCTTTCTTTTCTTCAGTGAATTTCTAATTCAAAAATTTTTAAAATTCTAAAAACAGATCTTTTTACCATACTTAACTATAATGTTACATTATCCTTTGGATTATCAGTGAATTTCTAGTTTTTTTTTTAAATGTACAGTAATATTTTATTACCATACAAAAAGCCAATGCCCTGCTGTGCAAATCCTTTGGCCGGGCCCTGTGGAAAACCCCCACAGGCAGCCACCCCCACGCTGCTCACGATGTTTCGTTGCATGTGGCATGGGGGTCGGCTGAAGGGTCTGTGATGTAGCCAGGCAATGCTTCCACCTCCCAGTAGGCAGCCACCCAGAGGCAGCTAAGCCTCCACTGTGGAGGCAGCTAAGCCTCCACTGTGGATGATCCTGTGTGGCATGTGGTTAAACTAATGGCCTGTCTTGCAATCAGGCCCTGCTTCAAAATCCCCACAGGCACCCAATCCCACTCTGCACCCAGCCATTGGTGTGCGCAGTGGGGGGTTTACCACGGCTTGGCCTTCCACCAATCCCTGTGACTAAACCCCCAGCAAGCTGTAAAACCCACACAGCACACAGCCATGCTCAGCAAAGGGTTGGACTTCGGGTCCCCATATATACCAAGGGGAGTGGCATGCAGCCCTCCTTCTCGCTCATCCAATAATTAGCCCTGGTCACCCGATCCCCGGGACCAGTTCCAGTAAAATTGGGAGGGGGCAATGTAGCCCTCCTCCCCAAGCCTTAAAAGGCCCTGGCAACCCCATCCAGGGGGCCAAATACAATTGAACTGGGGAAGAGGGCATGGAACCCCCTCCTCAAGGCTTAATAGGACCCGAGGACCCCAATCCCTGTGTCAAATACAATAAAAAAAGGAGTCTCATAGCCACTTCCCTCACCGAGCCCTATTAAGGCCCGAGACCCATTCCCTGGGGCCAGATATAATAAAAAATGGGATGGGGGCCGTATGCCCTCCTGTCCTAGCCTCACTACGCCCTGGGGACCACATCCTTCAGGGCCATATTTATTTTAAAAGGGGATTTGGGCCACGTGGTCCCCTTTCCCAAGCCTCATTTGGCCTTGGGGACCTCATTCCCCAGGGCTAAATTTATTTTAATGGAGGAGGAGGCCACACGCCCTCCTTCCCGAGCCTATTATGGTCCCAGGGTCCCCATCCCCTGGGGCCTGCCTTTATAATAAGTGGATGCTCAACCGGGGAACCCACAAACAACATGCTGGGGGCCACAGTGGGAGTCCTAGGGCCCCCTTCAGTATCTGGCTACCCACATAGTGCAGGAGCCAGCAATGCTCCCACCTGGAAGGAGCAGCTATGTATGCTGCTACCTATAGGAGGGAGCAATATGCTGTTCTGTTTCCCTGCCCACATCAGTTCGGGCAGGGACACAGAACATAAGTCTGCTCCTAGCTGTTGGGAGCATTTTAAAGCTCCCACTGCCTGGGTGCAGACATTGTTTGCTCCAGTTTGGCAGGATGGGAGCAAGCATGTTTCCCTGCCCACATTGATCTTCTCTGGATACAGATAGTGAGCCACCCCTGGGGTATGGGGTTCCCAGGACCATTAAAGGCTCATGGACGGGACTAAGGGGGTCATTCTGACCCTGGCGGTAAAAGGCAGTTACCGCCGGTCAGAAGACCGCCATAACACTGTCGCGGCAACCCGCCAGGGTAATTCTGACCCACAACTGCCAACCCGCCAAAAACCCGACCTCCACTGAAGGCCGCCACATCAGCGGTCAGCGATAAACTGGAGATGACCAAACCTCCACCGTCACGCCAACAGAAATACGCCCATGCCATTACGACCCACCAATCCACGCGGCGGTCTTTCAACCGCGGTATCCCATTGGCGTTACACACCGCCGCGGTCAAAATACACACACCTTTACAAAACACAGCCACATTGGATAATTCAAAATACACACACCTGATACACATACAAACACCACTCCCACACAATCAATACGATATAAAACACACACCCACATCACCCACAAACCCCCACAAATCGAAATTCAGAGACAAGGCGCAATACACAGAGAGAGAGCACAGGGAACGCAAACCACAACACACACAGGAACCCAACATCATCCCCCACACTACATCTACGCACAAAACACCACACACCACTACACTCATCACCACAAACACCACCCCACACCTCATCCACACCACCCCATGGCACCCCAAAGACACCCCAGGTTCTCGGACCAAGAACTCAGGGTCATGGTGGAGGAAATAATTAGGGTAGAGCCCCAGCTCTTCGGCACACAGGTGTAGCACACCACAATAGCCAGGAAGGCGGAGCTATGGCAAAGGATCGTCGACAGGGTCAACGCTGTGGGACAGCATCCCAGAAATCGGGAAGACATCCGAAAGCGCTGGAACGACCTACGGGGGAAGGTGCGGGCGATGGTGTCAAGACACAACATCGCTGTGCAGAAGACTGGCGGCGGACCCCCACCCACTCCACCCGAATTCACAGCATGGGAGCAAGAGGTCTTGAACATCCTGCATCCTGAGGGCCTCGCTGGAGTAGGCGGAGGAATGGACTCTGGTAAGTCTAATCTCAACTACTTCCCCCCCCCAACCACCAGCATGCCAACCCCCACCCCCACCCTCACACCCAACCCCCCAGCACATATCCTCCCTGCTAATGTCTCACCAGCACAACCCACCCAAACCAACACCAACCCCTGAATGCCAACACAAACCATGGACACCCATCACCTAAGCATGACCACTGCACATACCCATCCCCCCCCCAAACCACCCTCACAACTCCTCCCACAAGGGAATGCCAGCACTGGGGGACAAGGGCACCCACAATTCGCACGCCATGGCACACACAGAAGCAATAACCATACTATTTTACCCCTGCAGGGCCCGAACGCCAAGACACCGGCCCGGAGGGTCCAGAAATGTCCATCCCACCCCCAGAACAGGCCCCCAGTGATGACAGCAGCTCTGTCGACCTAGAACCTGATGACCAGCCCGGACCATCGGGACCTCTAGACAGTTGGTTCCCCTCAGGCAGCCACAGGCCACAGCAGACCTACCCCCCTCTGGAAACCCCAGCACAGCACCCACCCAGCGGGCCCATGCCTCTGTCTCCAGGACAGGTCAAGCAGCGGTGTGTCTACCACTACAGGGCACCCAGGGCAACCCACCACCCCAACAACAACAGGGACCTGGGGGCAGTGGTAGTGGGCATACCGTCCAGGGGACAGAGGCCCAGGAACAAAGGGGAACTGGAGGGCTGCTGTGCGACAGAGGGAGGACAGGCCTAGGGAACCCACTGTCCAAGAGGCCCTCACCACCATCATGGGAGCGTACCACCACTCCCAAGAGACGATGGCGAGGGTCCTGGCCAGGTTCCAGGAGATCCAGGCCATGCAGGAGGGCCAGTACATGGGGTTCCGGGAAGAACTGCGCAGCATCAGTTCCGCAATGGGTACAATCGTGGTGGCACTCAACCAGATTGTCACCACATTGCGGGACCATGTGGCCCTCCAAAGGGCCCCTGCCACTAGCATGGAGGAAGAACAGCCCACCACCTCCGCCGGCGCTAGTGGTCAGGAGGCCCCGACACAACAGCAATGGCCCACCCAGACCCCACCCCCTGCAGAACATGAACCACCCCGCAAGAAAGGCCTGAGATCGAGGAAGAAGACAGAGTAGGATGTCAAGACCCCCGCCATGCACAGATCCCCCCGGATGTCATCCCACTGTCCCACTTGTTCACCCTGTCCAACCTTGAACTGCCCCTGCTCCACCTTCCACAGGCATATGGACAATGCACCTGAGTCTGGACTCTGCCATGGACATGCCTCCACCATCACCCATCAACCTTTTTGAACTATACACCAATTTGTGCACTTCAATAAACACAATTATTGCACAAAAACCATCAGGAGTCTGCTATTTATTTTTCTAAACCAAATGTATTCGATATAACCAACCAAAAATGTCCAAATACATTGTGATGACAACATACCAGTGTCACACAGCGGTAGTCCATGGGGAAATAAACCAGAGGGCACTCCACGGGGACCACATCACTGAAATATGAAGGCAAATTCACAACTAAGTTACCATACATTGGGGTGAAAGGTCAGACAATAGAGAGCCAGTACTGTTACAGATATAATAAAATGCAGGAATAGATTCTTACCTGTGTGTTACTGGACATACTGCAGTATCACTCTGTCCCTGTTGTCTGTGTCGTCCTCTTCGTCTTCCTCCTCTTCACTCTCCGCAGGCTCCACAGCGGCCACAACACCACCATCTGGACCATCCTCCTCAGGAAAGGCACCTGGCGTCGCAAAGCCAGGTTGTGAAGCATGCAGCAGGCCACGATGATATGACACACCTTCTTTGGTGAGTACATTAGGGATCCACCTGTCATATGCAGGCACCTAAACCTGGCCTTCAGGAGGCCGAAGGTCCGCTCGATCACCCTCCTAGTACGCCCATGGGCCTCATTGTACCGTTCCTCTGCCCTTGTCCTGGGATTCCTCACTGGGGTCAATAGCCAAGGCAGGTTGGGGTAACCAGAGTCACCAATTAGCCACACACGCTGTCTCTGTAGCTGTTCCATCAAATAAGGGATGCTGCTATTTCGCATGGCGTACGCGTCATGCACTGACCCTGGGAACTTGGCATTTACATGGGAGATGTACTGGTCAGCCAAACAGACCACCTGGACATTCATCGAATGATAATTTTTTCGGTTCCTGTACACCTGTTCATTGTCTTTTGGGGGGACCAAAGCCACATGGGTACCATCAATGGCACCAATGATATTGGGAATGTGTCCAAGGGCATAGAAATCACCCTTCACTGTAGGCAAGTCACCCACCTCAGGGACAACACCCTTGAAAACATAGGCTGAGACATCCCAGATGAAATGGCCACTGTAGTTTGAAATGATCCACTAGCCAAAAAATGGAGTACTGACAGCAGCTGCACTAGAGGCGGAATCCCTGTGGGTTGGCGGATGGGTGACATCAGGTCTGGCTCCAGCTGGGCACACAGTTCCTGTATAGTGGCACTGTTGAGTCTGTAGGTGAGTATGACATGTCGTTCTTCCATTGTCGACAGGTCCACCAGCGGTCTGTACACGGGAACATTCCTCCGTCTCCTCGCAAGTCCCAGCGGACGGTGCCTAGGAAGGACAACATGGAGCACAGAGTCAATCAACCCACAGGTAAGTTCCCACAGCCTGCACAGTACACGAATCTCTCTGGATTGAATAGCTTGTATGAGTGTCGATGCAAGGCCTAGCCATGTGTGATGCAGTAGGAATTAAGCCATGTGGGCCCTTGAAATGGCGGCTGCCTGACCTGTGAAGTGTGACAATGTGAAGTGAGGTCATTGCGCTGGCGTGGCACGCCGTGGCGGTAGGCGGTCGAAGACCGTGGCGCAAAGCAGCATTGGTTAACATTGAACCCTATGGGTTTCAGGAGCCAATGACGATGTGTGCCGGCGGTCGCGGTACGCACCGCCGCAGTACGCACCGCCGCGGGCGTGACCGCCATTTTCTCTCTGCTTAATCACACGAGACCTGACCATCCACAGGAGAGGACCTATATTGCAAGTGCTGCTGTGACCTCGGTCTGGAAGTGACAATGGCTGCTGCGACTGGGGAAAGGGCCCCCGCCTTCAGTTCCGAAGAGTTGGAGAAGCTCGTAGACGGGGTCGTCCCCCAGTATGCGCTACTCTACGGTCCTCCAGACCAACAGGTGAGTACACGGGGGCCAATGCATAGTGGGCAATGCCTGTGATGAGTGGGGTGGATGTACGATGGAGGGGAGGGGAGCAAATTACGAATGCATGGCACGACAGATGAGAGCATGTGCCACCTGACAAGTTTGGGGAGGGGGGGCCACTCACATCGAGCATGCAGAAAAGTGATGATGTTTCTTTTCCCCCCCTGTACATGTCACATAGGTCAGCGCCCATCAAAAGATCGATATTTGGCGTGCCATCGCCAAGGACGTCCGGGCCCTGGGGGTCCACAACTGACGGGGCACCCACTGCCGCAAGAGGTGGGAGGACATCCGCCGCGGGAGCAGGAAGACCGCCGAGGCTCTGCTGGGGATGGCCTCCCAACCTAGGAGGGGTGCCAGTCGTACCTTGACCCCCCTGATGTCCCGGATCCTAGCGGTGGCCTACCCCGATTTAGATGGGCGCTTGAGGACATCACAGCAGACACAAGGGGGTGAGTACCAGCACATTCAGCTAAATTTGCGCGCAGTGGAGGTGCCTGGGTGGGGGAGGAGGGCTGTGGGTATCCCTAGGCCAGGGCGATTTCTGTAGGCTAGGCCCCTCCGTGAGGTATGGTCCTGTGCCCCCGCCCCCCACCTCTGTAGGGTGCCTAGTAACGCTATTCATGGACCTGTGTGGGCAGTTGTCGCCCATAGGCTTGTAGGGCATGTCCCAGGGAATGAGTAGTGTACCCCAAGTGTGCAGCGTAGTGCAGGGGGCTTCTGTGTCTGTCCTCTCCGCGAACTGTGTCCCCAATGCATGCACTCAACTTGTCTTTATTTCTCCATCCCCCCCCCCCCATTTTCTTTGTTTTTCGGTGAATGTGTGCATTAGCATCATCAGGCGGAGGAGAAGTGGCATCGGCGCAAGAGGGAGCTGCATCTCACATGGCCCCAGAGGGCCATGCAACGGACTCCGACATGACCAGTGAGACGGAGGGCGAGGGGGGCTCCACCACGGGGACCCGTGCAGACGTCAGTGACACCGAGACGTCCTCGGATGGGAGCTCCCTTGCGGTGGCGGCAACATCCGTGCCCACTGATACTACAGGTACAGCCGCCACCCAGCGCACCAGCTCCGCCCTCCCGGCAGCCCCTCGGCCTTCGGCCCGTGCCCGCACGGCCAGGAAGGCGGCCATCTCCTTCGCCCCAGGCACCTCAGGCCCTGCCCCAGTCACCCCTGCTGCCCTCAGTGAGGAGGTCATTGACCTCCTGAGGACCATCATTGTTGGGCAGTCTACCCTTTTGAATGCCATCCAGGGTGTGGAGAGGGAGGTGCATCAAAGCAATGCATACCTGGAGGGCCTTCATTCGGGTCAGGCTGCCCATCAGCGATCGTTCAACGCTCTGGCCTCAGCACTGACGGCAGCGATTGTCCCTGTCTCCAGCCTCCCTCTTCTAACTCCCTCCACCCAGTCCCACTCCCCTGTTCCTCTGCCTATCCCATCCACACCTACAGACCAGCCTGCACACACCTCAACACCCAAGGGAAGCTCATCCAGACATAAGCACCACAGAACACACAAGCATTCACACAAGCAACATACAGATGCAGACATGCCAACAGCCACTACCTCCTCTGTGTCCCCCACCTCCTCGTCTCCCTCCTCCCTCCCTGTGACGTCTACACTCACACCTGCATGCACACCACCATCAGCCAGTACACCCATCACCAGCACACCCTCCACACCAGTCCGCACACGTGCAGTCACCACCCCCACTGCCATGTACACGTCCCCTGTGTCCTCTCCCAGTGTGTCTGTCACCCCCGCTTCCAAACCACACAAACGCAGGCAGGCACCCAACCAACAGCCATCCACCTCACGTCAGCCTCCAGCCCAAGCACCTGAAAGACACCAGACTTGACTCTCCTAAAACCACATCCTCTTCCTCCACTCCCATACCCACTCCAGCTACCCTTCCCATGGCTCCTAAAAAACTAATCCTCTATAAACTGGACCTCTTTTCCTCACCTGACCCACCCCCTCCATCTCGTAAGAGTTCCAAAAACACCTCAGCCACCACCAGCCTAGCAACTCCCAAGAACGTTGTGTCTGGTTTTTGGAGTCCGCCCTTTCCTTGTGCAGGGACATCGTCCAGCAGCAAAGGCACAGCCAGCCCCCCCCTGGGAAGAGGAGCAAAAAACTGAAGGGCAGGCGCGACAGGCCTGATACGCCTGCCCCCAAGGAGGGTAGCCTTACACCGTCACCTGCCACATCGGGTAAGGGAGCCAAGGGCCACGGAGAGTCCGCCAAGGAGGGCAAGGGCAGCAAAGCGCAAAAGGCAGGGAGCAGCCGACCTGGCCATGAGGGCCCCACCAGCCCCATTCCGGGGGTATCGAAGGAGACCCAGGGCCCCAGGACTCCATCACAGGAGGGCCCCGCAACGGAAAGGTCCGATGCTGACTGAACAGGGCCCGCCGTGAGGAGCACCGCTGAACAGGGCCCCGCCGTGAGGAGCACCGCTGAACAGGGCCCCGCCGTGAGGAGCACCGCTGAACAGGGCCCCGCCGTGAGGAGCACCGCTGAACAGGGCCCCGCCGTGAGGAGCACCGCTGAACAGGGCCCCGCCGTGAGAAGCACTGCCGTGAGAAGCACCGCTGAACAGGGCCCCGCCGTGAGGAGCACCGCTGAACAGGGCCCCGCCGTGAGGAGCACCGCTGAACAGGGCCCCGCCGTGAGGAGCAACGCTGAACAGGGCCCCGCCGTGAAGAGCACCGCTGAACAGGGCCCCGCCGTGAAGAGCACCGCTGAACAGGGCCCCGCCGTGAAGAGCACCGCTGAACAGGGCCCCGCCGTGAGAAGCACCGCTGAACAGGGCCCCGCCAAGACAGGCACCGCTGAACAGGGCCCCGCCAAGACAGGCACCGCTGAACAGGGCCCCGCCGTGAGAAGCACCGCTGAACAGGGCCCCGCCGTGAGAAGCACCGCTGAACAGGGCCCGCCAAGACAGGCACCGCTGAACAGGGCCCCGCCGTGAGAAGCACCGCTGAACAGGGCCGCGCCAAGACAGGCACCGCTGAACAGGGCCCTCCTGTCAAGCACCGCTCCGCTGAGCCCTCCTGTCAAGCACCGCTCCGCTGGGCCCTCCTGTCAAGCACCGCTCCGCTGGGCCCTCCTGTCAAGCACCGCTCCGCTGGGCCCTCATCTCAAGCACCGCTCCGCTGGGCCCTCCTGTCAAGCACCGCTCCGCTGGGCCCTCCTGTCAAGCACCGCTCCGCTGGGCCCTCCTGTCAAGCACCGCTCCGCTGGGCCCTCATCTCAAGCACCGCTCCGCTGGGCCCTCATCTCAAGCACCGCTCCGCTGGGCCCTCATCTCAAGCACCGCTCCGCTGGGCCCTCATCTCAAGCACCGCTCCGCTGGGCCCTCCTGTCAAGCACCGCTGGCCCATTGGCAGGCCCGGTTCTGTGTCGGGCAGGGCTTCACGAGGCACTCTGCCCACCATGCCTCCTCCATGACCAGTGGACTCTGTAATCCACCTGATGGACTGAGGCTTTGCACCCCCCAGGATGGCACAGTGGGCAATCCACCCACTGTAGAGACTTGAGAGACTGTGGCTTTGCACTCCCCAGGATGGCACAGTGGGCATGGAGGCCCTTCGTGGATCTGGCGTCGTGGACTCATGTGGCTGAGGTGCCCCCCCTTCCCCCTGAGGTGCCAGTTTTTTATTTTTGTGATGCCCCAGCAGTGTTCTCTCCAATGGACTCGATCTCGTGTGTGGGCTTTGCCCATGTGTTGGTGCACATTGGCCCACGGACATTTGGACTTTGCAAAACTGTGCCGGACTTTTGCTACTTGTATATATATAGTTCTAGATGTGTATTAATTCTTTATATATTGGTAAGTTCGCTATACTTAATTATTGATGTAATATAGTTCTATTTTTACAATCATTGCCTTTTGTCTTTGCATTTTTGTTTTGGGGGTTTGGGGGTGTCACTTTGACTTTTCAATCTGCATTGGTGTGTAGGTATTTCGGTGGGGGTGAGGGTGGGGGTGGGTGTGTGGCGTATGTGTGTGCCCGTAACCTTTCCTCCTCCCCCCTCCCCTGTGTCGTGGGTGCAGTACTCACCGTTGTCGTCTGCGGCTACGTTCGTGATCCTGGAAGAAGAGCAGGAAGGCAATGGCTGGGAGGATGTGGAGTTCCGGTTCCATGCTGTCCCGATTCCGCGTGGAGTGTGTCGAGGTGAGCGTTTTCCATTGGAAATGTCTGTTTCCGCCGTGTTTTTATCGGCGGGGCTCCCGCCCCGGAAAAGGTGGCAGATTGGTGAGTTGTGATAAGGTGGGCAGTACATTGTCTGCCGCCTGTCTGTTGGCGGTGACCGCCACGCTGTTTGTTTGTGCCGCCGTGGCGTTCGGAGTGTTAAAGCGGCGGCCTGTGTTGGCGGTTCCCGCCAGGGTCAGAATTCCATTTTTTGGACCGCCAGCCTGTTGGCGGGTTGGCCGCCGCTTTAACACTGACCGCAAGGGTCAGAATGACCCCCTAAGTCCCTAGTCCTAAAATGACTGCCAGCAACATTTTCTCATGTTGCTGGCAGCCAATCAGAGTCTTCATCCTCCTCTGGTGCTCCCTCCAACCTAACCGTCCAGATACACAAATGTTTTTATACCTTAATTTCTCAAAAACTACTGAACAAATGTACACCAAATCACAAAAAGCACACTTTCAGGACCAAGAGCTAGCTTGCTGCCAAATGTGGTGTAATTCAAATCAGCAGTTTTTTGTTGTAGCGCTGTCTAAAAAAGTCTCTGGGAAATGCATTGGGATTTTGTTTTGGGACCCACCCTTTTTTCTCATCCCCTGCTTGATGGATCACCACAAAACTTTCCATGCTCCAGCTAGAGCACTTTCGGGAAAGTTTTTGATTAGATTCGTCAAACGGTGCTAAAATTATTATTATTATTTCCTATAATCACCTACAGGCAGTCACCAGTAGGTAGATTATAGTCAGGACCATGTTTCCATACAAAAAGTGTTTTTTACTTGTGTATATCTTTGACACCGTTTGAGGAATCCTTACGAAATTTTCCCCCAAAAAAGTGTGCCAGTGATTCTTGTTGCACATGGGAAGTTTCGGGGTCATCTGTAAGAAAGGGCCGAGAAAATGGTGGGGGGGAGGCAAAAAAGTTGAGTTTCCCACGTTAATTCCCAAAGGCCGTTTAGACAGGACTACAGCCCAAACCGTTGGACGGAATGACATATTTGGTATAATTCCGTTCAGTAGTTTACGAGAAATTAAAGAAAATCCAAATTTGTATATCTGAGGGTGCAAATGCATGCGCAAATAGAAGCACTGTAATTGGCTGTCTACAACCTTAACAGAAAGCTGCGGCTGCCATTTTAAGATGCCCAGGACATGGTCCCTGGGGCTGAAAAGCAAAATGAAAAGTAGCATAAGGGGTGAGGTTGGAGGGACCCTGACCCCAGGAGTGTGATATAGGGGTGTTTGAGGGTCAAATTATGGGTTTGAAATTATTTGTTTTCATTACACAGGATATTCGCCAATTATCAAGATTAATCGTGACTCAGCAAACAATAAAACAAAATCACACTCATTTATACACTAATGTATTCACTCATACATGCACACAGAGGCTCATGTGCCCACTCACACACCCACTAAAACACCCATGCACTCACACCCACTCACAGACTCCCAAACCCACTTTCAGACCCACTCACTCATGTACCCACTCACAAACCCACTCATACCCTTATGCATCCACTCACAGACCCACTTGTACACTGATGCACCCACTCACAGACCCACTCAGACTCTTACACACCCTCTCAAAGACTCATACATTCATGCACTACCTCAGACCCTCAGGCACCCACTCACAGACCCAGTCAGACGCTAATGCACCCACTCACAGACCCACTCAGACCCTCATGCACCCACTTGCAGACCCCACTCACTCATGCACCCACTCTCAAACCCACTCAGACCCTCACGCACCCACTCACAGACCCACTCAGACACTGATGCACCCACTTACAGACCCACTCAGGCCCTCACGCACCCAGTCATATACCCACTCAGACATGCATCCACTCACAGACCCATTCAGACCCTGAGGCACCCACTCACAGACCCATTCAGACACTGACACACCCACTCACAGACCCACTCAGACATTAACGCTCCCACTCACAGACCCACTAAGACCCTCAAGTTCCAAATCACAGACTCGTTCAGACACTGACAAACCCACTCACAGACCCACTCAGACCCTCATGCACCCACTCACAGACCCACTCAGACACATTGAGGCACTCACTCACAGACCTACTCAGACACGGACACACCCACTCACAGACCCATTCAGACCCTCATGCACCCACTCTCACACCCAGATACTCTCACACCCAAAGACCCACACACACCTATTTTCACACGACGAGAGACAGACTGTTTGGCTGTGCATGGTGCGTGCTTGGGTGGTTATGGGGGTCGGCTGCAGGGGCTGACCTGTGGCAGCCCAAACCACTGGACTGAATGACATGAAATTTGTCAGAAAGGTAGGTTTCAGATTGCAGATTACACATTTGCATTTTTGGTGTAAATCCGTTCAGTAGTTTATGAGAAATTAACCTTTCGGGTGCCTTGGATGAGGTGACCTCGTCCAAGGCACGGGAACTGGGGGGAGCGCTAGCGCTCCCCCCCTGTGCTCCCCACCCCCCCCCCCAAGGCAGGGATGGAAGGGGAAGCCCTTCCCCCCCTGACCCCCCCACCCCCCCGTGACGTCAGCGCACGAGCACGCGCTGATTTGTCACAGGGCCTCCCCCACTGCGCTGGAAGCTCAGCTTCCAGCACGATCGAAAGAGAAATGCTCAGCATTTCTCTTTCGATCACGTGGGGGAGGCCCGGAGAGGCTTCAAAGGGAAGGAAATGTATTTCCTTCCCTTTGAAGTCTCTCCGAGCGTTTCAAAAGCTGGATTGCTTGCAATCCAGCTTTTGAAACGCCCACTAGACAACAGGGATTTTTTTTTTTTTTTTTAAACTGGCATAAGGGAGCGACCCCTTGGGCAAGGGTCGCTCCCAATGGGGGAGCATTTTTTTGGAAGGCCTTTTCTGCCCTCCCTGTGGTCAGATCAGCCTATTTTTAGGCTGAACCTCTAGGCACCAGGGATCATTTTTTTTTTTTTTTTAGTTAGGGAGCTTAGGCAAGGGTCGCTCCCCTAGGGGGAAAATTATATTTAGGCCATTTCTGCTCCCATTGGGGGCAGATTGGCCGCAGATTGGCCTATTTTGATGAGGCCAATCTGCCCCCAAGGGGGGCAGAAACCACTAGACACCAGGGAGTTTTTTTTGTTTTCGTGAATTTCACGCAAGGGGAGCAACCCCTTAGGCAAGGGTCGCTCCCCTGGGGGAGAAAATTATTTTAGGCCATTTCTGCCCCCCTCGGGGGTAGATCAGCCTATTTTGATTAGGCCGATCTGCCCCCATGGGGGGCAGAAACCACTAGGCACCGGGGATTTTTTGTTTTTTTTGTTTCACAGATGGGGAGCGACCCCTTGGACAAGGGTCGCTCCCCTAGAGGGTAAAATGGTATTTAGGCCATTTCTGCCCCCTTTGGGGGCAGATCGGCCAATTTTTGCTACGCCAATCTGCCCCCAAGGGGGGCAGAAACCACTAGGCACCGGGGATTTTTTTTGGGCGCCAATGTCACGCAGAGGAAGCGACCCCGTAGGCAAGGGTCGCTCCCGGGGGGGGGGTTGAGAGGGCCAAATTTATTTTAGGCCATTTCTGCCCCCCCCCGGGGGCAGATCGGCCTATTGTTATTAGGCCGATCTGCCCCCGGGGGGGCAGAAACCTCTAGGCGCCAGGGCAAATTTTTTTTTTGTGTTTTTTTTTTTGTTTGTTTGTTTTTTTTAAAATGGGGAGCGACCCATTAGGCAAGGGTCGCTCCCCTGGGGGGCAAATTGTATTTAGACCATTTCTGCCTCACTTGGGGGCAGATTGGCGGATTTTAGGTCAATGGGGCAGAAACCACTAGGCACCGGGGATTTTTTTGTTTTTGCGCCAATGTCACGCGGGGGAGCGATCCCGTAGGCAAGGGTCGCTCCCGGGGGGGGGGGTTAGGGGGGCAAATTTACAGGAAGGCACTTTGCAAAAAACACCTCTGTTTTCTGTGAAAAAATGTGATGTGTCCACGTAGTGTTTTGGGCCATTTCCTTTCGTGGGCGCTAGGCCTACCCACACAAGTGAGGTACCATTTTTATCTAGAGACTTGGGGGAACGCTGGGTGGAAGGAAATTTGTGGCTCCTCTCTGATTCCAGAACTTTCTGTCACCAAAATTTGAGGAAAAAGTGTTTTTTTTGGCCAAATTTTGATGTTTGCAAAGGATTCTGGGTAACCGAACCTGGTCAGAGCCCCACAAGTCACCCCATCTTGGATTTCCCTAGGTCTCGAGTTTTCAAAAATGCGCTGGTTTGGTAGGTTTCCCCAGGTGCCGGCTGAGCTAGAGGCCAAAATCTACAGGTAGGCACTTTGCAAAAAACACCTCTGTTTTCTTTCAAAAAATGTGATGTGTCCACGTTACGTTTTGGGGCATTTCCTGTCGCGGACGCTAGGCCTACCCACACAAGTGAGGTATCATTTTTATCGGGAGACTTGGGGGAACATAGATTAGCAAAACAAGTGTTATTGCCCCTTGTCTTTCTCTACATTTTTCCCTTCCAAATATAAGAGAGTGTGTAAAAAAGACACCTATTTGAGAAATGCCCTGTAATTCACATGCTAGTATGGTCACCCCGGAATTCAGAGATGTGCAAATAACCACTGCTCCTCAACACCTTATCTTGTGCCCATTTTGGAAATACAAAGGTTTTCTTGATAGCTATTTTTCAAATGAATTGCTGTATACCCGGTATAGAATGAAAACGCACTGCAGGGTGCAGCTCATGTATTGGCTCTGGGTACCTAGGGTTCTTGATGAACCTACAAGCCCTATATATCCCCGCAACCAGAGGAGTCCAGCAGACGTAACAGTATATTGCTTTCGAGAATCTGACATTGCAGGACAAAGTTACAGAGTAAAACGTAGAGACAAATTGCTGTTTTTTTCACCTCAATTTCAATATTTTTCTTTTTCAGTTGTTATTTTCTGTAGGAAACCCTTGTAGGATCTACACAAATGACCCCTTGCTGAATTCAGAATCTTGTCTACTTTTCAGAAATGTTTAGGGTTCTGGGATCCAGCATTGGTTGCATGCCCATTTCTGTCACTGACTGGAAGGAGGCTGAAAGTACAATTTTTTTTTTAAATGGGGTATGTCCCAGTAAAATGCCAAATTTGTGTTGAAAAATTGGGTTTTCTGATTCATGTCTGCCTGTTCCTGAAAGCTGGGAAGCTGGTGATTTTAGCACCGCAAACCCTTTGTTGATGCCATTTTCAGGGAAAAAACCACAAGCCTTCTTCTGCAGCCACTTTTTCCAATTTTTTTGAAAAAAACGAAATTTTCACTGTATTTTGGCTAATTTCTTGGCCTCCTTCAGGGGAACCCACAAAGTCTGGGTACCTCTAGAATCCCTAGGATGTTGGAAAAAAAGGACGCAAATTTGGCTTGGCTAGCTTATGTGGACAAAAAGTTATGAGGGCCTAAGCACAAACTGCCCCAAATAGCCAAAAAAAGGCCTGGCACAGGAGGGGGAAAAGGCCTGGCAGCGAAGGGGTTAAAGAAAATCCAAATTTGTATTTCTGAGATCAGGAATAATTTGGGAAAATTTGCGAAGTTTTGCGAATGCACGTGCGCATAGAAGTGTTGTGATTGGCTGTCCACAACCTGAACAGAAAGCTGCGGCCGCCATTTTAAGACACCCAGGACATGCCCCCTGGGGCTGATAAAGAAAATGAAAAGTAGCATCAGGGGTCAGATTAGAGGACCCTGACCCCCGGAGGGTGATATAGCGGTGACTGAGGGGCAAATTATGGGTTTGAAATTATTTTTTTTCACCACACGCAATATTCACGAATAATCAAGATTAATCGTGAATAAGCAAATAAATGAAAAAATTCACACTCATTTAAATACTAATTTATTCGATCACACATGCAAACAGAGGCTCATGTGCCCAATCACACACCAACACACCCAACTCACAGACTCCCAAACCCACTTTCAGACCCACTCAGACCCTCATGTACCCACTCAGACCCTCATGCACCCCACTCAGAGACCAATGGAGACCCTCATTCACCCACTCACACACCCATTCAGAAACTGACACAACCACTCAGAAAAAAAACACTCATTTATACACTAATTTATTTGCTCATACATGCACTCAGAAGTTCATGTGTCCACTCACACACCCATGCACCAACTGAGACCCACTCACAGACTCCCAATCCCACTTTCAGACCCACTCAGACACTCATGTACCCACTCAGACCCTCATGCACCGACTCACAGGCACACTTAGACACTGATGCACCCACTCACACACCCACTCAAAGACCCACTCATGCACCCACACACAGACCCACTGACACACACACTCACAGACCCACATAGACCTTCACACACCCACTCAGAAACTGATGAACCCACTCACTGACCCACTCAGACACTGATGCACCCACTCACAGACCCACTCAGACCTCACCCACCCAGCAGCATACCCAATCAGACGCTCATGCATCCACTCACAGACCCATTCAGACCCTCATGCACCTACTTACAGACCCACTGAGACCCTCAAGCTCCTGCTTACCGACCCACTCAGACACTGACAAACCCACTCACAGACCCCTTAGACCCTCATGCACCCACTCGGACACAGTGAGGCAGCCACTCACAGACCTACTCAGACACTGACCCACCCACTCACAGCCCCACTCAGAACCTCATGCACCCACTTGGGTAGTTATGGGGTTGGCTGCGGGGCCTGGCTTTGGGCAAGGCCCTTCAGCCAACCCTCTTTGCACACAGCCTTTGGCTGTGCGCAGATTGGATTAAGGTAGTTATCAGGGTTTAGCACAGTCCAGGCCTTGTGGCCAACCACTGCTGCGCACAGCTAAAGGCCACGCATAGCAGGGGGGTTGGGTGGTTATAGGGGTTGGTGTGCTCGGGCCTGGCCACAGGCTAGGCCCTGCGGCCAACTCCTGCTGCGCATGGCCAGAGGCCACGCACAGCGTCGGGTTGGGTTGTGATAGGGGTTGGGCACAGGGCCTGGCCGCAGCAAGGCCCTACAGCCAACCACCGCCTGTGGTTGGATTAATGTATAGTAAAGAAAAATACTTTATCTTAAAAAAACCTCAAAAATCACTGAAAAAAACAAACGTTACAGGGGTGTTATAGTTAGGAAATACAATTTTTAAAAAAACAGAAATTCACTCAAAAAAACAAATTCACCTGTTCAAGTAGCTAAAACTCTTCATGTCCTTGCCATGCACTACTAATTACCCCACAAATTATGGCACCCAGTTAATCTTTGACAACATCATTGATAGTATCAATGTAGTATTTGCAGTAAAGTTTTTGACAAAAAAACTGCATGGTGGGGATGCGAGTTATAGTTACCTTAGGGCATGAGTTATAATTAACTTGAGATAACTAACTATAACAGGTGCATTTCTATGGTTTTGTACATCTGACAGAGACTTCTACCTAGTTGCAGATTCCTTACCTTAGAATCTCCCCCAGGCGTTAGACTGGATCCGGAGATTTTTCTTCAAGCAGTCCTCTTGCGTTCCATTAGGTGGTGTCCAGTGACTCAACGTCTGTCGTTGGCATTGTGGTCACGGTGATGACATCACAATTGTATATAGGAACCACCTCGGTGCACCAGCCTACGTGCAGATCTGGAGAAGAGCTACCCTCAGTCGCTTTTTGACAGTTTTTTTGACCCTTTTGTCAATGTTTTTGACTTCTAGGTACGTCGAGATGTCTTCCCGCAAGACCAGATTCAAGCCTTGTGACTCCTGTCACCGCATGATGTTGGTGATGGATCCTCACCTTGTGTGTTTGTGGTGCCTGGAGCGGGCCTACAACCCGAAGTCGGGCTCCGACTGCCAGACCATGAACCCGAAGGCTTTGAGGGAGCACTCCTGAAAGCTCATTGCAGCCCGGCCGTCAGCTCCGCGTCACCCCCAGTCTCACTCGAGAGGAAGGTGATGAGACCTTCGTGGAGTCATCACCATTTGTCCTTGTCCCACTCCAAGTCCTCAGGAGATTCGGGTTACAAGAAGAAGTTGTCGAAAAAGAACATGCACTGCTAATTACCCCACAAATAACGGCGTTCATGACATATTTGATAACATCATTGCTAATATCAATGTAATATCTACAGTAAAGTTTTTGATGAAAAAGCTGCATGGAGGGGGCACAAGTTATAGTTACCTTAGTTCACGAGTTATAGTTACTTGAGATAACTCTGACTATAACAGTGAATTTCTATGGTTTTGTATGTTTAAAATGTAATCCTAATTATAACGTCCCTATAAACTTTGCTTTTTAAGTGAATATCTATTTTTTTAAACTCTATTTCCTAACTATAACGTCCCTGTAATCTTTGTTTTTTTTAGTGAATATATCCTTGTCTGCCACCCCCATTTCTATCGCCACCCTCCCTGTTGTCCCCACTCAGTTGGCTGTGCACAATCTCCCAAGAGGGTCGGCCTCTCCTTTGCCCCAGGCACCTCAGCCCCACTCCCTGTTACCCCTGCTGCCCTGAATGAGGAGGCTATAGACCTCCTGAGGAGCATCTCTGTGGGGCAGACTGCCATTTTGAATGCCATCCAGGGGTTGGCATGCCACCTTCAACAGACCAATGCTTTCCTGGAAGGCATTCATAGTGACATGTCTGGCATGCAGAGATCTTTTCAGGCTCTGGCCTCCTGAATAACGGCAGCCAGCCACCCCCAACATTCTTCCCCCACCTCCACCTCCCTCTTCCCAATTGAAATTCCCTATTCCCCTACCTGTTCCAAGCACACAAACCCATCTGCACACACCCACCTCAACACACACAAGCAGCACACATCGACACAAACAGAAGACACACCGGTATGCAGGCACTCTACATTCACCCAGACACACCACATCAGCCACCACTTCACCATACATCCCCACTGACCCACACATCCAGCATACCCACAGACACCACCACAACACCCAGTGAAACATCTACCACACCCACCAGACAACAGCCCACAACCCACGGACCTGCACATCTCAGACACCAGACCCCCAAACACCACAACACTCACAGACACAATCACCACATCAACCATACCTGGTTGCAGTGACCACCCCAACACACACAGACACATCAACCACATTCACCATACCCGCAGACACTACCCCAACACACACAGCCACGTCGACCACATCCAGCCTACCCACAGACATAACCCCAGACACACACACATCCACCACTCCCACATCAGCCAGCACCTCCACTTCCCATCCCCCAAGAATAGTAAACACCCACATTCACACAATCA
This sequence comes from Pleurodeles waltl, assembly GCF_031143425.1. Lineage (NCBI taxonomy): Eukaryota > Metazoa > Chordata > Amphibia > Caudata > Salamandridae > Pleurodeles > Pleurodeles waltl. Next base: position 780,521,279 of record NC_090449.1, read on the forward strand.
ACAGACACCACCCAAACAGAAGCATACCTCACACACGCACACACCCATGGCATCTACACCCACAAACGACAACCACTCCCTCAACCTCCATATCCCCAACCTCTTCTGATGACCCTGTTTTCCCAAAGAGTTTCCTTTTTGAGCTTGCCCTTTCCCCTGTCACCTCCAAACCCCTACCAAACCCGAGGCCCCCACCCTCATCCCAACTCATCCTTTCCACATCCAAGTCTTCCCATCACACCTACCCTCCTGCAAGCACCCATATCCCCCCAAGAAGAAGCCTACCCTCTAAAGAAAAAGACCCCCCTCCCAAAACCACACATCCCAAATCCAACCTCACCCCCACCCAAGGATGACTCCTGAGGTACCTGCCTGTCCACTTGATGCCCCTTCCTGTGGAGGATCCCTGGCAGTGATTGGAGTCGTGTGGGCATGGACAGATATAGACTGACCAATGGCTTTTGGATCCAATAAACCCAAGTAGTTTTTTTTTGGGAACACATTTGTCCTGCAATTACTTTTCTGCCTTTATATTGCTGCTGTGTAATTTGTGACGTATGACTACAGTTGTGTTTCATCCTGACTGCTGATCCATTTGCTGTTGTTTGCAATATCTTATTTTGGGAGCAGTGCTGGTGCCCCCCAAGACAAAGGTAGTTGTTCACTGTATGGATATTTGTTTATTAATCCATTTAGGGTGTCATGGCAGTGTGCTATGTTTGCTATGGTACAAATTTCATCTGGTGTTGGCCAATGTCAGCATGTATAGTGTTAGACTTGTCCCCCTGATATGTATTGTATATTAGACTCATGTTTGGACGCTCAAGTTTTGTTTGTCCACACATGGCGGGTGTTCAACTGAGCTAGATTCCTGTGCATTTGACTGACCATGTGTCAACTTTGATGTGTGTACCTTGCAGTCACTTCATCTAGATGTATGGCCAGGCTGGTGCTGTTGTATGTGCTTTCCTGACTTGCACTTCCACATTATGCAGATAGGCATGTCTCTTGACTCAAATGTTGTTTGTCCCTGAGATACCTGAAGGCCAGTTCCTGTGCAAATGCTGTTGTAGAGGCATGTGCAATATGTAATGTGTCCAAGGGCAGCATCCTTCTATGCTCCTGATGCCCCCATCCCTATTGTGCAGGTATTGTTTGCATTGTAAGCTTTGGATATTTGTCACTCAAAATATTGTGCATCCCACTCACTTTTCATTGTGTTGCAGTGTGGCTGATATGTGGGTCCATTGCAGTGCTGTTTTATGGGAAGAGTATCTGTGTTAAATGACACATCCATACATGTGTGTCTGACGACAGTCCACGGCATGTGTGCAATGTGAGGGTGTAATTTGAATTATGTATGATGTTGCTGTGGTGTGACAAAATGTTCTCTACACTTCACTGTCCCTGTGACTTAGCTGAGTAGACATGTGGTGGTGCAGTGTCGGTGATCTCCCCAAAGGGGGCGTATGATGTTTGTGAATGTGTAATTCTTTGTAAATGGCTCCGACTGTGGGCACAATGATGTGTACTTTGTGCCCATAGCATGAGCCCCATATCATGTGGATGACAATGCTACGATCTATTTTTGTGTGTAATGACACATGTAGGTGTGTGTTCTTACCATCGGTTGCGTCCACGACAGTGTGGATTTTGGGTTCCATCGATGAGCAGCAGCAGGGCATGTGTGATGGGCTCAATGGCGACACAGAATGTAAGGCTACCTGCAGGTGAGTTGCTCCCTTTATACTTAACGTTTCCGCCTGCTGGAACGTGGTGGTTGGGCCGCCACAGTCACATTGGCAGTGTGCAACATGATGATGTGTCCAGAAGAAACACTGGCCAGGCCGGCCTGTCTGGCCTGCCTCATCACCGCAGCAGTCGGCATTCCTTGGTGTTGCCAGCAGGACCACAGCAGTCTTTGCTCTATGGGACCGTCAACATCGTAATACGGTGGTCCAACCGCCAAGCCGATGGTGGTCGGACCGCCACCATGTCGGTTCATGGACCACCAAAGTCGTAATCAGGTCCACAGTTTTAAAGATAACGCTCTGATTAATAGGAAGGCAATGCAGGTCCACTCTTGCTTTGGAAGCATGGTCAAATTTATTTAGCCCGTATACCAATCCGACCAGCATATTTCAGGTTCTATGTAAGTTTGTCAAAAAAGATTATGGAAGGCCTACATGAAATAAAATTAAAACAGCCTATTTTCAACTTAACAGTTGTGGAGACCACTTGCATATGCATATATTTTGGCATCGTAGGAAGCATTTTTCTAAGCATCTCGAGCTGAAGAAGCAGGAGGAAAGTTGCTTGAATCTGCTGATTAATCAAAAAATGATCGTCAAAGAGCTGACCCGAAGATTTAACTTTAGTCGAGGAAATAGGAGCAAAGCCTAGAGAAATAGGCTGGTTAGTCTTACTCCATCTAGCCACGTGGTTGCCCACCAACAAGAGCTCAGTCTTACTCGACTTGAGCTTCAGGAAATTCCTCACACTTCAGGCTTGCAAAGAAGACAAGCATACAGTCATGTTTCTAGCAGAACTTAGACCTCTATGCACAATCTTAAAATCAATTGGGTGTCGCCCACATAGGAAACAACGGAACACCCAAATAATTTGACAAGAATTAGTAAAGGTTGTACATAAATGTTAAACAGTGTGAGCGACAAGGTAGAGTCCGACAGCACTCCACACGTAACTTCCTGCAGACATGACTGATAACTTGGCACTATCACTGAGTAGCAACATTTGAGAACAGAAGTAAACCAATTCAAAACATTGGGCCTAATGTAAGAAGTGATTTTAAAGGTGTAAATGTCGAATTTAACCATTTACAACCATAAAATGGCTTTTTTAAATGTACAAACACAAACTGAGATTCAGTAACACGTTACGAAGTCTCAGTTTAGGTTTCAGATTAAATACAGAATAGGTATTTGGAAGGGGAGTCTAAGCAGCATACCTTTAAAATGCCGATTTCTTATGTATTATGTACGTATGTATTGCAACCAAAATCCGGTCACAAAACATTAATATTTTACCACCAAATCTGAATTGGTAGTAACCATTCGCAGCTGACCCCCTTCTCCGTTGTGAATGTCAACAAAGGCATTAAGCAGGAGCAGTCAGTGGTCCATGAAACTGCTGCCTGCTCATGAAAAATCTGTTAAAAATTATTCATTTTCTTTTTTAAACATTATGTTTTCATTTTAGAAAAATGGGCTGCATTACAAAAAAAAGATTGCTTTATTCAAAAGCAAACTCAGACATGGTGGCCTTCTGACCCCAGCAGGCCACTATGCTTGTGACTCTAATGAATTGCAGTGGGTCTCAATTTGCAACCTATCTCATGGATATTAACGAGGTAGGTCAGATTGCGTCCCACTACAAATCAATATTTTTTTAACCAGCCTATTAATACATAGCTTAGTTCACAGCATACCAATGCATTCAAGAGAAGTTGGTGTCTAAATTGCTCCCATGTCTACCAAATCCATGTTAGTTGATTCTAATAACAAATCTCAAATTGCAAATCGTTATCTGATAAAATTTACAACTTATTAGGATTCTTTGTACACCAAGTCCAGTATCCCTTAGACCTAAGCCAGCAAAATGCTTGATCAGAATATCATGATCCTAGTGAACACTATGGACAGATCCAAAAGGATCAGTACAGCAGCATCACCCTGCCCACAATCTTCCGTATTTCACACATTGTGAATGATAGAACAGTCTCTGTCCCTCTTCCCAGATCAAACCCTAACTGCCAAGCGCCCAAACAGTCATGGTTAGGGCTTTTTGGGGTTCAGAGATGGGAAGCGTATACAGGAAGTAAGGAGTTTTTAGCTTCAGGGATTAGCAGTGTATTGGGGTTGTAAGGAGATATTAGGAAACAGGGGAATGTTGTATTGAGGGTAGCAGGGTTTTTTGGGGGTTCAAGGAAGGGTGCTGTTTAGAGGCTGCAAGGAATTTTTAGGGTTGAGAGATGGCTTGTGTTTAGGGATAGAAAACGATATTTAGGTTTTAGGGATAGGTTTTGTTTAGGGATACTCAGCTCTTTTCTGGAATCAGTGTTGGGTAGCTAAATTAGTTAAATTTACAATATGTCAAATAACAAATGGAAATTCATTTACATTATTATTTTACTTTTAAAAATTCCATTAGTGTAATGTTTAAATAGTATGGGTTAATTATTTAAAAGTGAATATGTTATTAATGTTAATATTAAGTTCTATATTTAGATTCGTTTATTTCATTACTACATCATTTTTTGATCAATTAAAAATAAGCATAAGTATACATTTGAATACATATTTGTGCTTCTGGAGTGCGGTGAACTTTTTTCGTCTTACAAGATTAATTCGAGGTTGGTCCTCCTCGTCACCGGCACCGGCACCAGAGTGCGTCGTTCATGTTTACTTTGGACCGTTTGTTTCATATGTATATGTAGATATTTATATACACACACACACACACACACATATTTATTAGCACACATTATAGGATTAGAAGAAATATTTTCCAGCTCTCCTGGGAAGTAGAGTACTCCCAATGTAAGGTACAGTAAGGTAAATGTAATCACAATGTAATTACCTCGATGCAATGACGGCTAAAGTAAAAACATCCGAACTAACAACTGATATTCCTTTGAAGTTAATTAGTTGCAGTCCAAATGTCACTTACCTTGTTAGCCGGTTTCATCAAAGGCAATTAAAGTCATACAGTTAGCTAAAACAACACATAATAAGTCACACTGACTTTTAAACTGAACAGCATCATGGGTCCATACTAAAGGACCAAATTGTGTTCATTTATTCATTAATATCTACATTCCTGCTAGGAACCACAGAGAGGTGTTGCTCAGTAACATTCATTATCTTCTCTTTTAGAAAGACACAGACAACTTACTGCACTGTGAAGTGTGAAACGTAGATGATGGTGTAACAAAATTATTGAATATACTTTCAGAACACAGTATACGTCAGAGCTCTTGTACCATGTATAGATGACAACAAATGCCTTTTTAATGTATGTACAAAAATATTCTCTTTGTTTAAAGTATTTAGTTGCCAAAGGAGTGCTATATTTACGGTTGTGAAATAGGCAAATAAATAGCTTTAACTGTTGTGGTGCTGTTTTATTTCTATATGCAAGTACTATTTCAGGCTTCGCAATACAGGAATGATAAGGGGATACACGTGGTCAAACAAAATAAAAACAAAGAAATCCTTTCTTCTTATAAAAGTGCAGGTGCATCGAAAGCATAAGCAGTATGTTTCCCAATGAAACCTGTTTGTGAAATGCAGTGGAGCACACAGGAAATTACCTTAAAGGCCACTAAAATGCATGTACAAGCATGCGTTGGGGCCAGGGATTTGAAAGAATAAAATAATTTTGAAAAAGATAACATTTGAGGACAAATTATTTTAGGCCAAGATTACCATACAACGCAGCTATCTGGCTATCAAAAACATATTGCGGGCTTACCAATAACACAACAACAGAGTGGTTTGGACCCCACCCTTTGCTTACAATTGGTTGGCTTTACTATCACTTATATTTTTAATCTTCTAATTCAATGGCTTGCTTTGTCCCACCCAAGATGCATTGACAATTTGTGTCCTGCCATTGCACACTTATAGGGAACTATTTTTTTCTTTTGTCTTTTGTAGGCATGCATATCTGTGGTGTGTGTGTCGATGAAATAACACAGGCAGCTGCATCATAGTCTTTTTTTAAATTGTATTCTTCTTTAGCCATGCTGCACAGCATCGTGGATGCTGTACAGTATTGCTAAAAAGCATCTGCAACGTCAATAGGTTTCAAAGACGAGACCTACTGGCTTAGCCAATGCTTGTTCCCCCTTGTACCCATGTTCATCAAGAGGAATAACCACTTCAAACCAGTGTTCACAAAAGTTTTACAATGCAACTTCTTAAACACAAACTTGGTCGTAGGGCAGCACTCATTTCACACAAGATTTGTAATTGTATTAGTACACCCTGTTGTTCGCCGGTCTTTTGTCTCTTCGCATTCCATAGTTTAGGGGTTTCCACTTAACGTGTGGAATCCAGATATTGAAATGAAGAGAATAAGTGGGAGGAACCCAGGCTCTGTAGTAGTTAAAGCTTTGATGGAGTTCTCTGTCTTTTCAAAGTTAATGTTTGATAGCGCTAGCATCCTCTCCACAACGAGAACTCTTCCCTGGTCAGAAAAAGGCGCCAATAACGGATTGGTCAATGAGCAAGTACCTTCATCAGAGGTAGTGTTGAGCTGCATAATACAAAACAGAAGAAAGTGTATCACTTATAAAGGCTAATATTTTAATGAAAATAACAATTCAGAATAAAAAAGTTCCATAAATTCTTCTTACACAAACTGCCTCTCCAGAACAGAAATGAAAGACGTACGCAAATTTCTTCACAAGTAAATAAACTTAATTGCACTTTTCACTCAAAGAATAGTTGGCCCTGTATGAATCAACGAGATACTTACAAATTATTATACTAGAGTGCATTACATGTTCCACGGTTATTACGTTCAAAAGAGCAATAAGACAACATAAATTTAAAAATTCTAAAATACTTTCTTACCAAACAAATTATACCATTTATCATACTAAGGAATCTTGCATTATGACCCCTCCTTGTCACAGCGAATTTGTAAAGTAAATGAAAGAAAGCAGCAGTACACTGATTAAACATGAGAACACGAGGAAAGAGTAGCACGGTTTTCCTCCTCAAGTGGGGCCAAGGTTTAGTACATGTTTATGCAGTGGTTCACACTTTGTAAGACGTTGCTTCATGGTACGACAGGATGTGCCGCTCAATCTGTATGCAACAACAATATTTTGCACTGGAAGCTAATTTGAGTGCTGCACCAAAATCACTTTGTGCCACTGAGCTCCAGCTTCTGGTAATCAAAGGGGGCAGAACTACCGTGCAATTTTTCAGTACTGCTAATTTTTGTGTGCCGCTGCCCTGCATGAATGTTAATCTGGGCCTGCTTTTAAAATGAGCAAAGGCAGAAGAGACAAAGCAGTGTCTCTGGTGATATCATTACAAGGGCTGAAGTTAGCAACATCATCTACTTCTTGGTTTGATGATCTAATTCATCCAAGGGTAGCCACTTTTTGAGGAAGCAAAAATGGCTATATCCGTTGCCCCTATATTAACTGGCCACATATGGCCAATATGATTGAGATCCATGACCATATTTAACTGGAGAGTAGGCCTTTAAGGACTGATTTATCTATTTCTTTGACCTGCTTAGCATAGAAATGAAAGTGAAGTCCTGTTGGGTATGCCAAACCCTCACCTTAGGAATCCAAGTCAAGATCTGTCAACACTTTCTGCCAGGTTTGCATCACAAAAGTAATGCAAACTGATGCAAAGTGTTGTACTGGAATGAATTTTCCAGCGCCAAACTTGGTTTGAAAAGTAGCCCTAAAGTAACACAAAATAGCACTAAGAGCTACTTTGGTCAAGGAGGCATATCATGGGTGGTACACAGGATTTCCTCTGCAACCACCCATGGATTTTGATCCACATCCCTATCTACTAATAATATCGGTAGTAACAACTTTGTGTCAAAACATTACACTTCTTCCAGTGTCATGAGGACCTTTTGGACCTGAGTTGGTTCCCCCTGTTTTTAGCTTAGTTTCATATTTCTTATGTCATACGTTTTAGCTGTACTGCTTTTAGCAATGACATTTTACACTCATTTCTCACATGATATTCTTCTAGGAATATGTGGTACAAGTTGCTTGTTTAGTTAGCCTTTGAACAACATATAATTAGTACTTTGTGCTCAAGGCTAGGAACACTGTACACAATATTCTAGTTCTTGTGTTGCCCATTCAGGATACAGCTCATAACAGCTACTAAAATGTAGACACAGCATTGCATCAGAGCTGTTCTCCCAACACAGTATGGCTTTATTATATAAATGCTGCACTGGCCTGGAGGGGCCAGAGGGCATTCCAGCCATGACCATTCTGGGATGAATGCTGTGTTTGACATGCAGCTCTGCTGGTCCTAACCTACCAGCTTCCAGTCTACACTGCACACCGACTCCTGATGCTATATCCAAGTACGGGGTTATGGCTAATTATTTTGATTGGGCCAGGCAGAAGGGTATACAGGCTATTCTCTCAGCATAGCATTAGGGTTAGGTAAGAACCACTAGAACATATTTACCATAGTTGGATTATTCATTGTTGTTACTTTGTTCAAAACACTGGTTACTTTGCTTTGTTCCACCTGCCTAATTATTGCATCTCATTCTCTTTATGCAAGATCACGATTCATTCAATAAACGTATTGAAAACTTCTTGTATAGCTCTTGTGTTTTCACCTGGGCATGCATGAGTAATACAATGAAATGGTGAGGTCTGTCTCCACAAATTCCCTGAGGAATCAGAGTGTCATGTTTAGGGTGCCATAATCATCTTCCACCACAGAAGGTTCAGGGGTCTGGATGACACATGGTGAGCTAGCCAGGAATTGGGCCAACAACTCCTGATGGTGTGGATGGAGTTAGTCCCTGACATTTAGAAGTCCTGTTGTCCTAATACACGGTCCTATTACCTTAGTAGGAACATATAACACCAGACAGAAGTAATACTGGAGAAAAGTTTACTTTTTGCCCAAGATATTACAACTTTATAATTATTTTTAATTTTCTATTGATTTGTGCAACATATAGAGCATGCAGGATCTACATGGAGCTGCTAAATGACAGAAAATATTCCTACTTTACATGCGTGCAGCAAACATAAAACTTGCAAAAGTATTAAACCATGTCTAGGAATAATGTTTTGTATTGCTATCCTTCCAGTTACAAAACCTATGCTAGACATCACCATGGTGCAAAGCAGCTCAATGTGTGTCAGCGCAGGGGGACAGAAAAACAGCACTATATCTCAGTAGATCTGATGCTTTCCTGCTTTCTCCCTTTGACGCAATGCAAAGCAGCAAATTAGGGAGCTGCGCTTCGTCACTTCTTTGTAAATTTGCTCCCCAAACTGCAACAGAAAGAAAGGAGGAGACACATGATAAGTAGGGCAGTAGAAAGAAAGCAGATCCTGTGTTTTCATCTTCTAACTCTAACCCTTTCCCTTGCTTTATGATATTATATTTCTCACCCTTTTTAAGGAAGCAGCCAAAGTATTTTTTATCACTGGGTGTATTTCGTTTCACACTACAACTATATTGTATAAGGTCTGTGCGCAAAGTATCCAACAAAGGACCTTAGAGGCACTACTCCAAATCCTTGCAGGGCTGACACAGACGTACAAGGCGGACAAAATTAGCAACATTCAATTGGAGTATTAAGAGGCAATTATTATTTATGCTCACAGAGAAAGTACAGTTTTCAGTGTCTGCTTTATACATTTTCATTTGTGATTTTAGACCATAGAACCTCATGCTCATTCTGTATTATTGTTTTGGTTTGATTAAGCATTTAGCACCCACCATGTCATGTGCAAGGCTCTACTGTGGGCTAGTGTGAAGATGGAAAGGCAAACGTTGTTTGACTTGTGTAGATTGGTTGAGTCTGAAGATCAGGACAGGTACTTAGTTATTTTGCAATTTTGTACGCACAGCTTTTTATCCACCATTGTAGTAGGCGTTCAGATTACATCAGCACTCGTGCATGATCTACCTTATGTTAAAACTTCATTATACTGTATGTCTCTAAACACCAAGTTGACAATACGGTCAGCAATAGAACTTACCTGTGGTAAGAAAGATGATGCTGTATCAAAGTTCATACCCGATTTGGACCTTATTCACTGGTTTAATGTAAGAAGGCATTCATCTGCATTATAGCTAAGGAGCACTTGATTTCGTAATCACCTAGGTATAGGGAGCTCTGATGCATGCATTGTGCACTGGCGAGGTAGCCAGACATTTCATGTGGGGATCCATGTCCATTTGAAATGTAACAACAGACTTTGCATTATTGTATTTAACAACAAAAAAGAAACACAAGTTGTACTGTTCAAACATGTCAGCTAACTTAGGGCATCCAGCCGGGCTACAGAACAGTTGATGCTCCCTGTGGCATAAGCACAGTCTCCACCCAGTGGCTTGGATGGGGAGTCTGTATCCATGAGGCAGTGATAGGTGGGAGAACTGAAGAGGTGCAGTGTGCAAACAGCGTACCATCATTACCCATGATGGAAGTGGATGCGGAATCAACTTAGCAGAGCACCGCATCTCTTCTGCACATGTTGGATCAGAGTAAAGCAAACTGGGGGAGAGGTGTTCACCAGAAGCGAGAACCACTGAAGAAGGCAGATGAAAAGGCACACTCTTCTGGCTTTTAACTAGAAGGTGGAGAATGTGATGGAGATGGGGGAGGAGACACCAGATAATGACCTGGTGTAATGGGCCTGCAATAACTCTGTTCCAGTCGAAGTCAAGGTTTGGTGCACTATGAAGCCAAAGGTGGACTGTTTTGGAGATGTGCAGCAGGTGACACACCAAATATCCTGCACATTGTAATAATGTCCAGGACAGATGGTAGAGTGAAACTTATAATCCTGTGGATTTTACATTGTTCTTCCCAAAAAAACACTCGCTGTACAGAAAAGTCAAAACATTCAACTGCACGTTCTAGAAATCAAATTTGGAGAAGTGGAAGACTGTGATTTCAGGGCATTTGTTCTATCTAGTCTGGAAAATGAGGGGGATTAGTTTACCTCTCTGCCACTTATCCTATCCTATATTTCCCGTATGGTCTTGCTGGAAGGATAAAATTCATGTCGAGGCAGCGCCTGAATCCACATCTTTTTCCATGTGCTAAGTTGGTATTGATGCCTTTAATTTGACAGACAAAATACGTACAAACAAGGACTAGTCCATAAGCTATTGAGGCTGCACTGGTCCTTTGTTGAGATGCAATGGCTTTGAAAACGAAGAAAACAGTAAGTGAAGAACCAATTACAAAGTGTGACTACCAATGACTTTTCAATTCTTGTCGCCCTTAACTCACAGGGGTCATTTTCGGGAAAATAAATACAGCCTTAAACATTCCAGATGTCACTCGGAAAAGTACATTTCTGTTTTTATGTGACATCATTTGAGCAAAGACGAGAAAAAATTCCATAGGTTCACATTACAGTCTTGGGATAATGTAGGTTAGGAACCAGCAGAAGTTCAGAGTTGGACAGAGAAGCCGAATAATCTTCCATGGCTCCTGTATGCTAGAGGAGGATGCAAAGATGCAGCCCCTGGCCAGGAACAAAAGATCTCAGCTCAGGCAGGTTGGGATTCTCTGAGTAAGTGGGTTCTAAATAGTGCAACTCAATTATAAAATGGATCACTGGGTAGAAAATAAAATATATGAGACAATGAGAAGCCAAACCATTTATTCGTTATAGACCGTGCAAATCTGTAGGACTGCTGAACAAGGAAACGTTTCCCCCAAAAGTACTAGCCAGCAAAAGGTCTCAGTGAGTTAACTGCTGACAGCTGACATCTGTGTGATCTGCATGTCACGAGTTCTGCTCCTAGTAAGGTCAACTTCATCCTTTTCAGGTTGGTAAACTGAGTCCCATTAAAGTGCTAAATATTAAAACATGTTATTTAAGACGCTTAAAACACCAGAAGTGTAGTATGAAGTATGATTGAAAATATATTATTAAACTTTTGTTTGAAAGATGTAGAAATGGTCCTATACATACACCACTTTTTCATAGTTGTGGTGATATTCTGAAAACTTAAGGTTCTGAAGAGAAAATTACTGTTCTTTCCTTGGATCAGACTCCTAGCTAAAGGACTAATGAAAACTTTTGCCGCATTTCTCTAAATATGGTGTTTTAGGAGAATACTGATTAAAAGGGAGGATGAAAAGATGTAATACTGAAGACGTGAGAACATTTACTATAGGTGAGCACATTTTTTCAATGTAAAAATGTTTTAACATTGCCCTCCCCGGCCGTTCACCTGACCAAGCACCTTCTAAACATGCAAACACTGCACTTCTTACAAAGATTATAAAGAAAAGAAGCTGAGATATAGAAAATGGGAGAGGAAGAGACGAGTCTGACAGCTAGTAAAAGAAGACGGTAGAGAAAAGGAACAAGAGAAAGAAAACAGGAAAGTGGTAGAGAAATTAGGGGACTGGTAAAGGAAGGGTGAGAAAAAGCAACAAAGCAAATTGAGCAGGTGAGGAAGAGAATGAGATAGAAAGAAGGTCGAGAAGGAGGCAGAAAGGGAGAGTAGGAAAAGGAAGGACTGAAACATAGAGATAATTAGAGATAGGCAATGAAAGAGAAGAGTGAAGAAGGGGAAATACTATAAGGAGAAGTAAGCAAGAGAAAGAATATGGGAAAGAATAAAAATGGTTTTACTAACTTATCATAAAGTTTAATAAGCTTTTATGTTTTTACTTTCTCTATATTTTACCATAGGGAGACCTCCACATCGACTGTAGAGTCTCTTTCGGGGAAAGACTGGGAAAAGTAAAAAAAAAGTATTTTACTTGAACAAACTTTGTCAACATATTTTAATGATAAATATTAAAATAAATCAGTGTTATGTATTTGTTTCAAATGTAGAATATAAAACAATCTGCAGCACTATTTCATTAATATAAATACAATAAATTAAATAAACAATATTTTTCAGAAGTTTATATTAAAAAATTAAATTCCCACCCAAGGTTTAAAAAAATCCTAAATTAAAAGGGGCCATGAGAAAAAAAGTGTGCTAAATGCTCAGAAAACATGACACAAACACGTTTCATGGATCCTGTTAGCTACTGTGTTTATGATTCTGCAGGTCATACTTTTAGCAATTTATTGTGATGCCCTCATATGGTGGTTAATATCAGTGACATGCTTTCTGAGCATGCTTGTTCCCACTAGCACCTTTTCATGTTGTTTTGATCACGCTATGTTTTTAATTATGTTTTGTTGTTAATGTTAAACTTTGGGATCATTGTTACTTGATTATTACAATATACCCCAGGTCACTAGTGATTTCAGGATCACCCCTGTCTTTTTTAGTACATTCAAAATGGAAACAGTGGCCTGTTGTTCAAATGAAAGCACAGGCAGACAGGACTCTGTACACAACTAGTACTGGCACAGCCAGTAGCGCTGGTTTATATCTGAAAGTACTCCTTCACGATTGTGGTGTTTTGGCACTCAGTCCCTCCTCATGCTTGCAATCTACCACTCTTCCTTGCACTCATGTATCCAGTCATCCAAACACTGGCTCATTCTTGCCGTCATCCACTCAACTATACACAGTACCACACAAAACACTAGCCCTCCAATCAATGAAGAACTGATTTTTTGCTTTGTAAAATCGTCTGTTTTTCTATGTTGCCACGAACACATAGGCAGAATTTTGTTTTATTAGTATATTTTATTGTGTATATACCGCCTCTTTATATAACTGCATGCGTTATGTCACACAGCCAAACTGGTGATGAGATCTTTAGTGTCTGCTGTCTGCACTGAACCATGGTAGAGCATGTATTTAGTCATATTTAGAGGTGAGCGCAAAGCGCTCCGTCCCGTGTTGTAATCTCTCTTTGGGCTTCAAACCACACCCATGTCACGTCAGTCTCTTTTATTAGTTCGTGGGCTTACCTTTTAAAATCTGCTTGCTTTCATTAGTGAAGCATGCATACCTCATGCCTTTTCTGGTGTTCAGCACTCCTCGAGCGCAGCAACCAAGTACTGAAAGCATACGAGGCACTATGTTTTCCGTCCGGTTTCTGGACTTATTTTTCTCTTTTTTCGCAGCGCGATCTCGCTGGGCAGAAGTCGAGCGCTTTGCATGACATCAATCCTGTTACATAGGTAATTGCACTTTTGCAGGTTACGTAGATAATTGCAGTTTTGCTGTTTACATGGATAATTGCACTTTTGCCGATAGGTTTCTCTGCGAGTGAACTTTTATTTCCCTTTGTGTGTCTGCTTTGCGCTGATGGCGGCCATCAGCTCGCTTATGTGAAACTTTTACTTTTTAATTTATTTGGCAAGAAAAGTCCAGTTAGTTATGTGAAACTGTTTTACTTTTCATTTTCAATTTATGTGGCAAGAAAAGTACAGTTAGGGGTTTACAACGCTAATAGCTTTAACTCAAGTAAACGTGCGACCCATTGCACTGCAAATGCTTGTTTACAACTGCTTCTGTAACATTATAGCTTCTACGCAGGCAACTCTCCGTAAACAGCACCTGGAACTTTGGACCCGAAGACCCTTTTAAAGATGCTTGCAAAACATGTGGGTGACACCAATTCATTTGTTCGGCCAGCATGAATGAACAAATAAATTGGTGCACAAATAAATGGACGAAGGATGCATGAACTGATGAATGGCCGGTTCGGTAAAGAACATTCCTTACAAATACTGCCCGCAGGAAATGTAGGACAAGGAGATTTGATAGTTTCTTCCCGCAAAGGAGGGTAACTATATGAAGGTTTTAAAAATACAATATGTTTATTGGTACATAGATGACACCTCAACTTTATACTGCATATTACCAGAGAAACAAGTCAATTCACTGCTACTCCTGCCCACATAAGGCAAGCGTGTTTCTCCCACAGAGGGTGAAGGGGCTAACACACTGTGGTGTTCGCGTGTGGTTTAACTATTGGTACAAGGATTGGGGAGAGAGTGGCAAGACAAGCAAGGCACTAAAAGAAAGCAAGGAGACGAGAAAGTTAATGGTGAACACTGCTAACTCCCCACACTCGCCCACCATGGCAATATGTTGTTGACACTATCACCACTCTCTTCCGTCCAATTACATGAAGGCCAGCCAGTTGATAACAGGTTTGTGACCCTTGGGCTCGAGGTATGAGAGTGGTCAACACAGGCATCAGTAGTGCCCCACACTGTTCATGCCCAGAAACTTCTACACAGCCAAGTAATGCTCACCAGCAGCACTCCTGCTTCATTCATGGTGGCCGTGAGCCTTTCATCAGACAGTGCCTGGGGCGAAACTAAATTTGGTACCCCCTCCGATTCACCCTCTTAAATTGCATTGAAAGTTTGAGAGGAGCTGCAAGAAAGTCAGGGGGACAAGATTACGGAGCACCGTGAAAAACAAAAAGCAGACGAGGATGCCAGCAGACGTCAGAAAAAGAAGTGTTTATTCACACTTTGGACCCAAGTCGTTGGGAGGCTGCTGCAGGGAGCTCCAATGCCTCTACCCAGGAGGTTGGCGCCCTGGGCATGGGCCCAGTTAGCACATTTTAAAGGCTGACCCCTTGTTGGCAGCCCCATTCATAATTGAAGGCGGGTTCGGACACTCTTGGGAGGGTCATTCGAACGCCAGGTCGGGTATACAACTAGGTGAAAGAAAAGCAAAGTAAACATTGAGGAAGGAACTGTACTAAAAACTTGCTTCACTTACCGGCCATGCATGTGCCGCATCTACGCGGACATGAGCAAAGCCAAAGAAACATTGTAAACATTTTCAGAGAGGGTTGGTTTTAAAACTGAACCTTTAGTGGCGGTTGTTCCATGAGTCGTGCTCAGTAAAATGTGTGTTGACTGAGGCACCGGAAGAAAAAAACATATGTATGGACAAACAGCTGGCCAGCAAACCTATTGTCTTGCGAGGATAATCCCCTCATCCAAGATGACTGCCACGTCATCACGTTCACATGACAGCCATTTTAATAAAATAAGTTTATTCCCCTTTAAATCAGATGGGGATTGATATCCAAGAGGTATAAATAACTAGCAGAATTGTTTTTTTTACGTGGCTTGGTCATCGTTAAATGAAACTGGTCTGGGGTTCTTTGTGTTCTCATTCAGAGGGAAGTTGGCGTGCCAGTTCGCGTGGGGAAGATCCTACTTGTGCAGGACCAAGGCTGATTTGTTAATGGCTGGTTCCTCTTCAGAGTAGCATGGTGAACAATAGAAAAACTGACTAGGTGGCATCCCAGACTAATTACCGGTGACTGAGACTAATTCAAGCAATCCACCTATCACTTTTGTGTTGCCTAAGTGCAGAAAGTATGCCCAGACATGGAGCCCATGCTTAATATGCCTTAGGAGTTACACTGCACCCTACTGAGGATGCTCAAATAGGGTGAAACCAGCATGGGATTCCTGTGTTCCTGTTGGAGGGTACCTGACCCCGTTCAGACTAGACTGTTTCTACTGGATCAGGACCAAGGCTGATTTGTATATGGCTGGCTGGTTAATGAGGTGGCATGGTAGGCAAAAGCATGACGAGGTGGATTGTGGCCCAGATAAATGATCAGTGGCTGAGATTAATTTTACCCCATTGGTGCGGGCATCGGCCACTGGCCGATGCCCACCGTACCTCCCTGGTGTGGGTCACGACCAGTGGCCGACACCAGGAAGGGGGTTAAAAAATCCTCGGGGGCAAGCACCGGAGGATTATTATTTTTTTTTATACCCCAGGAGACACGGAAGAACATCTGCATCTCCCCCTGCCCCCACCCCTCTGGCCCGCAGACGTCACATTTTTCCCCACCGGAGCAGCAGAGGAGCAGATAAGCGTCCTCTCCGTGCTCCAGTGGGGAAAAAAAGGCCAAAACGGCCTCCCCAGATGCCAGGGAGGTATTGATGGAAAGGGGAGAGTCTCCCCTTTCCATCAATGCCTTCCTGCCACCATTTCCTGGCCATAGCTCGCAGCGAAGTTGGGGTTCTTCTTGGGGGCGATTACGCCCCTGAGATAATGAAATAAATGTTTTTAAAAAAAACAAAAAACGACAACAAAATGGCGGGGTTGGCCCTTCCTACACGGGCCGACCCCTGGGGGTAATTTCAATGCAATAGTTTTCCCTGGGGGGGTGATCGTGCACCCCCAGGAAATATTAGAAAAAAATAAAAAATAAAAAATAAATGTTTAGGTCAGCCCAGTCTTATATATATATATTTTTTTTTCCCAGGTGTTGTTTTCCGGGAGCCACAATCTGCCCCCACATGGAAACCAGACATATATAAAAGGGATATATATATATATATATATATATATATATATATAAATATATAAATATAGATAGATAATAGAGAGAGAAAGAGAGAGAGAAAGAAAGAGAGAGAGAGATAAGAGAGAGATAGATAGAATAGATCTGTATTTTGTCTAGTTGCTGTTTTGAAGCCATAAAGTAGCGCAGATGGTTTATTTGCCTGCTGCAAAGGATATACATGTATATGCATTTAGCTGAGTGGATTAGTAAAGCCAGGCGTTACCTGCACTTTAAAACACATTAAATGTATGTGCGAGGGGGACTATGGATATATGAGGGACACTTTTTCTGGGTGGTACTGAAGGATTAGAAGAGGAGGTCATGGGAGGCAGATCATTGAAAAAAAAAACTGTTGCACTGGGTGCCACCAGTGCTAAAGGCTGTGATGATGGGTATGTGGTAAGGTGAAGTAATACTATGTCTTTTTTGTATTTTTCAGTGTCTTCAGAGAATCTGCCGAATCTGAGAAGAAGCAAAGGTAAGGTGACAACATTTACTACTGGACACATCACACACACACCCACAAGCAATTTTGTGGCTCTCTCTGCCTTCTACGTACACTAGTACTTTAGAGGAACAGTTTAGCCAGTAGCAGAGATGGCGTCTTGTTGGATGACTTCTGCTGAAGCCCTACCTCAGGTTATGGAGGATAGCTCTTAGGCAGGATCTGAGACTGAGACAGCATCGGAGAGAGAGGACAATCGGGCATTATCTGGGAGTGATTTTGCAGTCGTTGGAATACCATCCGACGACACCTCTTCCAGTGATTCTAAGGGAGACGATGATGACAGACATGCTGTCCCTTCGCAAACACAGTCTGTGCAGTGGGACAACATCGGGTTGTATGAGAACAGGTGCATGTGGCCATAAGCAGAGACAGTGTTCTCTTGGCAGCCACCCTATTTAGTTCAGCCCCATATTCCACCTTTTACTGGTGACGCTGGATGTAAAGTCGATACGGCCAACTTTTTGCCAGTCGACTACGTCCATCTATTTTTGGATGTTGACTTCCTTCAGCAAATTGTGCAGCAAACAAAATTACATGCAGACCAATTTCTGAGGGAGCATGGAGGCACTCTAGGGCCCCGTTCTAGGGCACGCCAGTGGACTCCCACTTCGTTGGCAGAGTTGAAGATATTTTTGGGCCTTATGCTCAAAATGGGGTTAGTTCAGAAACCCACCTTGCAGTCCTACTTGACAACTCGCACAGTTTGGGTAACCCCCATCTTCGCACCATACATGAGCAGGGATCGTTTTTTGATACTGCAGCGCATGCTGCATTTCAATTACAATTCTGCTGCATTGCTCCTGGGACCATCCAGACCATGATAGGTTGTTCAAAATTCAGCCTGTCATGGAATATTTGTCTGCCAGGTTTCCAGAGATCTATACTCCTGGAAAGAATATAGCAGTCGATGAGTCCTTGATCCTGTACAAAGGACGGCTGCTGTTCAAACAGTACATAGCGAGCAAAAGAGCTTGCTATGGCATAAAGCTGTACATGCTGTGTGAGAGCTCTTCTGGCTATGTGTACAGCTTGAGAGTGTATACAAGGAAGGACTCTACTCTAGACCCTGTAGGTTGCCCTCCTGCGTTAGGGGTCACAGGTAGGATTGTACGGGAACTTGTCCAGCCACTCCTTCACAAAGGTTATAACTTTTATGTGGACAATTTCTATACAGGAGTAGAGCTGTTCAGTGAGCTCTACAAAGCTGACACTGTGGCCTGCGGTACAGTTTGTTGTAACCCCAAAGGATTAACGCAGGAGCTTGTTTGCAAGAAGGTCCAGAAATCCTAGAGTATTGCATTTCCTCCCAACAAACTGCTCGCAGTCAAGTTCTTGGATAGGCGTGATGTAAACGTGCTCACTACAATTCATGATGGGAGTACTTCCCCCATCACGGTTTGGGGTCAGATGGCTGAAGTCCACAAGCCCATCTGTATACTTGATTACAATATAGTATATGGGTAGAGTGGACAAGAACGACCAGGTTCTTCAGCCATACAATGTGTGTCATAAAACTCGCACTTGGTACAAAAAACTGTTTACCCAACTGATCCAGATGGCAACATACGTGGGTATGTTGTTTACCGTCAGACAACCACAGGAAGGCTCATAACTTTCCTTGACTTTCAGTTGTCTGTAATTGAAAGCCTCACTGCTGTTACAGAAGCAGCAGCAGCCTCCACCTCATATGTTCTGGAGGATGTGGCAAGGCTGCAGGAGTGACACTTTGCTGATCGCATTCCTAAAACACCGAAAAAGGATCGTCCATGTTGTCGCTGTAAAGTGTGCTCGAAGCATGGAAAGCGGCAGGAGAGTCGGTATTACCATCCCCAGTGCCCATCTCAACCAGGCCTCTGTGTCCCTACTTGCTTTACGTTGTATCATACTAACTGTCAGGAATAAGGCCGTGCACGGTCCAGGTCCCGTCTGAAACTCCGCTGCGCAGCTTTGCAGCACTTTATGCGCACCACTTGTGCCAAAGGTGGCCATCAGCTTCATCTGCCCTGTGGCAAAGCTCATAGAGCTGCAGGTTCAGGGCATTTGTGGACTAGATGCACTTATCAGTACTATTCTATGAAGGGACTACAATTCCCATGGTTTTAGAGGCAGCTGCCATCTTGGGGTATAGCAGGCCTATAAAGCCCAGGCACACCCAAGCACGTTGCTCACTATTTTGAAGACTTCGATGCAGTCAGACCTCGTGGGGGTTCCTCTGAAGAAGAGCAGATTTCCTGCATGGCAGATGGACGGCAAATCAGAGTATTCTTGTTTCCATGGTGAATTCAGATACGAGTAGGTCGTACTCGTAGCGGTAAGGTCTTGATGAGTCCATTCTTGAAGGGAGTTATTACTTCTAAAAGGTAAAGCGCTTATTAGCACAACCAGTAAAGCGCCCTTGGCATGGCAATCAAAGTGCTGCAGTCCACATGAATGAAGCGCCATTGGCACAGCAATCAAAGTGCTCCAGTCCACATGAGGAAAGCGCCCTTGGCACGGCAATCATAGCTCTCCAGTCCACATGAGGAAAGCGCCCTTGGCACAGCAATCAAATCGCTTCAGTCTGTATGAGTAAAGCGCCCTTGGCACAGCAATCAAAGCAGTTCAGACCACATGAGTAAAGCGCCCTTGGCACAGCAATCAAAGCGCTTCAGACCACATGAGTAAAGCGCCCTTGGCACAGCAATCAAAGCGCTTTAGTCCACATAAGGAAAGTGCCCTTGGCACAGCAATCAAATGGCTTTAGTCCACGTGCATAAAAAGCCCTTGGCACAACAATCAAAGTGATTCAGGCCACATGAGTAAGGCCCTCCTTGGCATAACGAGCATAGCGCTTCAGATGAAACAAATGAAAGCGCTATCTAGCATAAGGAACAAAGCACTTCAATTTCAATGAGTAAAAACTTTCCGGCCTTATAGTTGTTGAATGTGAAAACATTTTTGGAGATAAACAAATTATAGTTTTCATTATTTTTTGGAAGGCATAATATGTGAAAATCATATTTAATTCTTTGAGATTTTCTAGGCCATGATCAAAGGTTTATGTTATGAATGCATAGCTGTTACAGGATTGATATTCCGAGTATGATCATAGTCCAAAGCTCTTGCCATCTCCTGGTTCTGAGGTTGTAGTTTGTTCTTGTTCCATGGTTCAAAGAAGGGGCTTTGCTCTCATTTCAAAAGAGGTCTCAATCTGATATCACGGAGACGCCTTTAGTCAAGAGTCTATTGATGAGTTATAATGCTATGAATGAGTAAGTGCATATTTGTTCTAACCTTTTCTTTTCAGATCTCTCTCCCTGCAGTTCCCTACTCTAATTCCCTTCCCCCGACTGGCTTCATCATAACTGTGCTATAATAGTTGATGACGCCGGGAGGTGGGCCTTTTGTTCAGCAACGTGCAGATCCTGAGGAAAGGACACTGTGACACTAAAGCAAAGTTCTGGGAAATCAACTGAGTTGGAGCTGCCGTTGGGTAATCCTTTCAGTGTCTGTGCATGGATACCGAACGTCCATGGGCCACTGATTTGTTAGGCAAGCAGACACAGAATTTTACTTCATCTACCTCAGGAAATCATGGACTTCCTTAATGACTGCTTGACACCTATATGCACCATCAGAACGTGGTAGGTGTTCTGTTCAATTAACGTGCACTATAGTCCCCATACTGCACATACTAGTGGACAGAACATATACCACCTTGTCACTGAGTACCCTGTGTGGCAAAATGTTAAAGGCATGACTGAATTTTGAAGCACCTGTTAGGGAACTTATGTATGCTACACAAGGACCACCATGATTGCCAACGAGAACCAGAGTAAGTGTAATAAGTCAAACAAATGTTCTGTCGGACAAATTCACCAGCATTTCTACTTGTTTGAAAGTGTGCAAATCCAATCTGTAGCTTCACTTTTCAAAGCAAAAGTATTGTTGGTGAATGAGTCCCACAGGATATTTGTTTGACTTTTTACTTTAGAGACCTTAGGATTTCTTCACCAGCATGTCTGCCTTAGTTTCAACAGTAGACATGCTCGCTCATTTCGAGGGATAGGCCCCCCAAGGCATACTCGGACACCCCCAACTTACATCAACAAACTAGCATAGGTTCACTTGCCAATTATACAGGGTTAGGCAGGACTCTGATGAGGACAGACATGAATGGGTAAGGAAAGCTTATGGTAGGTGTGCCTTCACAGAGATACTGCACAGGTAGAAGGCAGATAGTAAAGGTAGTACAGATGTACACCATCTACACCTATGAATTCAAACTAATTGGTGCCATCCCAGCACTGAAGGACAATGACACATATGGGTCAGTGTTTGACCTGCTTTTCATGTTCATCCTCCATCAGAACTTAGCAGATGTTCAATTTGCTGTATGATAAGTGCATTACAGTCACAGCACTGCACATCATGTTGGCTGGGACATATGCTACATTTTCACGGACTCCCCTGTGTGCCAAACACTATCCTTTTTCATAGTCTATGACCTTCTCTTTAGGGAACATCACCAGAATTCACCAGCGTGTCTGCCTTAGTTTCAAAGGTAGATAAACTTGCTCAGTTCGAGGAATTGCTTTGTACGGCATACTCAGACACCCCCAACTTGCATCCACAAACTGGAAGGAGTAGGATTTAGCACAGTGAGTGCACTAAAGGCGCATGAAAAA
Organism: Pleurodeles waltl; assembly: GCF_031143425.1. Classification (NCBI taxonomy): domain Eukaryota; kingdom Metazoa; phylum Chordata; class Amphibia; order Caudata; family Salamandridae; genus Pleurodeles; species Pleurodeles waltl. The sequence goes on from NC_090449.1 coordinate 780,543,440, forward strand.
CATGTCTTCCTGAGTCTCGGGTGGCTGTCATGGGAGTCATTAGTAAAGGTTCGTTACGCATGCCTTCGGTAATGTTCAGGAAGAAGGAGGCGGTTACTTGACAGGTGGTAAAATGTAATAAAACTTATTCCGTCCTGTGGCATATCAATGTGATGGGCCCTTGTGCGGCAGCGGTAAGTTAATGTGAGTGCAGTGATTGGTTGGATTGCGCTCGTGGCCAGCGGTATGAAAGGGTTGTTTGTTGTGCGTGAATGGCGTATGAATGGACCATAAAGAGGTTGGTGCCTGGACACGGCTTTATGGCCCACCTTCAGAAGGCTTGGTTTCAATATTCAGATACTTTGATAAATATTCATGCTTTGAAACCATAATTTCTGGTGGTGCTAAAACCAACCAGTATGAGTGGTGGATCAACTTTAACATACTAGTACCAGGGAAGTCCAAGGGTGCAGGACTTGCGTGGCTCTCACTAGTTTTCCTTCGTCCAGAATCTCCTTGAAATCACTAAATTTGCTTAGAAAACACTTTTGCCTTGCATTTCAGTGAGGGGAAGTCCTGGAATCTGCAGGCAGCCACAAATTGTCTACTACTCAGCGTTCCACTAAGTCTCCTGAGAAAAACATTGCCTCACTTTAGTAGGTGGGGAAGTGACCACAACAGGGAAGTACCGAAAACGGATTGTGGAGACATCAAAATTTCCTATCACAAAACAGCCTAGTTTTGTAAGACAGTCACCTGAGTATTTGGTCCTGGGCTCAGCTGCCATAAAGGAAAACCTACCAAACCCAGACATTTCTGAAAATTAGACACCCAAGGCAGTCCATGGAAGTGTGGTGTGTTTGGATTTCACAAAGTTTTCTTACCCGGAACACCCTGCAAAAGTGAAACGTTGATTAAAAACACTATTTTCCCTTGCTTTTTCATCACAGAAACTACCGGAATGTATAGGGATCCACAAAATTCTTACACCCAATGTTTCTCCACTTGTCCTGATAAAAACACAACCCCACTTGTGTGCCTGTGCCTAGTGCCTGTGTCAGGAATGGATCACTCCAGGGTTAACAGTAGCCCTCATGCAAGGACTACCATTGACCCTTGTGGGATCCATTCCTGTCGCAGCTGAGCTAGAGGGCAAAATCCACAGTTAGGCACTTTGCAAAAAAAAAGCTCAGTTTTCTTTGGGAAAATGTGATGTGTCCACGTTGTGTTTTGTGGCATTTTCTGTTGCGGGCACTAGGCTTACCCACACAAGTGAGGTATCATTTTTATCGGGAGACTTGGGGGAACGCTGGATGGAGGGAAATTTGTGGCTCCTCTTAGATTCCAGAACTTTCCATTACCGAAATGTGAGGAAAAAGTGTTTTTTTGGCCAAATTATGAGTTTGCAAAGGATTCTGGGTAATAGAACCTGGTGCGAGCCCCACAAGTCACCCCATCCTGAATTCCCTAGGTGTCTAGTTTTCCAAAATGCACAGGTTTGGTAGGTTTCCTTAAATGCCAGCTGAGCTAGAGACCAAAATCTATAGCTAGACACATTCCAAAAAACACATCAGATTTCAATGTAAAAATTTGATGTGTCCATGTTGCTTTTTGGGGCGTCTCGTGTCATGGGCACTAGGCCTACCCACACAAGTGAAGTACCATTTTTATCGGGATACTTGGGGAAACACAGAATAGAAGAACAAGTGTTACTGCCCGTTGTCTTTCTCTACATTTTCTCCTTCCAAATGTAAGAGTGTGTGTAATAAAGAAGTGTATTTGAGAAATGCCCTGTAATTCACATGCTAGTATGGGCACCCCCGAATTCAGAGATGTGCAAATAACCACTGCTTTTCAACACCTTATCTTGTGCCCATTTTGGAAATTCAAAAGTTTCCTTGATACCTATTTTTCACTCTTTATATGTCACCAAATGAATTGCTGTACACAAGGTATACAATGAAAACTCACTGCAAGGTGCTTCTCATTTATTCGCTCTGGGTACCTAGCGTTCTTGATGAACCTACAAGCCCTATATATCCCAGCAACCAGAAGATTCCAGCAGACACAACGGGGTATTGCTTTTGAAAATCTGACATCACAGGAAAAAGTTACAGAGTAAAACATGGAGGGAAATGGCTGTTTTTTTCACCTGAATTTCAATATTTTTTTGTTTCAGCTGTTATGTTCTGTAGGAAAACCTTAAAGGATCTACACAAATGACCCCTTGTTGAATTCAGAAGTTTGTCTACTTTTCAGAAATGTTTTGCTGCCCGGGATCCAGCATTGGTTTCAGACCCATTTCTGTCACTAACTGAAGGAGGCTAAAAGCACAATAAATAGTAAAAATGGGGTATGTCCTAGTAAAATGCCATAATTGTGTTGAAAAATGTGGTTTTCTGATTCAAGTCTGCCTGTTCCTGAAAGCTGGTAAGATTGTTATTTTAGTGCTGCAAACCCTTTGTTTGTTGATGCCATTTTCAGGGAAAAAAAACAAATGCTTTCCTTCTGCAGCCCTTTTTTCCCATTTTTCTGAAAAAAAACACAAATTGTAGCTGTATTTTGGCTATTTTCTTGGTCTCCTCCAGGGGAACCCACAAACTCTGGGTACTTTTAGAATCCCTAGGATGTTGGGAAAAAAAGGATGCAAATTTGGCAAGGATAGCTTATGTGGAGAAAAAGTTATGAAGGCCTAGGTGCAAACTACCCCAAATAGCCAAAAAAGGGCTCAGCACTTGGGAGGGGGAGAGGGGAGAGTGGTGATGGGGGGTGGAGGGAAGGCTCAGCAGCTAAGGGGTTAAACGTTGATCTTGACCTAAAACATCTAATTGTTGCCTCTCCTTTTTCTCTGAATGGCCCTCTCCTTACTTTCCATCCTCTGAATGCCTCCTCTCGGAGTACAGCATACTCTATTTTACATTCATGCTTTCCTTAATCTCTCCTATTCAATTTCAGCAAATTTGCCTTCAGTTCAAAGACCACACCTCTCCGTTTTTGCAAGTCAGACCCCTCCAACCTATCAATACGTCATCTCCTCTATTAAACATACCCAACCATCTGCATGAACTCACATACCACTCCCTACTAACGATCACACCTAACTCTTATAAATGTACTCTTCCGTGAAGAAAGTGGGGGGTGCCTGGAATGGCTTAGTTGAGAGCAAAAGACGTCTCAATATCCAATAAACGCACTAGATTAACCTCCAATCTTGGGTGCCCGGCAGGGAGTGTTTCAACGCATTATATGGGGTAGTATGCATCATATAAATGACACACCAAACTCTTTTTAATGTAATCTGTCACAAAAAACTGTAGTAAATGCATGGAATAGTTTTCCTGAGCGCACAGAACCAAACTGCTAATCCCTAGTCAACACTAACCATTATCCATGGGTTCTGGGAGCAGAGTGCTGCTGGGCGTACAGTTTCAGTGTCTCGTCATGGGTAGTAAGCGCAATATAAATTTAATTACAAAACAAATGCCAAATTACAATACACCAAGCCAGTGTTGGAGTTGGCGGTATCCGACATAATGACACTAGGTGGCAGCAGAGATCAAAGAAAGTCCTTGCCCAACACAGAGCACACTCGCAAGTCTTTTTTCATCTTAATTCACGACAGTGTCAATACTGTAGCATTACTTTAACATATCATGCAGTCTGTGTAGGACTGGCTTTACTTCGTATTGTAAAGCAACAGGTCTTCATGTGCTAAGCAGTACGTGTGTACCATATGTTCAATTGGTAGAACAGTGTTTACAGCCAAACAGAGACGCATCATGCGGGGCACACTGTTCACTCACAAAGCCCCAATAGTTATCGACGTGATACCAAGAAGGTCTGCATTATACTACTCTTCGTCCTGAATCACTGTTATTTCACCATTTACCATCACTCCCGTTTCATTCTTCTATGCCTCTGTCATTCACCTAATCAACACTATATATTCACTGAAAAAACCAAGGGTTACAGGGACGTTATAGTTAGGTTCTGAATTTACACGTACAAAACCATAGAAATTTAGCAGTTATAGTTAGAGTTCTTTCAAGTAACTAAAACTCGCGCCCCAAAGTAACTATAACTCGGGCCCTCGCCATGCACGGCTCTCTCATCATTAAGTTTATCGCAGATGTTGCATTGAAAGTATGAAAGATGGCATAGAATATGTCATCAATGATATAAAATGTTGAGTAATTAGCTATGCATGGCAAAGGCGCTAGTTATAGTTACCTTAGGGCGCAAGTTTTAGTTACTTGAAAGAACTCTAAATATAACTGCTGAATTTCTATGTTTTTTAATGAGTAAATTCAGAACCTAACTATAACGTCCCTGTAACCTTTGTTTTTTTTCAGTGAATTTCTATGTTTTATTAAAGTCTAGTAATTTTAATTGCTATGCGTGAATCCAACCACTGCCACGCACAGCCTTTGGCCGTGCATGGCGGCAGTTGGCCACAGGCCTGGCCTGGCGTGGCCTGTGGCCCGGCCCTGAAGCCAACACTCTATAGGCACCTAGCCTTGCAACGTGCACTGCCCTCTCCCGTGTGCAATAGGGGTTGCCCAAAGAGCTGGCTTGCAGCCAGTCCATGCGGCCAACCCCACTAACCACCCAACCCGATGTTGTGCACGGCCCTTTGCACATGCACAGCGGAAGCTAGCCGCAGCCTCCGTGGGTGTGAAAATAGGTATGCGAGGAAGTATCTGGGAGTAAGAGCGGCTGTCAGAGGGTCTGTCTGGGTGTGAAAGTGCATACATCAGTGTTTTAGTGAGTGCATCAGTATGTGCGCAGGTTTGTGAATGGGTGCATCAGGGTGTCAGTGGGTGTGTGAGTGCGTAACAGTCTGAGTGGGTCTGAGTGGGTGCATGAGGGTCTGCCTGGGGCTGTGAGTGAGTGCATTAGGGTCTGAGTTGGTCTGTGAGTGGCTATGTGAGTGTCTGAGTGGGTGCGTGAGTGGGTGTGTGAGTGGAAGAATTGATTGAAAGAGAGACGGAGAGAGAGAGAGTGGTAGGGAGAAAGTTTTTAAGACTTTAATGTCTGATATAGTTAGAATGAGTTATTTATCTCCAATTTAAAATAAAAAAAGTATTTTTTTTTTAATATTATACTTTTTTAATTAAAAAAAAAAAAAAAGGAAATGAGTTCAGCTGGACTCAAACCCCATAGCTCAGTGTGAAAGTCTGCGACCTTCACACTGAGCTATGGGGGGTTCTTTTTTTACATTTTCTCTCGCAATGCCATAGTTTTAGCAAGCACGGAGCTGCTTTGACAGAAGCTCCCTGCTTGCTGAAGCATTTTATCTCAGTCCCCTACACGTGTGCTGGTGGAGGGTGTGGTCCCCGAGTACGGGGGCCACGGCTCACATATTATAAATAAGGTAACCCTGAGGCGGTGGCGGTCCCCAGGGCAGCGGAGGGCACCCTATTATGATACAATAAAAGCCCCCAGGGGGAGGCGGGACCCCACATACATAAAAATTTAAGCCCTGGGAAGGTGATGGCCCCCGGGGCTGCGGGCCCCCACTATATATATATATTAAAAAAAATGAAGGCTCCGGAAGGTGGTGTTCCCCGCAGCTGTTGGGGAGGAGGGTGGTTGGCCCTCCCACACAAATTTTTTAATGCCCCCGGGACCTGGCCAAACCGGGGGCCTATAAAAAAAAAAACAAGCACAGGAAACCCTGCTTTTTAAAAAATAAAAAAGAAACACATTTGGTTGTGAATTCGCAAATCTCGCAAACTTGCTGCAAAAAAAATAATTAAGAAAAATGTTTTTTTTTTGCTCTAGAGGGGTCCCCTCCAGTTCTAAGGGGGTCAGGGGGTCCCTACCCAGCCCCTTTTATTTTATTTTTACCTTTTTTCTGGGACTCGGCTCCAGCTGAGTCCCAAGATGGCTCCCAACACTTCCTGGTTTGAAGTGTTGGCAGCTAACCAGAGCTGTGCATTTCTCTGTATGAGCTAGTCTTTGCTCGTGAATACTTCGCGGCCAGAGATATACAAATTTGAATTTCCCTAAAAGTCTCAAAAACTGCTGAACGGACTTACTCCAAATAAGCGGAAGCGGAATCTGCATACTGACAGCTAGCTTTCTGCTAAATTTGGTTTAATTCCGTCCAGTGGTTTGGACTGTAGTTGTGTCTAAAGAATCCTATGGAAATTATCATGAGAAACGCAACGTTTTTGATCACCCTTTTCCTACGGAAACATGGTCCTAACTATAACTATCTCCTGGCGACTGCCAGTAGGTAATATATATATATGGAAATGTCATTTACCCAGTGTACATCTGTTCGTGGCATGTTACGCTACAAATTCACATGCTGTGCATTACTTCTGCCATCTAGTGTTGGGCTCGGAGTGTTACAAGTTGTTTTTCTTCAAAGAAGTGTTTGAGTCACAAGATCGTGTGACTCCTCCTCTTCTGTTCCATTGCGCATGGGCATCGACTCCATTGTTAGATTGTTTTCCCGCAGAGGGCAAGGTAGGAGTGATAGAATATATAGGTAAAAGTAAAGAGATGTCCATGCTAATGCAAATAGATATATATATATATACATATGTACAAATGTTTTTAACTTAAACGACTACAGGCTCCCGGGGAGGTGGGAGGGTGCATGTGAATCTGCCGCGAAACATGCCACGAACAGATGTACACTGGGTAAGTGACATTTTCAGTTTGGTGGCATGTGTAGCTGCAGATACACATGCTGTGCATAGACTACAAAGCAGTTTGTCCCCCATAAAAATAGCGGTGCTTAGCCTGTAGGAGTTGAAGTTGTTTGAAATAATGTTCTGAGTACAGCTTGGCCTACTGTGGCTTGTTGTCTTGATAAAACATCTACACAGTAGTGTTTAGTGAATGTATGTGGTGTTGACCAAGTAGCTGCTTTGCATATTTCAGCCATTGGTATATTACCTAAAAAAGCCATTGTAGCACCTTTTTTCCTTGTAGAATGTGCTTTAGGAGTAACTAAGAGTTGTCTTTTGGCTTTAACGTAGTATGTTTGGATGCATCTTACAATCCATCTTGCTAACCCTTGTTTTGATATGGGGTTACCTGTATGGGGTTTCTGGAAGGCTTCAAACAGTTGTTTAGTCTTTCTGAATGGTTTCGTTCTGTCTATATAGTACATTAAAGCTCTTTTAATGTCTAATGTATGTAGAGCTCTTTCTGCTACAGAATCTGGCTGTGGGAAGAAGACAGGTAGTTCCACTGTTGGATTTAAATGGAAAGGCGATACGACCTTTGGAAGAAATTTGGGGTTTGTTCTTACTACAACTTTATGCTTGTGTACTTGGAAGAACGGTTCTTCAGTAGTGAAGGCTTGAATTTCACTTACTCTCCTTAAAGATGTAATTTGCCACTAGGAAGGCAACCTTCCATGTTAAAAATTGCATTTGACAGGAGTGCATGGGTTCAAATGGTGGGCCCATAAGTCGTGTAAGCACTATGTTTAAATTCCAAGAGGGGACTGGAGGTGTCCTGGGTGGAATGATGCGTTTTAAGCCTTCCATGAAACATTTAATAACGGGAACTCTAAATAAGGAGCTGTGCTGTATATTTTGTAAATATGCTGAAATTGCAGTTAGATTAATTTTATTGGAAGAGAATGCTAAATTTGATTTTTGTAAATGAAGTAAATAGCATACAATATATTGAATTGATTCTGTAAGAGGGTCGATATGTTTAGATTGACAGTAATAGACAAATCTTTTCCATTTGTTTGCATAGCACTGTCTAGTAGTGGGTTTTCCTGCTTGCTTAATAACCTCCATACATTCTGATGGGAGTTGTAAATATCCAAACTCTATGACCTCAGGAGCCAAATTGCTAGCTTGAGTGTTTTGGGATCCGGGTGTCTGATTTGGCCTTGGTTTTGTGTCAACAGATCTGGTCGGTCTGGGAGTTTGGAGTGTGGTACTACTGACAGGTCTAACAATGTTGTGTACCACGGTTGACGTGCCCATGTTGGTGCTATGAGTATCATGCTGAGTGAGGTTTGACGCAACTTGTTGACTAGAAAGGGAATGAGTGGAAGAGGGGGAAAAGCGTAAAAAATATCCCTGACCAATTGATCCATAGAGCATTGCCCTTGGATAGGGGATGTGGGTGTCTGGATGCAAAGTTTTGGCATTTTGCGTTTTCGCTTGTGGCGAAGAGATCTATGTCTGGTGTTCCCCATTGTTGAAAGTATTATTGAAGTACTTGGGGGTGAATCTCCCACTCGTGTGTTTGTTGGTGATTTCTGCTGAGGATATTGGGCAATTGGTTGTGTATCCCTGGAATGTATTGTGCTAACAGGTGAATTTGGTTATGGATTGCCCATTTCCAAATTTTTTGGGCTAGAAGGGAGATTTGGGACAAATGTGTCCCTCCTTGTTTGTTTAGGTAATACATGGTTGTCATGTTGTCTGTTTTGATAAGGACATTCTTCTGTGTGAGAAGAGGCTGAAACGCTTTGAGTGCTGGGAAGACAGCTAACAACTCTAAGTGATTTATGTGTAGCTGTTTGTGTTTGGCATCCCATTGTCCTTAAATGTAGTGATTGTTTATGTGAGCTCCCCAACCAATCATTGATGCGTCTGTTGTAATTATGGTCTGAGGCACAGGGTCTTGAAATGGCCGCCCTTTGCTTAGATTTGTGGAATTCCACCACTAAAGGGACATGCATGTTTGGCGGTCTATCAACACTAGATCTTGAAGTTGACTGTGTGCCTGTGACCATTGTTGTGCAAGGCGCTGTTGTATGGGCCGCATGTTTAGTCCTGCGTGTGGAACAATTGCAATACATGATGCCATCATGCCTAAAACCTTCATGACAAATCTGACAGTGTATCGTTGATTTGTCTGAATTTGTGTAACTATATTTTGGAATGCTTGTATTCTTTGCATATTTGGACATGCTATCGCCTTTTGAGTATTTAGAATAGCACCCAAATACTGTTGTGTTTGTGCCGGTTGTAGATGTGACTTTTGGTAATTTATTGAGAACCCTACTGTGTGCAAGGTTTGTATTACGTAATCCGTATGGTTTTTGCACTGCGTATGACTGATTTTATTAGCCAATCGTCTACATATGGAAAGACATGTATATGTTGTTTTCTTAGGTAGGCTGCGACTACTGCTAGGCACTTTGTGAATACCCTTGGAGCTGTTGTTATTCCAAAGGGTAACACTTTGAATTGATAGTGCTTTCCTTGAATGACAAACCTGAGATATTTTCTGTGCACAGGATGGATGGGTATATGAAAGTACGCATCTTTGGGGTCTAATGTTGCCATGAAATCATGTTTTTGGAGTAGTGGGATAACATCTTGTAGAGTTACCATGTGAAAATGTTCTGACAGAATGTAAAGATTGAGGGTACTGAGATCTAATATTGGCCTGAGGGTGTAATCTTTTTTGGGAATCAGGAAATATAGTGAGCAAACTCCTGTTCCTATTTGAGATTGTGGTACCGATTCTATTGCTTGTTTGAGTAATAGAGATTGGACTTCTTCCTGTAATAGACTGATGTGTTCTGTGGATAGTTTGTGTGACCTTGGTGGTATATTTGGAGGAGTGCGTATCAATTCTAGGCAATAGTCATTGCGGATAATTGATAGTACCCAATTGTCTGTGGTAATGTTTTGCCAATTTATGTGGAACTGTTGTAGTCTTCCCCCCACAGGAGAGGTGTGGAAGGGGATGAGACAAGTCACTGCTTAGGGTGCCGTGGCGGTTGCTTAGAGGTCTGAAATTTCCCTCTACTTTTGGGGTACTGCCCTTTATACGTGTCCCTAAAACCACCTTGTTGGTATTGTGGTTGGTAGTTTGGTTTTTGCCTGAGGTGTGGATGTCTCTGTTGTCTGTGGTCTAAATCCACCTCGAAACTGAGGTTTCCGAAAAGATCCCCTCTATGGTGTGGAGTATAGTGCACCCATTGCCTTTGCTGTGTCCAAATCTTTGCATAATTTTTCTATGGCTGTATCAACCTCAGGGCCAATAAGTTGTTTATTATTGAATGGCATATTTAACACAGCCCACTGTATTTCGGGTTTAAAACCCAAAGACCTGAGCCATGCATGCCTACGTATTGTCACTGCAGTATTGACACTTCTAGCAGCGGTGTCTGCTGCATCTAGGGAAGATTGAATTTTATGATTTGTAATGGCTTGCCCTTCTTCCACTACTTGTTGTGCCATCTTCTGGTGTTCTTTGGGGAGATGCTGGATTATGTCTTGCATCTCGACCCAATGGGCCCTGTCATAACGAGCTAACCGTTCTTGTGAGTTAGCTATTCTCCATTGATTCACTGCCTGGGATGCAACTCTTTTCTGCAGCATCAAATTTTCTGCTCTCTTTGTCAGGTGGGGGAGCATCTCCTGATGACTGGGAGTTTGCTCTTTTTCTGGCAACACTAACTACTACCGAATCTGGAGGTACTTGATGTGTTACGTAATCAGGATCAGAGGGTGGAGGTTTATACTTTTTCTCTATCCTGGGCATTATTATATATGCCTTCACCGGCTCACTGAATATTTGATCAACATGTTTTAACATGCCTGGGAGCATGGGAAGGCATTGGTATTTTGAGTGCGTTGAGGATAGGGTATTAAACAAAAAATCCTCTTCCAGTGGTTTGGTATGCATAGTGGCCCCAAGGTAAGCTGCAGCCCTAGCTAGAACCTGATTGTACACAGTGCTATCCTCAGGTGGTGAACGTTTAGAGGGATAGCTGCCCGGGTCATTGCTAGGAATGGGATCTGGATCATAAAGATCCCATGGATCTACAATGTCCGGTTGTGAGTCGAAAGAGTGTGTGGGTGACTGCACTGGTGTAGGACTAGTAGGAGGAGAGGTAGGCAGGTGTGGAGAGTGAGGAGAATGAGGAGGAGAAGATTGAGGAGGTGGTGGTTTCTCCTTCTGCTTTGGCACTTTTGCTGGAGGCTGCATAGTGTCCAATTCCTCCTGAAAGGCTAGCTTTCTCTTCGGTTTTAGAGGAGGTGCTGTTAGGATCCTTCCTGTTTCTTTATGGATGTGAATCCTGGCTTGCCTTTCGTCCATAACTTCAAGTATTGGTTGTACTTGATACTCCTCCTCAGAGGTTTTGTGGCTTTCTGTCAGGAATAAGGTTGTGCGTGGTCCAGGTCCCGCCCAAAACTCCACTGCGCGTATTTGCGGCACTTCATGCGCACCACTTGTCATCCCCTCTTGTTCTAGAAATGGTTATCAGCGTTGCCTGCCCTGTGGTAAAGCTCATGTAGCTGCAGGGTCAGGACATTGGTGGACAAGATGCATTTATCAGTGCTATTCTATGAATGGACTACAATTCCCAGGTTTCTAGAGGCAGCAGCCATCTTGTGGTGTGGCAGGCCTATAAAGCCCAGCCACACCCAAGCACATTGCTCACTATTTTGAAGACTTCGATGCAGTCAGACCTCGTGGGGGTTCCTCTGAAGAAGAGCAGATTTCCTGCATGGCAGATTGACAGCAAATCGGAGTATCCTTGTTTCCATGGTGAATTCAGATATGAGTAGGTCGTACTCGTAGCGGTAAGGTCTTGATGAGCCCAATCTTGAAGGGAGTTGTTACTTCCAGAAGTAAAGCGCCCCTTAGCACAACGAGCAAAGCGCTTTCAGTCCAAGGAGTAAAGCGCTCCTGGCACGACGATAAAAGCGCGTCAGGCCAAACGAGTAAAGCGGCCTTGGTGCGACGATCAAAGCGATTCGGACCACATGAGTAAAGCGCCCCTTAGCACAATGAGCAAAGCACTTCAGGCCACATGTGTAAAGCACCCTTGACACGATAATCAAATCGCTTCAGTCCACACAAGTAAAGCGCCCTTGGCAAGACAATCAAAGGCGCTTCAGCCCACACGAGTAAAGCGCCCTTGGCATGACAATCAAAAGCGTTTCAGGCCACATGAGTAAAGCGACCTTGGCACAACGATCAAAGCGCTTCATGCCACATGAGTAAAGCGCCTGCTTAGCACAACGAGCAAAGCGCTTCAGGTCACAAGAGTAAAGCGCCCTTGGCACGACAATCAAAGCGTTTCAGGCCACATGAGTAAAGTGGTCTTGGCACGAGGATTAAAACGCTTCAGGCCACATAAGTAAAGCGCCCCTTAGCACAATGAGCGTAGCGCTTCAGACAAAGCAAGTAATAGTGCTCTCTGGCATAATGAACAAAGCGCTTCATGTATGATGATCAAAGCGCTTCATGAACAATAAACAAGGTGCTTCTACCCAACGAACAAAGCGCTTCAAGTTCAATGAGTAAAACTTTCAGGCCTTAGTAGTAAACGTGAAAACGTTTTGGAGATAAGCAAATTATAGTTTCATTGTTTTTTGGGAAGCATAATATGTGAGATACATATTTAAGTCTTTGAGAATTTCTAGGCTGAGATCAAATGTTTATGTTATGAATGCATAATTGTTACATGATTGATATTCAGAGTATGACCATAGTCCAAAGCTCTTGCCATCTCTAGGTTCAGAGGTTGCAGTTTGTTCTTGTTCCATGATTCAAAGAAGGGGCTACGCCCAATTCACAAAGGGTCTCAATCTGATACCCCAGAGACGCTTTTATTCAAGAGTCTATTGGTGAGTTTATACTGTTATGAATGAGTATATGCATTTTTGTTCTAACCGTTTCTTTTCAGATCTCTCTCCCTGCAGTCCCCTACCCTAATTCCCTTCCCCCCACCTGGCTTCATCATAACTCTGTGCTCTGATAGCTTAATGAGTTGGTGACACCGGGAGGTGGGCCTTTTGTTCAGCAGCGTGCAGATCCAGAGGAAAGGGCACAGTGACACTTTCTTTCAGTCTCTTTGAAAGTTCATGCTCCTCTGTATATGCTGGCCTTTTCGGCTTAGAAGCTGGCTTTTTCGGTATCAAAAAAGGTGAGGCGGTTGATACTCTCGGCTCCGAAAGTGGTTTTAAAATTTTCGACTCTGAAAAATGGTGTTTCCCGGAGTCGGACAAGGAGCCTTTTGTTGCCTACGATGTTTTGCGAGGAGTGGCCTTTTTCGGTGTCGAACTGGTAGTTTGGTCACCGGTAGTCTTTTTTAGGGCCGAGCCATGGCCTTCCGGCAGTGGCGTACCCAAGGCCTTATGCTTTTGCTTTTGTGAGGGTACTTGTCCCGCCGTGACCGGTCTGTCTTCCTCGGATTCCTGTTCGGAGTTGGGACCTCGAACTGAGACTGCCGTTTGCATGATTTCTTCCTCCTCCACGTTGAGATGCTCGGTGCTTTGTGGACGTCATCTTGAGTCTCCGTGCCCTCCTGTCTCGAAGAGTCTTTTTAGAACGGAAGGATCGACAGGCCTCACAATTTTCTTCCCGATGATCTGGGGAAAGGCAAAGGTTACAGACGAGGTGTTGGTCTGTATAAGGATATTTTGCGTGGCACCGAGGATAGAACCGGAATGGAGTCCGATCCATGAGGCTTCCACGCCAGAATAGGCCTGAGTTGGGCGAGCGTGTGCCCTGAAGGGTGAGTAGAGTTAACTTCTCCGACTGTACCGATGTGTCGATGGAAGATGGAAACCCGATTGATACAATACCGACGAAAAGAAAGTGTTTTCAAAGTTTTCCGAATCAAAATCTCGGACCGAGAGGAAACACGTCCGAACCCGATGGCGGAAAGAAAACAATCTAACAATGGAGTCGATGCCCATGCGCAATGGAACCGAAGAGGAGGAGTCACTCGATCTCGTGACTCGAGAACACTTCTTCAAAGAAAAACAACTTGTAACACTCCGAGCCCAACACTAGATGGCAGAAGTAATCCACAGCATGTGTATCTGCAGCTACACATGCCACTGAACATATATATTTATATATATATATATATATATATATATATATATATATATATATATATATATACACACAAAAGCTTACAAAGACATTATAGTTAGGGAGAAGAATTAAAAAAATCTTAGAAATTCACTTACAAAAACGAAGATTACAGGGACGTTATAGTTATGTGCTGAATGTACTCGCACAAAACCAGAGAAATTCAGCAGTTATAGTTAGAGTTATTTCAAATAACTATAACTTGCGCCCTAAGGTATAACTGGCGCCCCCGCCATGCAGTTATCCGATCAATAAATTTACTGCAGATGTTACACTGACATTATCAATGATGTTATCGAAGAGTGTTGTAATATGTAGGGTAATTAGGAGTGCATGGCGAGGGCGCCAATCCTATAACCACCCAACCCAGTGCCCCTATAACCACCCAACCCTGTGCCACGCACAGCAGGGGTTGGCCGCAAGGCTGGACGGCCAACTCCCCTTAACCACCCAGAGTTATTCTAAACTTTAATAAAAATTATATCATTATAATGATATATGTTTCCTTTCAATGTGTCCTAAACTATAAGTGTCAAGTAAAAAGAGTGAGCTCAACTTCTGAAGTGTAAAAGAAATTAAAGAATAAAATGACCAAGGACACACCTTGAGTAGAAGCATCAACTTTCAGTGTGAGGGTATGTGACCTGAACCTTCAGGCCATTGGTGACTCCTTACTGTGATGCTTCCAGACATATTATGACAGTCAACCTGGACGTGATTGGAAAGAAATGTGAATGTTCTATCACTAGGAAGGTTTAACAGTCAAAACACAAGTAAATAAACAAACACACTGCCAAGCGATACTAGGATTTGAACCTTCAGCCTACAGAGTGACAGCACAAGACCTTGACCATTAGACCAGAAGTGACTCAGTTCTGCTCTGCATCCAAATGTAAATATAACATTAGTACCAAACATCTTGCTAGCCTGAGTCTTTGAAGTCACTGTAGGGAGTGACCACTGCAATAACAACTTCTCTCTCTTCCATCCCATTATGGGACGGAAGACTGAGAGAGAGAATGAAAGGACTGCGGGGGAGTCTGAAGGCCCCGTCGGTCCTAGCCAGCTTACCACATCCTGCGGAAGCCAGCACTGCTCCCACAAGCAGGGTGCTGCTTTAAATGACAGCTCCCGGCTTGCGGGAGCAATGTTTTCATGTTTCCCGGCACGCACCTTCCCCTTTGCCACTTACCTAGGGTACTTATATCCCTGTCCCCATCCCAGAATCAGGTCACCACCAGCTCGCCTCGTGTCCTCCTCTTTCACCTTCAGATGCAGTAGGTGACAGATGCACCTTTCTGAACATTGACACTTTCGGAGCTACCAAAGCCTTTCCTAGCAGCTATTATTGCTCACTTCGTAGCAGGTACTGCTGG
This sequence comes from Pleurodeles waltl, assembly GCF_031143425.1. Taxonomy (NCBI): domain Eukaryota; kingdom Metazoa; phylum Chordata; class Amphibia; order Caudata; family Salamandridae; genus Pleurodeles; species Pleurodeles waltl. Next base: position 780,558,631 of record NC_090449.1, read on the forward strand.
GGGAACATTAAAAAAAAGTTCTACATTTTCCCCCTGTGTATTTGCCCTGACAAAAACTGTGTCCCCAATGTTATTCTCAGGATGAGTGTGCATTTAACATGCACCATCAGCACTGCCCACCAGGTTGAAGGCAAAGGTCCATACTCACTCAGGACTAGAGCATTGTGCAAGCTTCGTCCATAGTGATAGGTTTGTTTCCTGGCGCATTCACTTGGCAAAGCTGACAGCTACGCACAGCCTCATTCATCAAGGCACACGTTCTGGGGCACCAGGTTTCTTCCCTGAGCTGTGCTTTAGGTTTTGCCATCCTATGAATGCCCCGTGTGTGATCTGAAAAACGTGGACATGGTGGTCTCTTGGCTACACTAACTTGTCTCCTTTTGGTAGTATGTTTCTGTTAAAGGCTGTGCTCATTCCTTACTCTACACAGATCTGTGAGGGTTTGCACCTGTAGTCACCTCTCTGCTACCTTGGGCTGTAAAAATGGTCTTCAACGAGATGGTAGCCATCAACAGCTGTATGCACTTGTCGCTATAAACTGCTCATGCAATCTCCTAAGCAGTCACAGGACATGGGCAAGCATTTTGAAGCACTATAGATACATACCACTCATAGCCACCACATTCATGACAATAGAGATACAAGTGAAAATGAGTGCATCCCCCACTTTATGGCAAGTACCTCTGTAACTGTGAATAGTATGTTTCATCATCAGTGTTATCAAAGAGTGTTGTAATATGTAGGATAATTAGGAGTGCATGGCGAGGGTGCCAACCCTATAACCACCCAACCCAGCGCCCCTATAGCCACCCAACCCTGTGCCTGGAGCTTACTGACACACATGGGTGAAGTGATGACGACCAAAAACGTGACCCTCCAAGGGAGAAATTGGAGGGGGCAGTTGTGCAATGGTTCGAAAGGTGGACCCATAAGTCTGGTGAGTGCAAAACTGAGATTCCATGCAGGTGCAGATGGAACTCTGGGTGGAATTACTCTTTTAGGGCCCTCCATGGATGCCTTATTAACTGGTACCCCGAACACAGATAAGTGTTGCCTGTTCTGTAGATAGGCAACCACTGCAGCAAAGTGTAAACATATTGCAGTGTAAGCTAGACCAGAGGTCTGCAAATGGAGAAGGTAGCAAACAACATTTTGCACAGTTGCATTAAATGGATCAATGTGTTTACTGCGGAAGTAGAAGACAAATCTCTTCTACGGGGCTGCATATGCTCTTGTTGTGGGTCTTCGAGCTTCTTTGTGAATGGTCATTCATTTAGACAGATTAAGGTAACCAAATTCTATGACCTCAGAAACCAAATCGCAAGGTTGAGTTCCTTTGGATTTGGGTGTCTGATTTCTCCATGGTACTGAGTGGGAAGGTCAGGGTTGAGGGTAAGCTTCTCATGGGGAACAATGGAGAACTTGAGTAGTATGGTGAACCATGGTTGACGAGTCCAAGTGGGAGTTACAAGAGTAAGGGCGAGAGATGTTTACCTGAGCTTCTGAACCACAAACAGAAGAGGGAGAGGTGAAAAAGTGTAGGCAAATATCCCTAACCAGTTCATGTATGCAGCATTACCCTTGGATAGTAGGTATGGGAACCTGGAGGTGAAGTTTGGGCATTTTTCATTTTGTGCGGTTGCAAACAGGTCTATTTGTGGAAACCCCCACTTGTGGAAGTATGGGAGGAGGACTCAGGGTTGGAGTTCCCACTCATGGACTTGTTACTGCATCCTGCTGTGGAGGTCGGTAGCCATTGTCCGTCCCTGGGAGGTGTTCTGCTAACAGGTGGATGTTGTGATGTATTGCCTAATGCCAAATCATCTGAAATAGGCATGGTAACTGTAAATAGTGCCCCTTCTCTGTTTTAGTAGATAAAACATGGTTGTCATGTTGTCCATCTGGACCAGGACAACCTTGCCTATCAGGTGAGTACAGCAAGCCTTCAATGCTAGGTGAACAGCTTGAAGCTCAGGTAATTGATGTGGAGACTCTGGTGTTTGATGTCCCAGAGACCCTGGGATCCTGTAGGTGAACACCCCATCCTGTGAGGGACACGTCCGAAGTGAGAATGACCTAGGGAACAGGGTTGAGAAATGGCTGCCCCTTTGACAGATTTTGTGAGTTCCACCACAGCAGAGAGTGATGTGTGTGGCTGTCTACCAACACTAGATCTTGCAGCTGACCCTGAGACTGAGACTACTGGTGTGCCAGGCATTTCTGCAGTAGGCCCAAAATTAGTCATGCATGTGGTACTATTGCAATGAAAGATGCCACCATGCCTAAGAGTAGCATAACTGTTTTGACTGTTGTGTTGGTCAGGTGAAACTGTTGTAGTACTGCTTGGATGTTCTGAATCCTGGTGACATTTGGCTAGGCTAGTCCCAATTGTGCATTGAGAATAGACCGAAATAGGGCTTAATCTGTGAAAGTTGAAAGCGTGACTTCTGTATGTTAATGGTAATCCCTAGTTGATGGAGAAGATGTAGAGTGGTCTGAGTGTGTTGTTGACACAACAGGAGTGTACTGGCTTCGATGAGCCAGTTGTCCAGATATCGGAAGGCATGAATGTTCTCCCTGCACAGATGTGCTGCAACCATTGCCAGGCATTTGGTGAACACCTTTGGTGCGGTAGGGACTCCGAATGGGAGTACCTTTAACTGGTAATGCTTTCCTACTATAATAAACCTGAGGTATTTGTAGTGAGCTGGATGGATTGGGATGTGAAAGTAAGTATCCTTTAAGTTTATTGATGACATAAAGTTGCCCTTTTGGAGCAGTTGGATCACATCTTGAAAAGTAACCATGTGGGAGTGTTCTGATAGGATGTAATAATTTAAGGGTCTGAGGTTCAATATGGGCCTTAGTGATCTATCTTTTTGGGGGATTAGAAAGCATAGGGAGTATGCTCCCTAGGCTTGTTGTTGAAGAGGGACAGGCTCTATGGCTACTTTGAGCAACAGAATCTGCACTTCCTGTTTGAGCAGGTTTTGATGTTACACAGAGAGTTTGTATCTGTGAGGTAGGATGTTTGGAGGTGTGGTGATGACCTCCAGACCATAACCATGCTGGATAATGTCAACATCCACTGATCTGATGGTATGTTTACCCAGGTGGGGAAGAAATGTAGGTGTCCCCGACAGGTGTTAGATAGTCGGGGGGTAATAAGAGAGTCACTGTTTGGAGGTGGAGGGTGCGGTGCGAGCAGAGGCACCCTTTCCGCGACCTTTGCAACTGTTCCCCCTGTATGGGCCTCTGAAATATCCCCTTGAAGGGGAGGTTTGATGTTGCCTGTATGAGGAGGTTCAGGCACCTGAGGATGTAGCTTTGGCAGCTTGTTTGTAAACGGGACGCCAAAAGGAGCTGGTTTGGAGCGCCCCCACAGCCTTTGCTACTTCAGTGTCCCTTTTCATATTTTCCAATGCTTGGTCCACCTGGGGACCAAATAGATGTTGCTTGTCAAATGGGACTTTGAACAGTGTTTGCTGCACTTCTGGCTTGAAGCCAGATATGCGTAGCCAAGTGTGTCTATGCAGCAGTACACTAGTATTGATGCCCCTGATGGCTGTGTCAGCTGAATCAAGGGCACACCCGATGGAGTTGTTAGTTATTAATTTGCCCTCTTGGACAACTTCTTGACCCCTCTTTTTATATTTGTCAGGGAGGTGTTGCAGGAGTGCCACCATTTCATCGCAATGAGTCCTGTCATATCATGGCAACAGTCCTTGGGTGTTGGCAATCTGCCAACGATTGGCGGCTTGTGTTGTTACCCTTTTGCCAGATGAATCATTACATTTTGACTCCTTCTTGGGTTAAGGTCTGGGAATTGGCCATCTTATGGCCGTTAGATACCACCAGTAAGTCTGGAGGGAGTTGGCCCCGGATATAAACTGATCCCGATGGTGCCACATTACATTTTTTATCAACCCTAGGTGTTATGATGTGGGTTCTTAAAAATGTCATCCGAATGTCAGAGCATTCCCTTCAACATAGGAAAGTACTGACATACACTGCTGGTGCTGGAAAGAGTTTTGAAGAGAAAATCACCTTCAATGGGGTCCTTGTGTAAAGGGACCTGGTGATAAGCTGCTGCACAAGCAATTCATTCTTGGAAAGATGTTGCATCATCGGGGGAGGGATAGATGGTGTTACTATGGTTAGTGCGCCGGCTGTACAGCTGTAGCCAAAATTTGACCAGTGAGGGGCTGTATATGCAATTTCCTCTGCTTTGGATTGAGTCTCTCCTGCAAGGTTTGGAGGATCAGTTCTGGAGCCATTTTTAGTGCTGGTGTTGAGGGTTTCAGTGCCGAAAGACATTTTGGTTTCGGCATCGAAGTGCACGGTGCCCAAGCAATCGAGGCCGGAGTGGGGAGCTCTGTCGATGAGGCGGATGGTCAGCTCGAATCTGAGGCTGGTTGGCTCGGTGTGGAAGAAGTCACTTTTGGCTTCCATTTTTGTGCCGAGCCCGAGGGAGGGGCACCCTTAGCAAATGGTCGGGGACTACCATGGCCTGTCGGCAGTTGTGAACATGAACTGTGGTTTCAGTTGGAACCAACTGTTTCTTAGGTGATTGGACAGGGGCATGGATCATCACGGTCTGCTGTCCCCGAGGTAGGTCCTGCATCTGTAGTCTGATCTCGGAGTCAGAGTCGGATCCGGAGTCCTGGATTGAAAAGGCCTCTTCCTCAGCTGCCAAGGTCTTGTGCAGTTCTTCCTCTACATCTTTGTGGCCGAAAATGTTCGGTGTTGCGCTCACTTCTTTGTGCTGCATCTCTCTGTGACATGCCCAATGGTATCACAAAGTATTTTTCGATCAAAAAGACCGACAGTCCTCACACTCCTCCTCCTTATGGTCAGGAGACAGGCAGAGGTTGCAAACCTGGTGGAGGTCGGTCAATGGGTACGTTGCGTTGCAGCTGGGACAGAATCGAAATAGAGTCTGTTCCATTAGCAGCGCAATGTTGATTGAAGCTGACAAGGTGAAGTGTAGGCTCAAACAGGCAAGGCCCGAAGGCCCCGAAACGAGGGCATTAAATCGACGGATGATAGTTTTCGAATTTGTTTCAAACCACAACTATAGAATGCAATAGAAAACAATATGACAAGTGTGGTAGTGGACAAAGATCTGAAAGGAGCCCGAAAACAATCTCAAACCAGAGCACTGGATAACTTGTCCGAACCCGACGGCGGAAAGAAAACAATCTAACAATGGAGTTGATGCCCATGTGTATTATCATCAAGAGGAGGAGTCAATATACCTCGTGACTCCAACTTGCACACATCCGTACCCAACACTAGATGGCGGAAGTATGCAAAGCATGTGTATTTACAGCCACACATGCCTCGAAAAGGAAGTTTATCACAATCTTTGATCCTCAAAAGCATTTCCCTATGTTGCCTTTTACTTTGGAAATACCACAATTTATAAAACTTCTAAAATCTGGTGTATGTGCTGTTCAGTGCACTCAAGGTGGAATTTAAGAACATCGTTCACAACACTGCCAGAACAGGTGGCAAGATCCAGAAGCGGAGGTGGCCTTAAGTGAGAAGCTAGCTAGCACTAGAGCTGTTACCTTTCCTTTCCAGCACAGAACCTGGTACAAGGCCACGTGACGTCTCAGCAGTGCATGAGGGTTCATGTCTGATGACCAGCAATCCAGACTGCTCAGGCTACTCAACCTCATGATTGTTAGCTCAAAACATGATTACCAGAGTTGGTCCTTTTTTTCAAATGGATGGTAAACACTTCTCCTTAAGTGTTTGTCAATTGAGGACCTAGAATAACTGCTGGGCAAAGAATACCAGAAGTCACTTTAATTTACTGATTGATTTATGTATCACCTTATGTAGTGCAAACTCCACTTGATCAGGTTTCAGAGCACTGTACAGTATACAACTGAAACACAAAAGTGAATCACATATTTACTGTAAAGCAAATAAAGAACTTTTTTCATTAACACATAAGCAAAGAGGAGACACAGTAGATAAAAACATTGTCACATATGAGTTTGTTAAGTATTGAGTGCCATGTTCAAAGTAAGATACAAAGAGGATAGTAGGAGGAGTGAGGGGGAGCCTGATAGGAATGGGAAAACTAAAAGGAAAGGGGCAACATGGGAACAGCAAGTGGTAGCTGGTGATCTTTGAAAGTGATGGGGAGTAACACTTGCTGCAAATTCCAGTGAGCAAGCCTGTCTTGTTCTAGGAGGGTTTGGGTGGGACTCCTCTTCCCTGAACCAGAAATGTTTGAAACAAATAGTGTCAAATAGTGCTTTGAAGTGCAATTGTCACATAAAGTTGCTAAAACGCCAAAGGCTTGGAAAGGGCAATCAGTAAATATTCAAGTACTTTCATTATGTGCCAATGAAGCCAACGCTCCTGAGGTGACCCCATTTTTTTCGTAATGTGTTATGAGTGTGCTCCAATAATTATTTCCAGTGTGCCACGGCCAACATTTTGCCATGTGTGCCCCCTTACGTCAAGAATGACCTACAATATGCAAGTGGCAGTGTTTTGCCATTGATGTCCACATACGAGGGGTGACCATGTCAGAACTTCCCTTTAGTATATCAGGGCCAGAATTCTGTCATGGTTGCCTGCTGCCCCAAACAGCTCACCCATCCCAGTATGACATTGTTGACCTCCATTATGCCAATGATTACTTCCAATATGGCAGCACCACCATTTTAGCATAGGTTCCCCATATAGCAATATTTAACTCTAGTCTGTCAGGGCCTATGTTTTGCCATAGGTGGCCCTACCATTATGGTAAGAATTACCTGAAATAAGCCAGTAGCAGAATGTTGTCATGGGTGCCTCCAAAGGCAAGAATTATCGACAGTATGCCTGGGCCATCAGCAGTCCCACAAGCATAAGGCATACACATGTACATACGCTCTCATATACTTACACACTGTCTCACTCACTGCCGTGCATGCTCACACTGTTTCACTGTGACTCACTTTCATTTACTGTCTCTCATATTCAAAAGTTAATTGTTTGGATATGTATGTGAAATACATAAAAATGAACATCTCTTTAGGGAGAAGAGTGAAATGGAAAATGTCACTTACCCAGTGTACATCTGTTCGTGGCATGTTCTGCTATCTAGTGTTGGGCTCGGAGTGTTACAAGTTGTTTTTCTTCAAAGAAGTGTTTTCGAGTCACAAGATCGAGTGACTCCTCCTCTTCGGTTTCATTGCGCATGGGCATCGACTCCAATGTTAGATTGTTTTCCCGCAGAGGGTAAGGAAGGAGTGATAGAGTATATAGGTAAAAGATAAGAGATGTCCATGCTAATGCAAATATATATATATACATATGTACAAATGTTTGTAACTTAAACGACTGCAGGCTCCCGGGGAGGTGGGAGGGTGCATGTGAATCTGCAGCGGAACATGCCACAAACAGATGCTCACTGGGTAAGTGACATTTTCTGTTCAGTGGCATGTGTAGCTGCAGATACACATGCTGTGCATAGACTACAAAGCAGTTTTTCCTCCCATAAAAATAGCGGTGGTTAGCCTGTAGGAGTTGAAGTTGTTTGAAATAATGTTCTGAGTACAGCTTGGCCTACTGTGGCTTGTTGTCATGATAAAAAGTCTACACAGTACTGTTCAGTGAATGTATGTGGTGTTGACCAAGTGGCTGCTTTACATATTTCAGCCATTGGTATATTCCCTAAAAAAGCCAATGTAGCACCTTTGTTTTCCTTGTAGAATATGCTTTAGGAGTAACTAAGAGTTGTCTTTTGGCTTTAATGTAGCATGTTTGGATGCATCTTACAATCCATCTTGCTAAACCTTGTTTTGATATGGGATTGCCTGTATGAGTTTTTTGGAAGGCTACAAAGAGTTGTTTAGTCTTTCTAAATGGCTTAGTTCTGTCTATATAGTACATTAAAGCTCTTTTAATGTCTAATGTATGTAGAGCTCTTTCTGCCACAGAATCTGGCTGTGGGAAGAAGACTGGCAGTTCCACTGTTTGATTTATATGAAATGGTGATACAACCTTTGGAAGAAATTTTGGATTTGTTCTTAGTACAACTTTATGCTTGTGTAATTGGAAGAACGGTTCTTCAAGAGTAAAGGCTTGGATTTCACTTACTCTTCTTAAATAAGTAATTGCCACTAGGAAGGCAACCTTCCATGTTAAGAATTGCATTTGGCAGGAGAACATGGGCTCAAATGGTGGGCCCATAAGTCGCGTAAGCACTATACTTAAATTCCAAGAAGGGAATGGTGGTGTCCTGGGTGGAATGATGAGTTTTAAACCTTCCATGAAAGCTTTAATGACAGGAACTCTAAATAAGGAGCTGTGCTGTATATTTTGTATATATGCTGAAATTGCAGTAAGATCATTTTTTATTGAGGAGAATGATAAATTTGATTTTTGTAAGTGAAGTAAATAGCATACAATGTCTTGTATTGATGCTGTAAGAGGGTCAATATGTTTAGATTGGCAGTAATATACAAATTGTTTGCATAGCACTGTCTAGTAGTAGGTTTTCTTGCTTGTTTAATAACTTCCATACATTCTTATGGGAGTTGTAAATATCCAAACTCTATGACCTAAGGAGCCAAATTGCTAGATTGAGTGTGTTGGGATTTGGATGCCTGATTTGGCCTGTGTTTTGTGTCAACAGATCTGGTCTGGCTGGGAGTTTGGAGTGTGGTACTACTGACAGGTCTAATAATGTTGTGTACCACAGTTGACGTGCTCATGTTGGTCCTATGAGTATCATGTTGAGTGAAGTCTGACGCAACTTGTTGTCTAGAAACGGAAGGAGTGGGAGAGGGGGAAAAGCGTAAGCAAATATCCCTAACCAATTGATCCATAGAGCATTGCCCTTAGATAGGGGATGTGGGTGTCTGGATGTGAATTTTTGGCATTTTGGGGGTCATTATGACCCCGGCGGAAGGCGGAGAAGCGGCGGTAAGACCGCCAACAGGCTGGCGGTCTTTTTTTTTTGTATTATGACCATGGCGGTTACCGCCATGGTCATCCGCCGCTTCTCCGTTCCGCCCGCCGGGCTGGAGACCTGGGTCTCCAGTCCGGCGTCCGTCACTATACCGTCGGCGGTATTTTGACCCGGCTTACCGCTGCGGTTTTCCAGCGGTCTGAACCGCCATGAAAACCATGGCGGTAAGCACTATCAGTGCCAGGGAATTCCTTCCCTGGCACTGATAGGGGTCTCAGCCACCCCCCACCCGACTCCCTCACCTACCCCCCCCATTACCCCTGCCACCCCCCAAAGGTGGCAGGGTCCCCCTCCCCACCCCAACATCACTTCACCCATACCCACACGACACGCACGCAGGCACCACCAACATACTTACATACTTACACGCACACACGCCGACATACATGCCTACATCCACACACACAGTCATACACGCACACCCACATTCAAACATACACGCACACATCCATACAGACATACCCACAGACATACACGCACTCACACACCCCCTCTACATACACACACGCACACCCCCTTGCACCCACACAACACCCCCCACCCCCTTCCCCTCACGGACGATTGACTTACCTGGTCCGCCGATCCTCCGGGAGGGGACAGGAGCCATGGGGGCAGCTCCACCAACACCACACCGCCAACAGAACACCGCCACGGTGAAGCACAGGACGTGATTCGCTGGGCGGTGTTCTGTTGGCGTGGCGGTGGAGCAACCTCCACTTCCCCGCCTCCCGCCAGTATGGCTGTTGGCGGTTCTCCGTTGGAACAAGGACGGCGGGCTGCCAACGGTCATATTACACCGAGCGGAAGACCGCCACCACTGGCGGTCTTCAGCACGGCGGTACCTCGGCGGTGTTGCGAAAAGACCGCTGAGGTCGTAATGACCCCCTTTGTGTTTTCGCTTGTGGCGAACAAATCTATGTTTGGCGTTCCCCATTGTTGAAAGTATTTTTGAAGTACTTGAGGATGAATCTCCCATTTGTGTGTTTGTTGGTGATTTCTGCTGAGGATATCCGCTAATTGATTGTCTATCGCTGGAATGTATTGTGCTAACCGGTGAATATGGTTGTGGATTGCCCATTTCCCAATTTTCTGGGCTAGATGAGAGAGTTGGGATAAATGTGTCCCTCCCTGTTTGTTTAGGTAATAAATGGTTATCATGTTGTCTGTTTTGATAAGGACATTCTTCTGTGTGAGAAGAGGTTGAAAAGCTTTGAGTGCTAGTAAGACAGCCAACAACTCCAAGTGATTTATATGTAGCTGTTTGTGTTTGGCATCCCATTGCCCTTGAATGTTGTGATTGTTTAGGTGAGCTCCCCAACCAATCATTGATGCAACTGTTGTAATTATGGTCTGTAAGGAAATGCCTCCTTGACATGGTTACCCCCTAACTTTTTGCCTTTGCTGATGCTAAGTTCTGATTTGAAAGTGTGCTGGGACCCTGCTAACCAGGCCCCAGCACCAGTGTTCTTTCCCTAAACTGTACCTTTGTCTCCACAATTGGCACAACCCTGGCACTCAGGTAAGTCCCTTGTAACTGGTAGCCCTGGTACCAAGGGACCTGATGCCAGGGAGGGTCTCAAAGGGCTGCAGCATGTCTTATGCCACCCTGGGGGCCCCTCACTCAGCACATGCACACTGCCTCACAGCTTTTGTGTGCTGGTGGGGAGAAAATGACTAAGTCGACATGGCACTCACCTCAGAGTGCCATGCCAACCTCACACTGCCTGTGGCATAGGTAAGTCACCCCTCTAGCAGGCCTTACAGCCCTAAGGCAGGGTGCACTATACCACAGGTGAGGGCATATGTGCATGAGCACTATGCCCCTACAGTGTCTAAACAAAACCTTAGACATTGTAAGTGCAGGGTAGCCATAAGAGTAAATGGTCTGGGAGTTTGTCAAACACGAACTCCACAGTTCCATAATGCCTACACTGAAAACTGGGACGTTTGGTCTCAAACTTCTCAGCACAATAACTGCACACTGATGCCAGTGTGCACTTTATTGTAACATACACCCAGAGGGCATCTTAGACATGCCCCCTGAATACCTACCCGACATCTAGTGTAGGCTGACCAGTTTCTGCCAGCCTGCCACACACCAGACATGTTGCTGGCCACAAGGAGAGAGTGCCTTTGTCACTCTGTGGCCAGTTACAAAGCCTGTACTGGGTGGAGGTGCTTCTCACCTCCCCCTGCAGGAACTCTAACACCTGGTGGTGAGCCTCAAAGGCTCACCACTTTTGTTACAGCACCCCAGGGCATCCCAGCTAGTGGAGATGCCCGCCCCTCCGGCCACTGCCCCCACTTTTGGCGGCAAGGCTGGAGGAGATAATGAGAAAAACAAGGAGGAGTCACCCAGCAGTCAGGACAGCCCCTAAGGTGTCCTGAGCTGAGGTGACCCCTGCCTTGAGAAATCCTCCATCTTGAGTTTGGAGGATTTCCCCAATAGGATTAGGGATGTGCCCCCCTCCCCACAGGGAGGAGGCACAAAGAGGGTGTAGCCACCCCCAAGGACAGTAGCCATTGGCTACTGCCCTCCCAGGCCTAAACACACCCCTAAATTCAGTATTTAGGGGCTCCCCAGATCCCAGGAAATCAGATTCCTGCAACCTGAAGAAAGAAGAAGGACTGCTGACCTACAAGCCTGCAGAGAAGGAGGAAGACGAAAACTGCTTTGGCCCCAGCCCTACCGGCCTGTCTCCAGCTTCGAAAACCTGCTCCAGCGACGCATCCGACAGGGACCAGCGACCTCTGAAGCCTTAGAGGACTGCCCTGGACTACAGGACCAAGAAACTCCAGTGAACAGCGGCCCTGTTCAAAACCAGCTACTTCTTTGCAACAAAGAAGCAACTTCCAAGGACTTCACGTTTCCCGCCGGAAGTGTGAGACTCTACACTCTGCACCCGATGCCCCCGGCTTGACCTGCGGAAAACCAACACCTCAGGGAGGACTCCCCGGCGACTGCGAGCCCATGAGTAACCAGAGAAGACCCCCCTGAGCCACCACAGCGATGCCTGCAGAGAGAATCCAGAGGCTCCCCCTGACCGCGACTGCCTGTAACAAGGGACCCGACGCATGGAACCAACACTGCACCCGCAGCACCCAGGACCTAAAGGAACCGAACTACAACGCAGGAGTGACCCCCAGGTGACCCTCTGCCTAGACCAGGTGGGGGCTATCCCGAGAAGCCCCCGTGCCTGCCTGCAGCGCTAAAGTGACCCCCGGGTCCCTCCATTGTTTCCTACATGAAACCAGACGCATGCTTTGCACACTGCCCCTGTGCCGCTGAAGGTGTGTTTTGTGTGCCTACTTGTGTCCCCCCCAGTGCTCTACAATCCCCCCCTGGTCTGCCCCCGAGGACACAGGTACTTACCTGCTGGCAGACTGGAACCGGAGCATCCCTGTTCTCCATAGGCGCCTATGTGTTTTGGGCATCTCTTTGACCTCTGCACCTGACCGGCCCTGAGCTGCTGGTGTGGTAACTTTGGGGTTGCCTTGAACCCCCAACGGAGGGCTGCCTATGCCCCAGGACTGAGACTTGTAAGTGTTTTACTTACCTCCTAATCTAACCTTTACTTACCTCCCCCAGGAACTGTTGATTTTTGCACAGTGTCCACTTTGAAAATAGCTTATTGCCATTTTTACAAAGACTGTGTGTGATATTGCTTTCATTCAAAGTTCCTAAAGTATCTAAGTTAAGTACCTTACATTTAAAGAATTAACTGTAAACCTTGAGCCTGTGGTTCTTAAAATAAACTAAGAAAAGCTAATTTTCAATATAAAAACCTATTGGCCTGGAGTAAGTCTTTGAGTGTGTGTTCTCATTTATTGCCTATGTGTGTACAACAAATGGTTAACACTACCCTGTGATAAGCCTACTGCTTGTCCACACTACCACAAAATATAGCATTAGAATTATCTATTTTTACTGATATCTTAACTCTAAGGGGAACCCTTGGACTCTGTGCACACTATTTCTTACATTTAAATAATATATACAGAGCCAACTTCCTACATTGGTGGATCAGCGGTGGGGTCTAAGACTTTGCATTTGCTGGACTACTCAGCCAATACCTGATCACACGACTAAATTCCAAAACTTGTCATTAGAAACTGATTTTTGCAATTTGAGCTATTTTTCTAAATTTTTAAAAGTCCTGCTAGGGCCGTGTGTAAGTCCCTGTTAGCATTTCTTTTAGAGTTTAAAAGTTTTGTAAAAGTTTGGATTAAGTTCTAGAGATAGTTTTAGATTCTTAAAAAGTATCCCAACTTTTAGAAAAATAATGTCTAGCACAGAAGAGATGGTGGTGGAACTCCACCTCACCCCTTACCTGCATCTAAGGATGTCAGAGTTAAGGACTCTCTGTAAGATAAAAAAAATATAAAAACAGGATCAAACCCTGCCAAAGTACAGCTCCAGGAGCTTTTGGCAAAGTTTGCAAGAGACCACCCCTCTGAAGATAACCTTACAGAGGGGGAAACTAGTGACCTGGGGGATATTTCCCTCCCTCCTGTCCTAGTTAGGGAGGCCAGGGTCCCTCAAACCCTGACTCAACAAGTGATAGTCAGGGATGCTGGGTCTCACACAGGGGAGTCCAGCAACTCTGGAAGGATTGAGGGCAGCCTCAATGAAGATGACCTCCTGCTAGCCAGGATGGCAAAAAGACTGGCTTAGGAAAGACAGCTTCTAGCCATAGAGAGGGAAAGACAAGAGATGGGTTTAGCTCCCATCAATGATGGCAGCAACTTAAATAGGTTCAGAGAGAATACTGACATGCTAAAAATCCCCAAAGGGATTGTAACAAAATATGAAGATGGTGATGACATCACCAAATGGTTCACAGCTTTTGAGAGGGCTTGTGCAAACAGAAAAGTAAACAGATCTCACTGGGGTGCTCTCCTTTGGGAAATGTTCACTGGAAAGTGTAGGGAAAGACTCCTCGCACTCTCTGGAAAAGATACAGAATCCTATGACCTCATGAAGGCTACCATGATTGAGGGCTTCGGATTCTCAACTGAAGAGTACAGGATTAGGTTCAGGGGGGCTCAAAAATCCTCGAGCCAGACCAAGGTTGATTTTGTTGACTTCTCAGTCAAAACACTAGATGGTTGGATTAATGGCAGTGGTGTAAATGATTATGAAGGGCTGTATAATTTGTTTATGAAGGAACACCTTTTAAGTAATTGTTTCAATGATAAACTGCATCAGCATCTGGTAGACCTAGGTCCAATTTCTCCCCAAGAATTGGGAAAGAAGGCAGACCACTGGGTCAAGACAAGGGTGACCAAGACTTCCACAGGGGGTGACCAAAAGAAAGGGGTAAAAAGCCTCCCCAGGGGAAGAGTGTTGAGACATCCAAGGGAAAAAGTAAAGAGTCTTCTACAGGGCCCCAAAAACCTGCACAGGAGGGTGGGTCCAAAGCCTCTTCACAATCCTCATTTGGGTACAAGGGTAAAAACTTTGATCCCAAAAAGGCCTGGTGTCGCAGCTGTAGTCAGCATGGACACCAAACTGGAGACAAGGCCTGTCCCAAGAAAGGTTCCACTTCAACTACTACTCCAGTTAGCACTGGAATAGCCAGTCTCCAGGTGGGATCAACAGTGTGCCCAGAGCAAATCAGGGTCCACACTGAAGCTACATTAGTCTCTGAGGGTGGGGTGGACTTAGCCACACTAGCTGCCTGGCCGCCTAACATGCAAAAATACAAGCAGCAACCCTTTATTAATGGGACTAGAGTAGAGGCCCTGAGGGAAACAGGTGTCAGTGTCACTATGGTGACAGACAAACTGGTTTCCCCAGGACAATACCTGACTGGACAAACGTATCCAGTCACCAATGCTGACAATCAGATTAAAGTACATCCCATGGCTATGGTAACTTTAGAACGGGGAGGGGTCACTGGCCTGAAACAGGTGGTAGTCTCTTCTGCTATACCAGTTGAATGTCTGCTTGGAAATGATCTGGAGTCCTCAGCATGGGCTGAGGTAGAACTCAATATCCATGCAGCCATGCTGGGTATCCCTGAACTAGTGTGTGTCAAGACTAGGGCACAGTGCAGAGCTCAGGGTGAAAAAGAGGTGTTGGAGTCTGGAATAATGGCCCAACCCTCCAAGAGAAAAGGAAAGAAGACTGGGGAACCAGTTTCAGCACAGAAAAAGAAACAGAACCTCTCTTTTCAGGAAGAAGTTCTATCCCCTGGAGGAACTGAGCCTATGGAGTTAGCACCTTACCAGGCTGAGCTCTTGGGCCCAGGGGGACCCTCAAGGGAACAGATGTGCAAGGTGCAAGAAACTTGTCCCTCTCTTGAAGGCCTAAGGCAGCAAACTGCTGAACAAGAAAAGGGAATGGTCAGTGGAACACACAGGGTCTATTGGGAAGATGGACTCCTTTACACTGAGGCAAGAGAACCCAAACCTGGTGCCACTAGGAGAGTGGTAGTGCCTCAGGAGTTTAGGGAGTTCATTCTAACCTTAGCCCATGACATTCCCCTTTGTGGGCATTTGGGACAAACCAAGACATGGGAGAGGCTGGTCAACCATTTCTATTGGCCCAATATGTCCCAGAAGGTAAAGGAGGTCTGTGCCTCCTGTGCCACCTGTCAAGCCAGTGGTAAGACAGGTGGCCACCCAAAGGCCCCCCTCATTCCACTTCCAGTGGTGGGGGTCCCCTTTGAAAGAGTGGGAGTGGATATAGTGGGCCCACTTGAACCTCCCACAGCATCAGGGAATCAATATATCCTAGTAGTAGTGGATCATGCTACTAGGTACCCTGAAGCAATTCCCCTTAGGTCCACTACTGCCCCTGCAGTAGCCAAAGCACCCATTGGTATTTTTACCAGAGTGGGATTTCCTAAGGAGGTGGTTTCTGACAGAGGTACCAACTTCATGTCAGCTTACCTGAAACATATGTGGAATGAGTGCGGGGAGACTTACAAATTCACCACACCATACCACCCACAAACCAATGGTCTTGTTGAGAGATTTAACAAGACATTGAAGGGCGTGATCATGGGGCTCCCTGAAAAACTCAAAAGGAGATGGGATGTCCTCTTGCCATGCCTGCTTTTCGCCTACAGAGAGGTGCCTCAGAAGGGAGTAGGGTTTTCCCCCTTTGAACTTCTGTTTGGCCATCCTGTTAGGGGACCACTAGCCCTTGTGAAAGAAGGCTGGGAGAGACCTCTCCATGAGCCTAAGCAAGATATAGTGGACTATGTACTAGGCCTACGTTCCAGGATGGCAGAGTACATGGAAAAGGCAAGTAAAAACCTTGAGGCCAGCCAACAACTCCAGAAGATGTGGTCTGATCAAAAGGCTGCTATGGTTGAGTTTCAGCCAGGACAGAAATTCTGGGTTCTGGAGCCCGTGGCTCCCAGAGCACTTCAGGACAAATGGAGTGGCCCTTACTCAGTGCTAGAGAAAAAGAGTCAGGTCACCTACCTGGTGGACCTAGGCACTAGCAGGACCCCCAAGAGGGTGATTCATGTTAACCGCCTAAAACTCTTCCATGACAGGGCAGATGTAAACATGTTAATGGTTACAGATGAGGACTAGGAAGCAGAGAGTGAACCTCTCCCTGATCTCATCTCTACTGACCCTAAAGATGGC
The DNA here is from genome assembly GCF_031143425.1 of Pleurodeles waltl. Lineage (NCBI taxonomy): Eukaryota > Metazoa > Chordata > Amphibia > Caudata > Salamandridae > Pleurodeles > Pleurodeles waltl. Next base: position 780,575,216 of record NC_090449.1, read on the forward strand.
ACAGTAGATGGAGTGATCTATTCAGACACCCTCTCTGGCCAACAGCAAGCTGACTGCAGGCAAGTCCTCCAGCAGTTTGCTGAGCTCGTTTCCCTAACCCCTGGTCTGACACACCTGTGTACCCATGATACCCATGATGTGGACACAGGAGACAGCATGCCTGTGAAAATCAAAATCTTCAGACAGTCTGACCAAGTTAAGGAAAGCATCAAAGTGGAAGTCCACAATATGCTGGAGTTGGGAGTGATTGAGCACTCTGACAGTCCCTGGGCTAGCCCAGTGGTCTTGGTCCCCAAACCTCACACAAAAGATGGCAAGAGAGAGATGAGGTTCTGTGTGGACTACAGAGGGCTTAATTCTGTCACCAAGACAGATGCTCACCCTATTCCAAGGGCAGATGAGCTGATTGATAAATTGGGTGCTGCCAAATACCTGAGTACCTTTGACATGACCGCAGGGTACTGGCAAATAAGAATGGCACCAGGAGCAAAAGAGAAAACAGCATTCTCTACACCTGATGGGCACTACCAGTTTACTGTGATGCCCTTTGGCTTAAAGAATGCCCCTGCCACCTTCCAAAGGTTGGTGAATCAAGTCCTTGCTGGCTTGGAGTCCTTTAGTGCAGCTTATCTTGATGATATTGCTGTCTTTAGCTCCAGCTGGCAGGATCACCTGGTCCACCTGAAGAAGGTTTTGCAGGCCCTGCAAGCAGCAGGACGCTCTATCAAGGCATCTAAATGTCAGATAGGGCAGGGTACTGTGGGACACCTTGTAGGTGGAGGCCAAGTTCAGCCACTCCAACCCAAGATCCAGACTATTCTGGACTGGGTAGCTCCAAACACCCAGACTCAAGTCAGGGCATTCCATGGCTTGACTGGTTACTATAGGAGGTTTGTAAAGGATTATGGATCTATAGTGACCCCCCTCACAGAACGTACCTCTAAGAAAATGCCCAAGAAAGTTAACTGGACCTTGGACTGTCAAAAGGCCTTTGACACCCTGAAGCAAGCAATGTGCGCAGCACCAGTTTTGAAAGCTCCAGATTGCTCTAAGCAGTTCATAGTGCAGACAGATGCCTCTGAACATGGGATAGGAGCAGTCCTGTCCCAAACAAATGATGATGGCCTTGACCAGCCTATTGCTTTTATTAGCAGGAGGTTACTCCCCAGGGAGCAGCGTTGGAGTGCCATTGAGAAGGAGGCCTTTGCTGTGGTCCGGTCCCTGAAGAAGTTGAGACCATACCTTTTTGGTACTCACTTAATAGTTCAAACTGACCACAGACCTCTCAAATGGCTCCTTCAAATGAAAGGAGAAAACCCTAAACTGTTGAGGTGGTCCATATCCCTACAGGGAATGGACTTTATAGTGGAACACAGACCTGGGACTGCCCATGCCAATGCAGATGGCCTTTCCAGGTTCTTCCACTTAGAAAATGAAGACTCTCTTGGGAAAGGTTAGTCTCATCCTCTTTCGTTTGGGGGGGGGGGGGTTATGTAAGGAAATGTCTCCTTGGCATGGTTACGCCCTAATGTTTTGCCTTTGCTGATGCTAAGTTATGATTTGAAAGTGTGCTGGGACCCTGCTAACTAGGCCCCAGCACCAGTGTTCTTTCCCTAAACTGTACCTTTGTCTCCACAATTGGCACAACCCTGGCACTCAGGTAAGTCCCTTCTAACTGGTACCCCTGGTACCAAAGGCCCTGATTCCAGGGAAGGTCTCTAAGGGCTGCAGCATGTCTTATACCACCCTGGGGACCCCTCACTCAGCACACTGCCTCACAGCTTGTGTGTGCTGGTGGGGAGAAAATGACTAAGTCGACATGGCTCTCCCCTCAGAGTGCCATGCCAACCTCACACTGCCTGTGGAATAGGTAAGTCACCCCTCTAGCAGGCCTTACAGCCCTAAGACAGGGTGCACTATACCACAGGTGAGGGCATATGTGCATGAGCACTATGCTCCTACAGTGTCTAAACGAAAACTTAGACATTGTACGTGCAGGGTAGCCATAAGAGTATATGGTCTGGGAGTTTGTCAAACACGAACTCCAAAGTTCCATAATGGCTACACTGAAAATTGGGAAGTTTGGTATCAAACTTCTAAGCACAATAAATGCCCACTGATGCCAGTGTGCACTTTGTTGTAACATACACCCAGAGGGCATCTTAGAGATGCCCCCTGAATACCTACCCGACTTCTAGTGTAGGCTGACCAGTTTCTGACAGCCTGCCACACACCAGACATGTTGCTGGCCACATGGGGAGAGTGCCTTTGCCAATCTGTGGCCAGGAACAAAGCCTGCACTGGGTAGAGGTGCTTCTCACCTCCCCCTGCAGGAACTGTAACACCTGGCAGTGAGTCTCAAAGGCTCACCCCTTTTGTTACAGCGCCCCAGGGCATCCCAGCTAGTGGAGATGCCCGCCCCTCCGGCCACTGCTTCCACTTTTGGCGGCAAGGCTGGAGGAGATAATGAGAAAAACCAGGAGGAGTCATCCACCAGTCAGGACAGCCCCTAAGGTATACTGAGCTGAGGTGAGCCCTTCCTTGAGAAATCCTCCATCTTGAGTTTGGAGTATTCCCCCAATAGGATTAGAGATGTGCCCCCCTCCCCACAGGGAGGAGGCACAAAGAGGGTGTAGCCACCCCCAATGACAGTAGCCATTGGCTACTGCCCTCCCAGACCTATACACACCCCTAAATTCAGTATTTAGGAGCTCCCAAGATCCCAGGAAATCAGATTCATGCAACCTGAAGAAAGAAGAAGGACTGCTGACCTACAAGCCTGCAGAGAAGGAGGAGGATGACAACTGCTTTGGCCCCAGCCCTACCGGCCTGTCTCCAACTTCGAAAACCTGCTCCAGCGACACATCCGACAGGGACCAGTGACCTCTGAAGCCTCAGAGGACTGCCCTGGACTACAGGACAAAGAAACTCCCCGTGAACAGCGGCCCTGTTCAAAACCAGCTACTTCTTTGCAACAAAGAAGTAACTTCCAAGGACTTCACGTTTCCCGCCGGAAGCGTGAGACTCTACACTCTGCACCCGATGCCCCGGCTTGACCTGCAGAAAACCAACACCTCAGGGAGGACTCCCCGGCGACTGCGAGCCAGTGAGTAACCAGAGATGACCCCCCTGAGCCCCCACAGCGACACCTGCAGAGAGAATCCAGAGGCTCCTCCTGACCGCGACTGCCTGTAACAAGGGACCCGACGCCTGGGACCAACACTGCACCCGCAGCCCCCAGGACCTAAAGGAACCGAACTTCAACGCAGGAGTGACCCACAGGCAACCCTCTGCCTAACCCAGGTGGTGGCTGTCCCAAGAAGCCCCCCCTGTGCCTTCCTGCACCGCTAGAGTGACCCCCGGGTCCCTCCATTGTTTCCTACCTGAAACCCGACGCCTGCTTTGCACACTGCACCCGGCCGCCCCTGTGCGGCTGAGGGTGTGTTTTGTGTGTCTACTTGTGTCCCCCCCAGTGCTATACAAAACCGCCCTGGTCTGCCCCCCGAGGACGCAGGTACTTACCTGCTGGCAGACTGGAACCGGAGCACCCCTGTTCTCCATAGGCGCCTATGTGTTTTGGGCACCTCTGTGACCTCTGCACCTGACCGGCCCTGAGCTGCTGGTCTGGTAACTTTGGGGTTGCCTTGAACCCCCAACGGTGGGCTGCCTAAGCCCCAGGACTGAGACTTGTAAGTGTTGTACTTACCTCCTAATCTAACCTTTACTTACCTCCCCCAGGAACTGCTGATTTTTGCAGTGTCCACTTTGAAAATAGCTTATTGTCAGTTTCACAAAGACTATATGTGATATTGCTTTCATTCAAAGTTCCTAAAGTATCTAAGGGAACTACCTTACAATTAAAGTATTAACTGTAAATCTTGAACCTGTGGTTCTTAAAATAAACTAAGAAAATATATTTTTCAATATAAAAACCTATTGGCCTGGAGTAAGTCTTTGAGTGTGTGTTCCTCATTTATTGCCTGTGTGTGTACAACAAATGCTTAACACTACCCTGTGATAAGCCTACTGCTCGACCACACTACCACAAAATAGAGCATTAGAATTATCTATTTTTACCGCTATCTTACCTCTAAGGGGAACCCTTGGACTCTGTGCACACTATTTCTTACTTTGAGCCAACTTCTTACATGGTCTGAGGCACACTGTCTTGAAATGGACGCCCTTTCCTTAGATTTGTGGAATTCCACCACTGAAGGGACATGCATGTTTGGTGGTCTATCAACACTAGATCTTGAAGTTGACCGTGTCTGTGACCATTGTTGTGCAAGGCACTGTTGTAAGGGCTGCATGTTTAGTCTTGCGTGTGGAACAATTGCAATACATGTGGCCATCATCCTTAAAATCTTCATGACAAATCTGACAGTGTATCGCTGGTTTGTTTGTATTTGTGTGATTACATTTTGGAATGCTTGTATGCTTTGTGTATTTGGACATGCTAGCGCTTGCTGAGTATTTAGTATTACACCCAAATACTGTTGTATTTGTGCCGTTTGTCGATGTGATTTTTGGTAGTTTATTGAGAACCCTAGTGTGTGCAAGGTTTGTATTAAATAATGCGTATGATTTTGGCATTGCATATGACTGTTTGATTTTATTAGCCAATCGTCTAGATATGGAAAGACATGTATATGTTGTCTTCTTAGGTAGGCTGCGACAGGCTGCGACTACCGCTAGGCACTTTGTGAATACCCTTGGAGCTGTTGTTATTCCGAAGGGCAACACTTTGAACTGATAGTGCTTTCCTTGAATGACAAACCTGAGATATTTTCTTTGTGCAGGATGGATGGGTATATGAAAATACACATCTTTGAGGTCTAATGCTGTCATGAAATCGTGTTTTTGGAGTAGTGGGATAACATCCTGTAGAGTTACCATGTGAAAATGTTCTGACAGGATGTAAAGATTGAGGGTCCTGAGATCTAATATTGGCCTGAGGGTGCCATCCTTTTGGGGAATTAGGAAATATAGTGAGTAAACTCCTGTCCCTATTTGAGATTGTGGTACCAATTCTATTGCTTGTTTGAGTAGTAGAGATTTGACTTCTTCTTGTAACAGACTGATGTGTTCTGTGGATAGTTTGTGTGACCTTGGTGGTATATTTGGAGGAGTGTGTATCAATTCTAGGCAATAGCCATTGCGGATAATTGATAGTACCCAATTGTCTTTGGTAATGTTTTCCCAATTTGTGTGGAACTGTTGTAGTCTTCCCCCCACAGGAGAGGAGTGAAAGGGAATGAGAAAAGTCACTGTTTAGGGTTCTGTGGAGGTTGCTTAGAGGTCTGAAATTTCCCTCTATTTCTGGGGTACTGTCCTCTATATATGCCCCTAAAACCACCTCGTTGGTATTGTGGTTGGTAGGTTGGTTTTGCCTGTGATTTGGATGCTTCTGTTGTCTGTGGTCTGAACCCACCTTGAAACTGAGGTTTCCGAAAGGATCCCCTGTATGGTGTCGAGTATAGTGCGCCCACTGCTTTTGCCGTGTCTGAATCCTTTCTTAATTTTTCTATGGATGTGTCAACTTATGGCCCAAAAAGATGTCTTTTATCGAATGGCATATTTAACACAGCCTGCTGTATTTCTGGTGACTGCACTATTGACACTTCTAGCAGCGGTGTCTGCTGCATCTAGGGCAGATCAAATTTGATTGTTAGTAATGGCTTGCCCTTCTTCCACTACTTGTTGTGCCCTCTTTTGGTGTTCTTTGGGGAGATGCTGGATTATGACCTGCATCTCGTCCCAATGGGCTCTGTCATAGCGAGCTAACAGTGCTTGTGAGTTGGCTATCCTCCACTGATTTGCTGCCTGGGATGCAACTCGTTTCCCTGCAGCATCAAATTTCCTGCTCTCCTTATCAGGTGAGGGCGCATCTCCTGATGACTGACTGTTTGATATTTTTCTGGCAGCACTAACGACCACAGAATCTGGAGGTACCTGGTGGGTGATGTAATCAGGATCAGAGGGTGGAGGTTTATATTTTTCTCTATCCTGGGTGTTATTATACGTGCCTTAACCGGATCACTAAATATCTGATCTGTATGTTTTAACATACCTGGGAGCATGGGAAGGAATTCATATTTAGAGTGTGTTGAGGATAGGGTGTTAAACAAGAAATCCTCTTCTAAGGGTTCTGTATGCATGGTAATCCCATGGTATGCTGCAGCCCTAGCTATAACTTGATTGTAGACAGTGCTATCCTCAGGTGGTGAAGGTTTAGAGGGATAGCTGTCTGGGTCATTACTAGGAATGGGATCTGGATCATAAAGGTCCCATGGATCCACATTGTCCGGTTGTGAGTCAAAAGACTGAGTGGGTGACTGCACTGGTGTAGGACTAGTAGGAGGAGAAGTAGGTAGGTGTGGATAGTGGGGAGGAGGATGTGGAGGAGAAGATTGAGGAGGTGGTGGTTTCTCCTTCTGCTTTGGCACTTTTGCTGGAAGCTGCATAGCGTCCAATTTCTACTGAAAGGCTAGCTTTCTTTTTTTTGTTTTAGAGGAGGTGCTGTCTGAATTCTGCCGGTTTCCTTATGGATGTAGATGTTGGACTGTCTTTCATTCATATCCTCAAATATTGGTTGTACTTGATACTCCTCTTCAGAGGTTTTGTGGCTTTCTTTAAGTCTTTTTGAAAGTCCATGTTCTTCTGTGTATGCTGGCCTTTTCGGCTACGAAGCAGGCTTTTTCGGGATTGAAAAAGATGATGCTGTCGATGCTCTCAGCTCCGAAAGTGATTTTCAAATTTTCGACTCCGAAAAATTATGTTTGCTGGTGTCGGACCCGGAGCCCTTTGTTGCCTCCGATGTTTTGGGAGGAGTGGCCTTTTTCGGTGCCAAACTGGTAAGTTGGTCACCGGTACTCTTTTTTCAGGCCGAGCCATGGCCTTCCGGCAGTGGTGTACCCAATGCCTTATGTTTTTGCTTTTGTGAGGGTACAGGGGCAGGCGTACTCACATGTTGTCCTGCTGTGACCGGTCTGTCTTCCGATTCCTGTTCGGATTCGGAATCTCGAACTGAGACCGCTGTTTGCATGATTTCTTCCTCCTCCACGTTGAGATGTTTGCTGCTTCTCGACGCCATTTTGAGTCCTCGTGCCCTCCTGTTTCGAAGAGTCTTTTTGGATCGGAAGGATCGACAGGCCTCACAATTTTCTTCCCAATGATCCAAGGAAAGGCAAAGATTGCAAACCAGATGCTGGTCTGTATACTGGTATTTAACGTGGCACCGAGTACAGAACTGGAATGGAGTCCAATCCATTAGGCTTCCAGGCAGTCGGCCAGAATAGGCCCAAGTTGGGCGCGTGCCCCGACGTGCGAGTAAAGTTGTTTTCTCCAACGGTACCAGTGTATCAATGGAAGATATAAACCTGATCTACACAATACCGATGAAAAGAGAGTTTTTCAAAGTTTTCCAAATTGAAAACTCGGAGCGAGAGGAAACAAGTTCGAACCCAACGGCGGAAAGAAAACAATCTAACAATGGAGTCAATGCCCATGCGCAATGGAACCGAAGAGGAGGAGTCACTCGATCTTGTGACTCGATTCTTCGAAGAAAAACAACTTGTAACACTCCGAGCCCAACACTAGATGGCAGAATAATGCACAGCATGTGTATCTGCAGCTACACATGCCATCGAACATATGTACTGTGTTAAAATTTATAATGTAAGAGGTTGTTGAATAAAAGTATAATTTGTATTTTAGACACTGAAATAAATTTGTACTTTGCCAGTTACATGTTCAACTACCCTGATGAAGGCACTGAATTGAAGATTGCTGAAACTGTGTGCCCATAGTCCATGTTATAGATTCGAGAAATGGCTGGAAAAGAAGAGTGCTAGAAAATTAAGAGAGAGATTCACAAGAAGGATAACTATTAACCTCAGTGGCATCTACTAATCATTCCATTTACTATGGTTAAATGTAATATGTGTGATTGTACGAATTTATGATTTAGGTTTTAATATATTTCTATAATTCAAGGTCTCTTATTTTAAAGAGATCTGCATCATGAATCTATTATGTGTAATAGGTGATTATTTAAAACTGGTAAAAAAAATATTTTTTAATACAGAATAGACTTTCTGTCCCACTGAAGACAAAGGCCCTCATTACAACCGTGGCAGATGGCGGTAATTTGGGGAAAGGTACTGCCAACAGGCTGGCGGTACCTTTTCCCAAATTATGACATTGACGGTTTGGCTCAAGCCGTCACAATCCCACCATCGGGATTATGACCCTGCCTACCGCAATGGTTTTCGTGGCAAGCGTACCACCACGAAAACCGTGGTGGTAGGCACTATCAGTGCCACGGAATGACTCCCCTGGCACTGATAGGGGTCTCCCCTGCCCTCCTCCCCACAGTTCTCCCCTACCCTCCCCCTCCCTCTCTATTGCCTCTCCCGCACATTTACACACCCACATGCACACACATACACAATCATCCACTCACGCATGCACACATACATACCCACACATCGAAAAACACACACCAACATACATTGTTGCACACACGCATTCACAACACACAACATACACATACACTCACATTCAGTCATTCATGTACGCATTCAGCGCGACTCACACCTGCATGCACGCATACAAAAACAGACATACACACCCCACAGACACACAACACCCCCACACACGCACACAACACCTCCCACCCCCTCTCCTGTCTGAGAACCTGACTTACCTGTTTGCAGGGGGTCCTCCGGCAGGAGACGGGATGCAGCGTGGCTGCCAGCACCAGCGTCTGCCAGCAAAACACCGCCAGGCCGTATCATGGCTCATGATGATACAGTCGGAGGAGTTTTGTTGGAGTGGTGCTGCTGCTGGCAGGAGCGCCACCTTACCGCCATCCGCCGCCATGACCGTTGACGGTATTCCGCAGCCTTCTGGCGGAATTCCGTCTACGGTCATAGTGCGGGTGGGCGGCTGGTAGTCACGGTGACAGCACACCGTGGCAGTAGGCGGCAGTTACCGCCAAAGTCATAATGAGGGCCAAAGTGTAGTTCAATGCCATTTTTTCCCTTTAAATATATACTACTATGAGTCAAAGAGCTTGAGACTTACCTCCCCCTATTATTATGAAGATTATTAGATGTGGGTCATTTCCAGGTATGCAGATAAATGGAGACATCTTAGCTGTTTCCCCTCTCTCTAGTAACAACTCAAGCCGGCTAGGATACCCAATACACTGGTGAATAGACTTTGGTTACTAATAATTTTGGCGCAGTGCTCACAGGTTATCTGCCAGTGCAGATTGCTGGGTTGGGCTGTTCTTATAGGTAAAAGGAAGAACTGCTCTAATGAAAATAGTGCTTATTCCAAAATCTCTGCATCTATCATTAACGTTCCCATCACACTGTCTATGTTATTCTTCAACTCCCTGCCCTCTCTCCTGAAAACAAGGCCATATTTGGTAGGCGGTCCTGATTTTGCCCTATGACAAAGGGATACTTTCTGTCCTGCACCTACAGCTATATTTCTATGCAATCAAAGCTCATTTTCGCTTTCTTTTGGTGTCAGCCACCTGCCCATCTGCCACATCGGTTTGCTGCAGGAGACGTAGTAGGAGTTACAACAGTGCAAACTGTCCTCACTACCCAAAACTGCAGAGCTTCACTACAATTATATATACTCAGTAACCTCTTTTAACCAGGCTTTGCAAAATCGGGTTATGCGCAGCAATATATATTCCTCTGCAATGTATTTGGTAGAAAATACCATACTCACACTTACTTCTGATAAATAAGTCAAGGTGGCACTACTAATGAACTGAATCAAGGGTTTAGGTCATTTACCAAAGAAGAAGCAGTTTGTGATAGATGCGCACTTGATTTGAGAAATAATACCCCGCTTGACCTTATACCATACACGCAGAAAGAATTACAATCTCTGCAGACCCAGCTCATAATTTCTCAATACACTTGGAGTTGGCTGGCTTGTATTCATGCTCTGCCCTTTACTTTGAGGGTCAATGTTGGGCTACCTGCTATGGGGCACAGGGATGCAAAGCTGGGTGAGCCATTTACAGACAACTATGGAAACTACTGTCATCAAACTGCAGTAGTTCAAAATGTCTCAGGTGCAGGTCCCCAACAACTGACTTAATACACCTGGTCTGATATGGTCTGGGTATGGAAGCCTATTAGCAACATGTCATGGGCACACTTCCGGATTCTGAAATGTGACCGGCCACAAACTCCATAGCAGGTCATTCTTGTGCTCTATATTGCAAAGGCGATTAGGAGGCTGGCAGCACTGACAATACCACTGGCCAAGAGGTGGGTAGCCAATACGTGACTACGGGGCCACAGCCTCAATAGAAAGACTGAAAGAAGGACACAGCAACATTCATTGAAAGGGCAGAAACACTGCTTTGCTTCAGCCCATTATGTCATGCTTAAAGGATCTATGCGGTCCCATGCAAACTGATTTAGGCTACACCATGCAGGAGTGAGAGAAATGCCTTTGACACCCATGTCATGTCTGTCTGTGTCAACATATCTGTTGTAGCTGTCTTTGACATACCATTTCCTCTAGGCACTGATTTCCGTAATCCTGCACTACTATTGCTGATACTTAACCCCTTCGGTGCTGTGGATGAGCTGGTTTCGCCCTCGGCCACGGTTGAAGTGTGCTGAGGACAAGACCAGCTTGTCCTGCACCCGGCCCATGAGCGGAGCACTAGCGCTCCCCGCGGGCCTCCCACACACCTCTCCTGGGCAGGGATGTAAGGGGAATCACTTCCCCTTCCACCCCCTGGTGCCCCCCAGTGACATCTGATGATGTCGGTGTGCAATCACGCGCTGACCTAATCAGAGGCTGTCCCCATAGCTTCCAGCATGATCGGAAGAGAAATGAAAGCATTCCTCTTCCGATCAGGGGTGGGGGTGGGCACAGAGACAGGAAAGGAAAGACTTTTCCTGTCCTTTCATGTCTTTCTGAGCATTTCTGAGCATTTCTGCAGCCCGGTCGTACAGTGATCAGGCTGCAGAAATGCCCACTAGACACCAGGGAGTTTGTTTTTTTGTAAATAATGAAGGGGAGCGTCCCCTTGGAAAAGGGTTACTCCCCTGGGGGGAATTTTTTTATTAGGCCTTTTCTGCCCCCCCCCCCGGGGGCAGATCGGCCTATTCTAAATAAATTTCTTTTTTTTTTATATGTGGGGAGCGCCCTTAGGCAAGGGTTGCTACCCCGGGGGGGGGGGGGGACATTGTTTTAGGCCATTTCTGCCACCCTTTGGGGCGCAGATCGGCCTATTTTTATTAGGCCAAACTGCCCCCGGGGCAGATCGAGCCTATTCTAATTATTATTATTTATTTTTTTACACGTGGGGAGCGCCCCTTAGGCAAGGTTTGCTCCCCTGGGGGGCAAATTGTTTTAGGCCATTTGCAGATAGGCCTATTTTTATTAGGCCAAACTGCCCCCAAGAGGGGCAGAAATGACTAGACACAAGGGATTTTTTTCATGCAAGGGGAGCGACCTCTGAGGTAAAGATCGCTCCACTTGTGGGGACAAATATATTTTAGACCATTTCTGGCCCCCTTGTGGGCAGGTCTGGCCTATTAAAATTAGGCTGATCTGACCCTAAGTGGGGCAGAGACTACTAGGCACCAGGGATTTAAAAAATAGGTTTTTTTTGACAGAAGGGGAGCGACCCCTTAGGCAAGGGTCACTCTTCAGGGGGGCAAATTTATTTTAGGCCATTTCTGCCCCGCTTGGGGGCAGATCAGTCTATTTTAATTAGTTGATCTAAACAACTAGGCACCAGGGATTTTTTAAACTTTTACAGATGGGGAGCTACCCCTTAAGCAAGGGTTGCTCCCCTGGGGGGCAAATGTATTTTAGGCCATTTCTTCCCCCCTTGGGGGCAGATTGGCCTATTTCTATTAGGACCGATCTGTCCCGGGAAGGGGCCAAAACCATTTAGCACCAGGACTGGGATGGGTGTGTGTATATGTTTGTTTGGGGGGCAGCCCCTTGGACAAGGGTCGCTCCCCATGGGGGCACATTACTGTTGGACATTTCAGCCCCCCTTGGGGGCAGATTGGTCTATTATTGTAAGGCCCATCTGCCCCCAAAGGGGGCAGAAAGCCCACCAGACAAGAAATTTTTTCAAAATAAAAAGAGGGTGGAGGCATGGCCATACCCCGACCCAAAATAAATGGGGATTAAGTTGTTCTGCCCACCGGTGGGCTGATGGGGCAATTACTCCCGATCCACTCCCGGGGAGGGGGGGAGAAAGCCTACTAGATGCCAGTGATTTAAAAAAAAAAAAAAAGTAGGGTGGTGGTTACCAACCACTATGGGCATGGTTATGCCCCCCACACAACTGAAGGGGGTAAAAGTCTTTCAGCTCCCCCCACCACACTAAAAGATCTTATCCCAACGGCAAGCAAGAGGACATTTTATTATTTTGGGTTTTGGTTTTACATTTGGGCCATGAGAGCTTGTCTAACTCTCAAAATTGTCCCACTTGGAATGGTGAGAGCTGCACTTTTTGGACTTTGGGATGCTACCATGTAGAAAAATCTACGACACCTAGACATCTGAAAAGCTAAACATCTCGAGTGAGTCCAGGGTGGTGTACATCACATGGAACCCCGCACCTTTTTCCTACCCACAATGACCTGCAAACCTCCAACTTTGCTTGAAATCACACATTTTCCCCACAATTTTGTGATAGAACCCTTCCGAGAATCTGCAGGAATCCCCAAAATTCCTACCACCCACAATTGTCACATCTATACTGATAAAAACTCTGCCCCACTTGTCAGCCACAAAGACGTTTTTTTTCAAACTGCCCTTTTGGACCCGCTTTGGTTCCCCCTCAATTTCACCATTTTTTAGCTCTTCCCTGTCACAGGCACTAGGCCCACCTGACATAACTGAGGTATCATTTTTATTTGTGCCAGTGCGGTGACCCCACATAGAAATGTGAGGAAAATGTGATTTGTTAGCTAAATTTTGCGGTTTGCTGAGGATTCTGGGTAAGGAAACACTGGGGGGATCCACACAAGTCACACCTCCCTGGACGCCCTCGGGTGTCCAGTTTTCCGAAATGTCTTAGTTTGGTAGGCTTTTCCTAGATGGCTGTTGAGCCCAGGACCAAAAACGCAGATGCCCCCCACTCCCATCCCCACAAAAACACGTAGTTTTTGTTTTTTGATGTGTCCACGTAGTGTTTTGGGGCATTTCCTGTTGCGGGCACTAGGCCTAGCCACACAAATGAGGTACCATTTTTATTA